>NC_061512.1:71860833-71959017 GCF_022539505.1 Lolium rigidum | reverse complement strand
AACAAACACAAGGATCAAGCGGTGCAGCAAAACTCACATAAAAGACATATTGTAAACATTATAAGACTTTACACCGTCTTCCTTGTTGTTCAAACTCAATACTAGAAATTATCTAGACCTTAGAGAGACCAAATATGCAAACCAAATTTTAGCATGCTCTATGTATTTCTTCATTAATGGGTGCAAAGTATATGATGCAAGAGCTTAAACATGAGCACAACAATTGCCAAGTATCACATTATCCAAGACATTTTAGCAATTACTACATGTATCATTTTCCAATTCCAACCATATAACAATTAACGAAGCAGTTTCAACCTTCGCCATGAAAATTAAAGGCTAAGAACACATGTGTTCCTATGAACCAGCGGAGCGTGTCTCTCTCCCACACAAGCATTTATTCAAAAAAAACAAAAACAAGAAACATACAGACGCTCCAAGTAAAGTACATAAGATGTGACCGAATAAAAATATAGTTTCAAGAGAAGGAACCTGATAATTTGTCGATGAAGAAGGGGATGCCTTGGGCATCCCCAAGCTTAGATGCTTGAGTCTTCTTGAAATATGCAGGGGTGAACCACCGGGGCATCCCCAAGCTTAGAGCATGTCTAATGGAACCCTTAAACCCTTATAGCTATAAGGGTCGAGAATTGGTAAAATTGGAGGGGTTGGAGGTGTGAAAAACAGGAGGCATTTAGTGGAACCCTTAAACCCGTAAAAAACGGTTACCTGTACAGGTTGTGGTAGGGGTTGGCCCCTCCAACCCATACATGTACAGGTCGGAGCACGGGTTGGGGCCTCGACCTCTAATTTTTTTTTACAGATTTAGGAGTTTAGGGGTTCCACTAAATGGCATTTGAACCCTTAAATCCGTAAAAAAATGGTTGTATACAGATTTAAGGGTTCCATTAGACATGCTCTTAGAGCTTTCACTCTTTTTGATCACATTGTATCATCCTCCTCTCTTGACCCTTGAAAACTTCCTCCACACCAAACTCAAAACAACTCATTAGAGGGTTAGTGCATAATCAAAAATTCACATGTTCAGAGGTGACACAATCATTCTTAACACTTCTAGACATTGCTCAAAGCTACTGGAAGTTAATGGAACAAAGAAATCCATCCCACATAGCAAAAGAAGCAATGCGAAATAAAAGGCAGAATCTGTCAAAACAGAACAGTCCGTAAAGACGAATTTTATTGAGGCACCAGACTTGCTCAAATGAAAATACTCAAATTGAATAAAACTTGCGTACATATCTGAGGATCACTCACATAAATTGGCATAATTTTATGAGTTACCTACAGAGAATTTGACCCAGATTCGTGACAGCAAAGAAATCTGTTTCTGCGCAGTAATCCAAATCTAGTATCAACCTTGCTATCAACGACTTTACTTGGCACAACAAAACACAAAACTAAGATAAGGAGAGGTTGCTACAGTAGTAACAACTTCCAAGACACAAAATAAAAACAAAGTACTGTAGCAAAATAACACATGGGTTATCTCCCAAGAAGTTCTTTCTTTTTAGCCATTAAGATGGGCTCAGCAGTTTTAATGATGCACTCGCAAGAAATAATATTTGAAGCAAAATAGAGCATCAAGAGGCAAGTATGAAACAAATTTAAGCCTAACATGCTTCCTATGCATAGGAATCTTGTAAATAAACAAGTTCATGAAGAGCAAAGTAACAAGCATAGGAAGATAGAACAAGTATAGCTTCAAAAATTTCAGCACATAGAGAGGTGTTTTAGTAACATGAAAATTTTTACAACCATATTTTCCTCTCTCATAATAATTTTCAGTAGCATCATGAGCAAACTCAACAATATAACTATCACATAAAGCATTCTTATCATGAGTCTCATGCATAAAATTATTACTCTCCACATAAGCATAATCAATTTTATTAGTTGTAGTGGGAGCAAATTCAACAAAGTAGCTATCATTATTATTCTCATCATCAAATATAGGAGGCATATTGTAATCATAATCAAATTTATCCTCCATAACAGGTGGTACCAAAAGACTACTATCATTATAATCATCATAAATAGGAGGCAAAGTATCATCAAAGAAAATTTTCTCCTCAATGCTTGGGGGACTAAAAAGATCATGCTCATCAAAGCCAGCTTCCCCAAGCTTAGAATTTTCCATAGCATTAGCAACAGTAGTGTTCAAAGCATTCATATTAATAACATTCCCATTAGCATGCATATAAAGTTCCATGGGTTTTTTAATTCTCTCTTCAAACACATCATGTCCTAATTCAAGATAAAGTTCATAAAGATCTCTCATATTTTTGTTGTTTTCCATTATGCATAACTAGTGTAAACAAGAAACAAAAAGTTGCAATTGCAGGATCTAAAGGAAATAGCATCGAGCACAGATACAATGGCGCCAGAAAAGTATTGTTACCTGGAACCGGAGTATGAGTGCCTTTTACCTTTCCTCCCCGGCAACGGCGCCAGAAAATAGCTTGATATCTATGCCCCCTCCTTTTCCTGTAGACAGTGTTGGGCCTCCAAGAGCAGAGGTTTGTAGAACAGCAGCAAGTTTCCCTTAAGTGGATCACCCAAGGTTTATCGATCTCAGGGAGGAAGAGGTCAAAGATATCCCTCTCATGCAACCCTGCAACCACAAAGCAAGAAGTCTCTTGTGTCCCCAACACACCTAATAGGTGCACTAGTTCGGCGAAGAGATAGTGAAATACAGGTGGTATGAATAAGTATGAGCAGTAGCAACGCAGCAGTAGTAACGCAGTAAAACAGTAAACAAGCATCGATAGCAGTATTTAGGAACAAGGCCTAGGGATTAGACTTTCACTAGTGGACACTCTCAACTTGATCACATAACAGAATAGATAAATGCATACTCTACACTCTTGTTGGATGATGAACACCATTGCGTAGGATTACACGAACCCTTAATGCCGGAGTTAACAAGCTCCACAATTCAATGTTCATATTTAAATAACCTTAGAGTGCAAGATAGATCAGCACGACTAAACCAAGTACTAACATAGCATGCACACTGTCACCTTCACACTATGTAGGAGGAATAGATCACATCAATACCATCATAGCAATAGTTAACTTCATAATCTAAAAGAGATCACAATCATAGCCTACGCCAAGTACTACACGGTGCACACAGTGTCCACATTACACCGTACAGGAGGAATAGACTACTTTAATAACATCACTAGAGTAGCACATAGAGGAATAGTTATACAAAACTCATATGAATCTCAATCATGTAAAGCAGCTCATGAGATCATTGTATTGCAGTACATAGGAGAGAGATTAACCACATAGCTACCGGTACAGCCCCGAGCCTCGATGGAGAACTACTCTCTCCTCATGGGAGACAGCAGCGTTGATGAAGATGGCGGTGAAGATGGCAGCGGTGTCGATGGAGGAGCCTTCCGGGGGCACTTCCCCGTCCCGGCGGCGTGCCGGAAAAGAGACTCCTGTCCCCCAGATCTTGGCTTCGGGATGGCGGCGGCTCTGGAAGGTTTCTCGTACCGTGGCTTTTTCGTATCGAGGTTTTAGGTCTGGGACCTTTATATAGGCGAAGAGGCGGCATCAGAAGGTCGAAGGGGCGACGACACTATAGGGGGGCGCGGGCCCCCCCCTTGGCCGCGCCGGCCTAGGGTTTGGTGGGCCTGTGCCCCCTCTCTGGCGGTTCTCGGGTGTTCTGGATGCTTCCGGGCAAAATAGGGACCCGGGCGTTGATTTCGTCCGATTCCGAGAATATTTCTTTACTAGGATTTCGAAACCAAAAACAGCGAGAAAACAAAGAACTGGCCCTTCGGCATCTTGTTAATAGGTTAGTTCCAGAAAATGCACGAATATGACATAAAGTGTGCATAAAACATGTAGATATCATCAATAATGTGGCATGGAACATAAGAAATTATCGATACGTTGGAGGCGTATCACACTCACACACCGGCAACAGTGCTAGGAAATAGCTTAGTAGTCGGAGGATGTGAATACCTCTTACCTTACCTCCCCGGCAACGGCGCCAGAAAATAGCTTGATGTCTACGCACACTTCTATTCCCGTAGACAGTGTTGGGCCTCCAAGAGCAGAGGTTTGTAGAACAGCAGCAAGTTTCCCTTAAGTGAATCACCCAAGGTTTATCAAACTCAGGGAGGTAGAGGTCAAAGATATCCCTCTCAAGCAACCCTGCAATTGCGATACAGGAAGTCTCTTGTGTTCCCAACACACCTAATACACTTGTCAGATGTATAGGTACACTAGTTCGGCGAAGAGATAGTAAAATGCAAGTAATATGGATGATTGTAAGTAGTAACTGCAATCTGAAATAAAGATGGCAGCAAGCGAACATGTAACAGAACTTGTTGGAAATGGTGTTTCAATGCTTAGAAATAAGGCCTAGGGATCATACTTTCACTAGTGGACACTCTCAACAATGATCACATAATTAAATAAAGCTACTCTTAAACACTCTCTTGTTGGATAACAAACACCATTCATTGTGTAGGGCTATAAAAGCACACCTCAAGCCGGAGTAAACAAGCTCCACAACATCCGGAGTTCATATTAAAGAACCTCTAGAGTGCATAATATACCGTTGCAATTTAGACCGAGTACTAACATAGCATACACACTGTCAACAATAGCTATGAAAGGGGGAATAGATCGCATCAATACTATCATAGTAATAGTTAACTTCATAATCTACAAGAGATTACAATCATAACCTACGCCAAGTACTACATGATGCACACACTGTCAACATTACATCATGGAGGAGGAATAGACTACTTTAATAACATCACTAGAGTAGCACATAGATTAATAGTGATACAAAGCTCATGATCACATAAAGATCACACCATGGGAGAGAGAGATGAACCACATAGCTACCGGTAGAGCCCTCAGCCTCGGGGGAGAACTACTCCCTCCTCATCATGGGAGATAGCAATGGCGATGAAGATGGCGGTGGTGTCGATGGAGATGACTCCGGGGGAAATTCCCCGTCCCGGCGGCGTGCCGGAACAGAGACTTCTGTCCCCTGAAACTTGTCTTCGCGATGGCGGCGGCTACGGAACTCTTCGTGGAATATCGTCGATTGTTTTAGGGTTTTCACGTCTGGGAGCATATATAGGCGAAGGGACGATGTCGGTGGAGTCCCGAGGTGGGCTCCCCACCAGGTGGCGCGGCCAGGGAGGGGGCCACGCCCCCTATGGTGTGGGATCCTCATAGCCCCGCTCTGTCTCTCCTTCGGTGTTCTGGAATACTCTGTGGAAAATAATGCCTTAGGATTTTGTTTCGTCCAATTCCGAGAATATTTCCTGTGTAGAATTTCTGAAACCAAAAACAGCAGAAAACAGCAACTGGCGCTTCGGCATCTTGTTAATAGGTTAGTTCCAGAAAATGCATAAAAATGATATAAAGTGTGAACAAAACATGTAGGTATTGTCATAAAACTAGCATGAAACATCAGAAATTATAGATACGTTTGAGACGTATCAAGCGACAATGCAATGTTTGTAGCTCTACTTGAAGGATTCGGCACGAGCTTGGTTGAGAGGTTTGCCAAAGGGCTCTATCAAATCATGGGAGGATCTAGTTGATGCTTTCGTAAAAAAATTCATGGCAACGTACAAAAGGCCTGTTGAAATCGAGGAGTTACGTCATTGCCAGCAAAAGTCAAAAGAGTCGATGCGCCCATACATTGTACGATGTACTAAACTCTTGAACGCTGCTGAAGATGTGTCTGTCGATAGAGCAATCGACGCCTTCAGTGATGGTATTGACGAGAATCTTATATAGAGGAGCTTGGACGAAAGAAGGCAAATACTATAACCAAGCTGATGGAAATCGTCAATAGTTGCGTTGATGGTGAAGATAACGTACGAAAACCTTGTCCACGCAGCGACGATGAAGATGACGATCAGCCGAGGCATGATTCAGGAAATCGAAGAGATCACCGTAAGAAAAGGAAAGAGCGCGGATACGATGATACAAACATGGTAGACGCCGGATATTCTGATCGATGAGACGATCAGTATGATGATGGACGTCATGATCGTCAAGACAACAATCGCAGTAATTCAGGGAATCGTGGCAACTACAAAGGACGCCCTTCAAGGGTCCCAGAACTGCCTTTTGCTAAACAGCTAAAATCTCTCTATTATCTACATGCATACATCGATCCCAAAGATGACAAGAGGAAGTCGAGTCACCTGCTCAGGGACTATCGACAGTTTATTAAGATGCAAAAGTTTATTCAGCAGCAACAACGGAATCTTCCGCCGCCACCATCACCACCTCAGCACCAAGATCAGCAAGTGCAACCTCATAACTCTAACGAGTCATTTCCACCACCACGGGGACAGATGAGCATGATTCACAAAACTGGTGTTTCGAGAAGGGAGATGAAGAAACTCACCCAAGAAATCAACCTAGCAGAAAGTACAATGGCAAATATTCCAGAATACATCGACTGGTCGTCACAGAGTATCCTGTTCAGTAGAGCGGATCACCCGATGACCATCCAAAAGCCAGGTCATGCTGCCTTGGTAGTTGAGGCACAAATATGAGGATACAATATGAGCAAAGTATTCATGGATGGTGGAAGCGGATTAAATCTGATATTCGCAAGCACAATTAAAAATATGGGAATTATAATGAGGATGTTTGAAGAATTTGATACATGTTTCCACGGCATCCTTCCCACTCTGCCAGCGTACTCTCTTGGCAAAGTTTACTTGAATGTTGTCGTTGGGAAATTAGACAACTTCAGAAAGGAAATAAATAGAGTTTGAGGTAGTAAATTAGGAATCATAGTACCATGCTATACTCGGAAGACCAGCTTATGCCAAATTCATGGCTGTGGCGCATTATGCGTTTCTCAAGCTCAAGATGTCAGGCAAAAATGGAACCAACATCACAGTCTATGGAAGTTTTACACGCTCAGATAACTGTGATCGCGAGTTTCAGAGGATTGCTGCTAAGTTTGGCATAAAGCAAGAAGTTGTCGAATTCCCTTCTAAGCAATTGACACTTCGCGATAAAGAAGATGAAAGCGTCAAGAAATTGAAAAAGAAACCAGATGACCCTGCATTGGGAGCTTTAGCGGTTGAGCCTTCGATAGTTGATAATAATGCCTCTGCCGAAGACAATAATGCCCCGGTGCTTGCTGGAAGTACTTCTGATGAAATCATCGACACCTCCAGAGTCACCGGCTCCTTAGACAAGACCCAAGATAAGAAGGACCCTCCTCTTGCTTAAAGAAGATGAGCGGTGTTATGCATCTTTATTTTTCTCTCTTAGAAATTTTATTTCAATAAGACTTGTTTTTTAGCCACGTTGTTCTTAGTTCACTTTATTAATAAAGACTAAAGTTTCGTTTATCTGAAGTACTGAAGTAATTTGGGGCATCTGAACAAGTTCATCAAAACCTTTTCGTATACTACCGCGAACATAGGGTTATTCAAAATTATACCCGAAATTGTCATCTAAAGCCTCTGAAAAATATGAGTGCTGAAATAGAAGGCAGGACAAACGGGGATCATAAATTAATCCTTTGCTAAAGCCTATAGACTACGCGAGTGCTGCAGATATCAAGGATAAAAATTGTATACTTACAAACAAGACCCATGACCGGTACTTTAAACTATGAAAGTACTAAAGAGCGAAGGAGTCATCGGCATGCTTAGTTCCATCGATTCGTTCGGGGGCTGCTGCCAAAATATACATCGTCGGTTGAAAGCAAAGTTGCACTTACAACGGGTTTCACAAACCTGGAACATGAGTTGATCACTCAAATAGTTTGTTGCCTTCAAATTTCCATACATAGGCATCATAGTACAGATGTCAAACGAGCATTTAATATTTTCTTTCTTACATAATTCTGCCAACGGTTTATGATTAAAAGAAAAGTCTAGCAAAAAGGAGGTACATATAAAAGCCTTCGATAGATTTGCAAAACCAATGCACCCGAACAATCGGCTGCAACAAAAATCGAGTGCTTAAGTATCATCGTTACAGCAGGAGCATAAACGCTATCAGGACTTCTCTTCTGAGTTTCTCGCCTCTTCATCTGCTTTCGAACTATCTTCCAGCCTTTCAATCTCAATGGCAGGAGGAACTTTCGCCTTGGAAAAGAGATGTCCTACATTACCATCGGCATTTGCAATGGCCATTAAATTTGTGGAAGGATGTCTCGAAAGAACAAGGGCAAAGGCTGTTTCGGCTCCAGCAATAAGTTGTGAACGAATCGGGCTCTGGATCTTCTTGACATTACTGAACTTTGACATCAAAGTCAGTAAAGTAGAACGGGTTTCATTCAATGGAAACATTGTCTTCCATATCATCCTCAAACCAGTATAGCACTTGTTAAAGAATCGTTGCACTTGTTGCACCTGATCTTGAAACTTAGCGACAGTGGCAGCCTTTGATTGGTTCCTCCAGAAGACTTCATCAAAATATGCAAGATGGGTCAAGGCATTTACACGTTCATGAACGCGATGGTTCTCTTCCGACAAGTTCAAAGCTATGACTATAAGAAGCAACGATAGAGGTGGCATCAGAAAGATATCCTTGGTAGTATTCAAGAAGTTGAGGAGGAGGAAAATATTTACAATTCAAGCTTTCTGTTGCTTTCTGCAACTCAGTAAGGGCGGCGTATCGTTTCGCATCAGTGGCTAGCTCTCCCTTCTTCTTTATAATGGCGGTCATGGCGTGAATACCGCGCATATCCTTTTCCATCTGGACAGTACGGGACTTCACACGCTGGAGACGATCATTTTCAGAACAACCATCCGAAGGACCTTCGGTAAAAGTAGGCACAGGAGCCACCTGCAAAGATATATCATTAAGTATGTTATGGAATATGTGTACCTTCAGTTGGCATTACTCCCATCGGGAGGATACAATTAAAACACTAAAAGTATTACAGCAAAGGGGTATTGGCAACATTGCCAATACATGATTCATTACAATAAGAAGGTCCTATGATAAAGCATTGTTTCAAAACAAACGGACGAGATTACAATTTGATGAAAAGGAATCAAGGAGCTTGAGTCTGGGTCGATAAGCTTGGACCAGCAGCTGACTTGTTTGCCGAAACCAACTCAAGAAGCTATAGCGCACATTTGCGCGCTGATGATTTGTAGAGACTCAAGTCGATAAGTTGCCCATCTTGCTCCTTCGGCAACTCTTTTATTTGACATCCGTTCCATATCGTCTTTAAAGCCATGACCCATCATAAGTTGGAAAGCAAGAAGAGCGCCGTAGGTACGCGAGGTGCATTTGAATACCTCGATAATTCCCTTGGTGTCGATGGCAAAAGCATCTGTCAGCTATTCCAGAGTTTTGTCTTGGTCGGCCTTGGGGAAAATCATCGCATGCATCCTCGACATGTCTCCTTTGTTCTTCTGAAGAAGGGCTTGAATAAGTTTGTTGGATTCAAGTGTCATTGACAAAGCATCGAAATGGGAATTATCTAGGAACTTGTCTAAAGCATCAGCAGGAATATCGGCAGCTTCTGCAGAGGACAGAAAATATATTTTTTAGTTACAATAAAATTGAGAAAAGAAAAAATCAAAAGATGAGTCGATGAGGATTACTTAGCAGGGCCAAAGTGGATTGACGAAGAAGATTGTCCTTTTCACTCCTCTGGGCTTCGGCTGCGGCCCTCATAGCTTCCTCATCCTTCAGTCTGCTCTTCAGCCCCTCAAACTCTTCCTTTATAGAATCCGCGTTCTGGCAAGCTTCGGCAGCCATTTTTACTGCATTGTCAAGCTTCGAAGAAGTAGATTCAACTTACTTTTGAAGTCGAATCTTATCAACTTCGAGTAAAGTGAATTGAGAGGCAAAAGCTTCCAAAGTAGTAATGATTATTGGGAAATCCTATAAAAGAAGAATAAGAAAGAAGCATCTGCTAACAACAATAGTATTCTTGTCAAAAGTCTATAGTTGAACATAGGCTCGGGGGTTGTTAGAGGCAGGAAGTTATCAAAAAATAAACGGAGAAACTTACAGGTCTTCCGGAAGAAGGAGGAGAAGCTGTAATGGCAGTTGTCGAAGGAATCTCCTTCCCTTTAGAAAGGGAAGAAGCTGTTGAAAGTTGAGCTGCTGGGGCTGCCGCTGGAGCCGAAGCTTCCGAAGCCACCGGAGCTGGCTTGCTGGAGCTTGCCTTGGCCTTCTTCGAGGGAGGATCTATGAAGCCCTCGTCCCTATAAGCACACAAACCGATCAAAATGAGTACTGGAATACGAAGAAGTTCTTGGAGCAGTTGAAGAGACTTACAGATCAAACAAATCATCCTCGTCTGCGAAGCCGCCGGACGGTCTTTTCGAAGTTTGTAAGTTGGCTGATGTCTACTCACGCTTCTTTTCCTGTAGACAGTGTTGGGCCTCCAAGAGCAGAGGTTTGTAGAACAGCAGCAAGTTTTCCCTTAAGTGGATCACCCAAGGTTTATCGAACTCAGGGAGGAAGAGGTCAAAGATATCCCTCTCAAGCAACCCTGCGATCACAATGCAAGAAGTCTCTTGTGTCCCCAACACACCTAATACACTTGTCAGATGTATAGGTGCACTAGTTCAGCGAAGAGATAGTGAAATACAGGTGGTATGAATATATATGAGCATTAGTAACGGCGCCAGAAAATACTTGACTGTCTACGGTGACAGAAAATAGCTTGCTGGCGTGCAGTTGATGGTAGTAATATTGCATGAAGTAGAGATGCGATAGAAAACAAGAAACAAGCGATGATTGCGTATTTGGAAACAAGGCCTAGGGATCATACTTTCACTAGTGGACACTCTCAACATTGATCACATAATAAAACCACTCTACACTCTCTTGTTGGATGATGAACACCACTAATTGTGTAGGGCTACAAGAGCACCTCAATGCCGGAGTTAACAAGCTCCACAACATTCGATATTCATATTTAAATAACCTTAGAGTGCATGATAGACCAACGCAATTATACCAAGTACTAACATAGCATGCACACTGTCACCATCACACTATGAAAGGAGGAATAGATCACATCAATACCATCATAGTAATAGTTAACTTCATAATATACAAGAGATCACAATCATAAACTACGCCAAGTACTACATGATGCACACACTCGTCACCATTACATCATGGAGGAGGAATAGAGTACTTTAATAACATCACTAGAGTAGCACATAGATTAATAGTGATACAAAGCTCATCATATGAATCTCAATCATGTAAGGCAGCTCATGAGATCATTGTATTGAACTACATAGGAGAGAGATTAACCACATAGCTACCGGTACAACCCTTAGCCTCGAGGGAGAACTACTCCCTCCTCATGGGAGACAGCAGCGGTGATGAAGATGGTGGTGGTGTCGATGGAGATGCCTTCCGGGGGCACTTCCCCGTCACAGCGGCGTGCCGGAACAGAGACTTCTGTCCCCCAGATCTTGGCTTCGCGATGGCGGCGGCTCTGGAAGGTTTCTCGTACCGTGGCTTATTCTTCTAGGGTTTTCGCGACGGAGTCCTTAAGTAGGCGGAAGGGCCGCCTCGGAGGGGTCCTGGTGGGACCACACAATAGGGTGGCGCGGCCCCCCCTCTGGCCGCACCGACCTGGCGTGTAGGGGCCCCCAGGGCTCTCCTATGGTCCCTCTCTGGCTTTCTGGAAGCTTCCGTGAAATATAAGATGTTGGGCGTTGATTTCATCCAATTCCGAGAATATTTCCTTACTAGGATTTCTGAAACAAAAAACAGCAGAAAACAGGAACTGGCACTTCGGCATCTCGTCAATAGGTTAGTTCCGGAAAATGCATCAAAACGATATAAAGTGTGAACAAAACATGTAGGTATTGTCATAAAACAAGCATGGAACATCAAAAATTATAGATACGTTGGAGACGTAAGAGCATCCCCAAGCTTAGTTCCTACTCGTCCTCGAGTACGTAAACGATAAAAGAATAATTTCTGAAGTGACATGCTACCAACATAATCTTGATCATACTATTGTAAAGCATATGAGATGAATGCAACGATTCAAAGCAATGGTAAAGACAATGAGTAAACAAATGAACCATATAGCAAAGACTTTTCATGAATAGTACTTTCAAGACAAGCATCAATAAGTCTTGCATAAGAGTTAACTCATAAAGCAATAAATTCTAAATAAAGGCATTGAAGCAACACAAAGGAAGATTAAGTTTCAGCGGTTGCTTTCAACTTTCAACATGCATATCTCATGGATATTGTCAACCTAAAGTAATATGATGAATGCAAATATGCAAGTATGTAAGAATCAATGCACAGTTAACACAAGTGTTTGCTTCTAAGATGGAATGAAGTGGGTAAACTGACTCAACATAAAAGTAGAAGAAAGGCCCTTCGAAGAGGGAAGAATGGATTGCTATATTTGTGCTAGAGCTTTTATTTTAAAAACATAGAAAGAGCATAAAAGTAAAGTTTTGAGAGGTGTTTGTTGTTGTCAACGAATGGTAATGGGCACTCTAACCCCCTTGCCAGACATACTTTCAAGGAGCGGCTCCCATGAAACATTTTTATTTTTGGGTGGCACTCCTTCCAACCTTTGCTTTCACAAACCATGGCTAACCGAATCCCCGGGTGCCTGCCAACAATCTCATACCATGAAGGAGTGCCTTTTTATTTTAGTTTTATTTAGATGACACTCCTCCCCACCTTTACTTTCTCAAGCCATGGCTAACCGAAACCTTGGGTGCCGTCCAACAATCACATACCATGGAGGAGTGTCTATTTTTTGTAAAATCATGAAAGTTAATTAATTGGGGATGGGAACCCCATTGCCAGCTCTTTTTGCAAAATTATTGGATAAGCGGATGAAGCCACTAGTCCATTGGTGAAAGTTGCCCAACAAGATTGAAAGATAAAAATCACATACTTCACCATGAGCTATAAAACATTGACACAAATAAGAGGTAATAACTTTTGAAGTGTTTAAAGATAGCACTCAAGCAATTTACTTTGGAATGGCAGAGAAATACCATGTAGTAGGTAGGTAGGTGGACACAAATGGCATAGTTTTTGGCTCAAGGATTTTGGATGCATGAGAAGTAATCCCTCTCAATACAAGGCTTAGGCTAGCAAGGTTGTTTGAAGCAAACACAAGTATGAACCGGTACAGCAAAACTCACATAAAAACATATTGCAAGCATTATAAGACTCTACACTGTCTTCCTTGTTGTTCAAACAACTTTACGAGAAAATATCTAGACCTTAGAGAGACCAATCATGCAAACCAAATTTTAGCAGGCTCTATGTATTTCTTCACTAATAGGTGCAAGGTATATGATGCAAGAGCTTAAACATAATCTATATGCGCACGACAATTGCCAAGTATCAAGTTATTCAAGACATCATACCAATTACCACATGCAGCATTTTCTGTTTCCAACCATATAACAATTAACGAAGCAGTTTCATCCTTCGCCATGAACATTAAAAGCTAAGAACACATGTGTTCATATGAACCAGCGGAGCGTGTCTCTCTCCCACACAAGCATGAATTTATTCAAACAAAACAAAAATAAAAACAAACAGACGCTCCAAGTAAAGTACATAAGATGTGACCGAATAAAAATATAGTTTCAAGAGAAGAAACTCGATAAATTGTTGATGAAGAAGGGGATGCCTTGGGCATCCCCAAGCTTAGATGCTTGAGTCTTCTTGAAATATGCAGGGATGAACCACGGGGGCATCCCCAAGCTTAGACTTTTCACTCTTCTTGATCATATATCATCCTCCTCTCTTGACCCTTGAAAACTTCCTCCACACCAAACTCAAAACAAACTCATTAGAGGATTAGTGCATAATCAAAAATTCACATGTTCAGAGGTGACATAATCATTCTTAACACTTCTGGACATTGCACAAAGCTACTGGAAGTTAATGGAACAAAGAAATCCATCCAACACAACAAAAGATGCAATGCGAAATAAAAGGCAAAATCTGTCAAAACAGAACAGTCCTTAAAGACGAATTTTTTAGAGGCACTGGACTCAGATGAAAATGCTCAAATTGAATGAAAGTTGCGTACATATCTGAGGATCACTCACGTAAATTGGCAGATTTTTACGAGTTACCTACGGAGAACCCAGCCCAAATTCGTGATGACACGAAATCTGTTTCTGCAGCGATAATCCAAATCTAGTATCAACCTTTCTATCAAAGACTTCACTTGGCACAACAATGCAATAAAATAAAGATAAGGAGAGGTTGCTACAGTAGTATCAACTTCCAAGACTCAAATATAAAACAAAGTTACTGTAGTAAAACAAAAACATGGGTTATCTCCCAAGAAGTGCTTTCTTTATAGCCATTAAGATGGGCTCAGCAATTTTAATGATGCACTCGCAAGAAATAAGAGTTGAAGCAAAAGAGAGCATCAAAAAACAAGTATGATTTTTTTTTAAGCCTAAACCACTTCCTATGAAAAGGAATCTTGTAAATAAACAAATTCATGAAGCATAATGCAACAAGCATAGAAAGATAAAACAAGTGTAACTTCAAAAATTTCAGCACATAGAGAGGTGTTTTAGTAACATGAAAATTTCTACAACCATATTTTCCTCTCTCATAATAACTTTCAGTAGTATCATGAGCAAACTCAAAAATATAACTATCAAATGAAACATTCTTATCATGAGCTACATGCATAAAAGTATCATTACTCTCCACATAAGCATAATCAATTTTATTAATTGTAGTGGGACCTAATTCAACAAAGTAGCTATCATTATTATTCTCATCATCAAATATAGGAGGCATATTGTAATCATAATCAAATTTATCCTCCATAACAGGCGGCACCAAAAGACCACTATCATTATAATCATCATAAATAGGAGGCAAAGTATCATCAAAGAAAATTTTCTCCTCAATGCTTGGGGGACTAAAAATATCATGCTCATCAAAACCAGCTTCCCCAAGCTTAGAATTTTCCATAGTATTAGCAACAATGGTGTTCAAAGCGTTCATACTAATATCATTGCTACTAGAATGCAAATAATATTCATTAGGTTTTTCAATTTTTGCAACACACCATTTATGTCTTAACTCAGGAAATTGATTAAAAAGCTCACAGTTGCTTTCCATTATGCCTTACTAGTGTTTAACAAGAAACAAAAAGATGCAATTGCGGGATCTAAAGGAAATAGCTTCGAGCACTTACAACGGCGCCGGAAAATAACTTAGTAGCCGAGATCCGGAGTGTGAGTGCCTTTTACCTTTCCTCCCGACAACGGCGCCGAGAAAATAGCTTGATGTCTGTCGATGTCTACTTTCCCCTCCTTTCCCGTAGACGGTGTTGGGCCTCCAAGAGTAGAGGTTTGTAGAACAGCAGACAAGTTTTCCCTTAAGTGGATCACCCAAGGTTTATCGAACTCAGGGGAGGAAGAGGTCAAAGATATCCCTCTCATGCAACCACCGCAACCACAAAGCAAGAAGTCTCTTGTGTCCCCAACACACCAAATAGGTGCACTAGTTCGGCGAAGAGATAGTGAAATACAGGTGGTATGAATATATATGAGCGAGTAGCAACGGTGCCGGAAAATAGCTTGTCGGCGTGTAGTTGATGGTGGTAGTATTGCAGCGATAGTAACGCAGTAGAAACGAGTAAACAAGCAGCGATAGCGATATTTAGGAGCAAGGCCTAGGGATTACACTTTCACTAGTGGACACTCTCAACATTGATCACATAACAGAATAGATAAATGCATACTCTACACTTTTGTTGGATGATGAACACATTGCGTAGGATTACACGAACCCTCAATGCCGGAGTTAACAAGATCCACAATAATGCTCATATTTTAGTAACCTTTAGTGTAAGATAGATCAACATAACCAAATAGATCACATCAATACCATCATAGTAATAGTTAACTTCACAATCTACAAGAGATCATGATCATAGCATACGACAAGAACCACACGGGGCACACACTAGTCACCTTTACACACGTGCAGGAGGAATAGAACTACTTTAATAACATCACTAGAGTAGCACATAGATGAATTGTGATACAAAACTCATATGAATCTCAATCATGTAAAGCAGCTCATGAGATCATTGTATTAAAGTACATGGAAGAGAGATGAACCACATAGCTACAGCGAAGCCCTCAGCCTCGGGGATGGATTACTCCCTCCTCATCATGGAGGCAACGATGGCGGTGAAGATGGCGGTGAAGACGGTGGTGGAGATGGCTCCGGGGGCAATTCCCCGCTCCGGCAGGGTGCCGGAACACAGAGTTCTGTCCCCCGAATTTGACTTTCGCGATGGCGGCGGCTCTGTATGGGTTTCCATCTCGTGGTTCTTTCTGTCGATGTTTTTAGGTCACGACGGCTTATATAGGCGAAGAATCGGAGTCGGAGGGGCCACGGGCTGCCCAAACCATAGGGGGCGCGCCCCCCCCCCTGGCCGCGCCGGGGTGTGGTTTGGTGGCCCTGTCCCCCTCTCCGGCGGTTCTCGTGTGTTCCGGATGGTTCGGGAAAAATAGGAATCCGGGTCTTGATTTCGTCCGATTCCGAGAATATTTCCTTACTAGGATTTCTGAAACCAAAAACAGCAGAAAACAGCAACTGGCCTTTCGGCATCTCGTCAATAGGTTAGTTCCGGAAAACGCATAAAAATGATATAAAGTATGAACAAAACATGTTGGTATTGTCATAAAACAAGCATGGAACATCGGAAATTATAGATACGTTGGAGACGTATCAGCATCCCCAAGCTTAGTTCATACTCGTCCTCGAGTAGGTAAACGATAAAAGATAATTTCTGAGGTGACATGCTACCAACATAATCTTAATCATACCATTGTAAAGCTTATGAGATGAATGCAGCGATTCGAAACAATGTAAATGCAATGAGTAAACAATTGAATCATATAGCAAAGACTCTTCATGAATAGTACTTTCAAGACAAGCATCAATAAGTCTTGCATAAGAGTTACTCTTAAATCAATAAATTCTTAGTAGAGACATTGAAGCAACACTATGGAAGATTAAGTTTCAGTGGTTGCTTTCAACTTGTAACATGTATATCTCATGGATAGTTGTCAATGCAAAGCAATATAACAAATGCAATAAGCAAGTATGTAAGAATCAATGCATAGTTAACACAAGCGTTTGCTTCTTGAGGTAAAGAGAAATAGGTGAACTGACTCAACAATAAAAGTAAAAGAATGGTCCTTCAAAGAGGAAAGCATCGATTGCTATATTTGTGCTAGAGCTTTTATTTTGAAAACATGAAACAATTTTGTCAACGGTAGTAATAAAGTATATGCATTATGTAAATTATATCTTACAAGTTGCAAGCCTCATGCATAGTATACTAATAGTGCCCGCACCTTGTCCTAATTAGCTTGGACTACCGGATCTTTGCAATGCACATGTTTTAACCAAGTGTCACAATGGGGTACCTCCATGCCGCTCTGTACAAAGGTCTAAGGAGAAAGCTCGCATTTTGGATTTCTCGCTTTTTATTATTCTCAACTTAGACATCCATACCGGGACAACATGGACAACGAGATAATGGACTCCTCTTTAATGCATAAGCATGTGGCAACAATTATTATTCTCATATGAGATTGAGGATATGTGTCCAAAACTGAAACTTCCACCATGAATCATGGCTTTAGTTAGCGGCCCAAAGTTCTTCTCTAAAAATATGCATGCTCCAACCATAAAGGTGGTAGATCTCTCTTACTTCAGACAAGACGGACATGCATAGCAACTCACATGATATTCAACAAGGAATAGTTGATGGCGTCCCCGAAACATGGTTATCGCACAACAAGCAACTTAATAAGAGATAAAGTGCATAAGTACATATTCAATACCACAATAGTTTTTAAGCTATTTGTCCCATGAGCTATATATTGCAAAGGTGAATGATGGAATTTTAAAGGTAGCACTCAAGCAATTTACTTTGGAATGGCGGATAAATACCATGTAGTAGGTAGGTATGGTGGACACGAATGGCATAGTGGTTGGCTCAAGGATTTTGGATGCATGAGAAGTATTCCCTCTCGATACAAGGTTTAGGCCAGCAAGGTTGTTTGAAGCAAACACAAGCACGAACTAGTACAGCAAAACTCACATAAAAGACATATTACAAGCATCATAAAACTATACATCGTCTTCCTTGTTGTTCAAACATCTTACTAGAAAAATATCTAGACTGTAGAGAAACCACTCATGCAAACCAAATTTTAACAAGCTCTATGTATTTCTTCACTAATAGGTGCAAGGTATATGATGCAAGAGCTTAAATAAGAGCACAACAATTGCCAAATATCAAGTTATTCAAGACATCATACCAATTACTACATGTAGCATTTTCCAATTCCAACCATATAAAAATGAACGAAGCAGTTTTAACCTTCGTCATGAACACTAAAAGACAAAGCTAAGAACACATGTGTTCATATGAACCAGCGGAGCGTGTCTCTCTCCCACACAAGCATTTATTCAAACAAAAACAAAAACAAAAACAAAAACAAAAGCACACAGACGCTCCAACTATAGTACATAAGATGTGGCCGAATAAAAATATAGTTTCAAGAGAAGGAACCTGATAATTTGTCGATGAAGAAGGGGATGCCTTGGGCATCCCCAAGCTTAGACGCTTGAGTCTTCTTGAAATATGCAGGGATGAACCAACGGGGCATCCCCAAGCTTAGAGTTTTCACTCTTCTTGATCATAGTATATCATCCTCCTCTCTTGACCCTTGAAAACTTCCTCCACACCAAACTTTAAGCAAACTCATTAGAGGGTTAGTGCATAATCAAAAACTCACATGTTCAGAGGTGACACAATCATTCTTAACACTTCTGATAATTGCTCAAAGCTACTGGAAGATAATGGAACAAAGAAATCCACCCAACACAGCGAAAGAAGCAATGCGAAATAAAAGGCAGAATCTGTCAAAAACAGAACAATCCGTAAAGACGAATTTTAAAATGGCACCAGACTTGCTCAAATGGAAAAACTCAAAACTAATGAAAGTTGCGTACATATCTGAGGATCACTCACGTAAATTGGCATAATTTTCTGAGTTACCTACAGAGAATTAGACCCAGATTCGTGACAGACAGACAATGCTGTTTTCGCGCAACAATCCAAATCTAGCATCAACTTTACCATAGAGACTTTACTTGGCACAAAAACATGATAAGGAGAGGTTGCTACAGTAGTAAACAACTTCCAAGACACAAATATAAAACAAAGTACTGTAGCAAAATAAACACATGGGTTATCTCCCAAGAAGTTCTTTTCTTTATAGCCGTTAAGATAGGCTCAGCAGTTTTAATGATGCTCTTGCAAGAAATAGTATTTGAAGCAAAAGAGAGCATCAAGAGGCAAATTCAAAACACATTTAAGTCTAACATGCTTCCTATGCAGAGGAATCTTGTACACAAATGAATTCATGAAGATCAAAATGACAATCATAAGAGGATAAAACAAAAATAGCTTCAAGATTCTCAACATAAAGAGGGGAAACTTAATATTATTGAAATGCATATAACCATATTTCCCTCTCTCATAATAACTTTCAGTAGCATCATTGATGAAATCCACAATATACCCATCACTTAAAACATTCTTATCATGGTTCATATGCATAGAAGTATCATTAAATTTGACATAAGAAGAGTTATTCTCATTAATAGTAATTGGAGCAGGATTATTATCAAGAATTTGAACATGGTAAACAAGTTGCATATTAAGGAAATTGTTTTTGGTAAGCCTATCATAACTATGACAAGTTTCATAAGGATAATTGTAACATGTGTCATATCCATTTCTATAGCGATTATCTAGACCCTGAATATGTGATATCATCATTTTCACTAAAAGTAGAGGTCTCAAGTATAGGATCTTTGAGCACAACATCCCCAAGCTTAGAGCTTTCAATATCATCGTTTGAGGGGACATGAATAATGCTATCATCATTACTTTCATAATCAGTACCAAAGAGATTTCCAACATCAAAGTTAGTGTGCTCTTCCAAATCATGATCATTAATATGGGTAAAGGGTATAGGAAGATCATCGTACTCAGATTCATTATCACAATAATCATTAGGAGCAACATACTTACGGTTACCTATCGTTATCTCATATACGCGGGGATATGTTGTTACCTCTTTCTTTTTACTCCCCTTATTCTTCTTCTTCTTCTTCGTTCCCTTCTTCTTCTTCTTCTTCTCCTCCTCCTTTTCCTCGTTCCCTCCTTTAGGAGGAAGAGGCTTGGGTGGCTTGTCCGCATAACCTGATTTACTTTCAGAAACAATGGAAGAAACTTGGGAGGATCCCTCCTTTTCATTAATTAGTTGAAAACACACAGCGGTCCTATCATATTTTGGTAAGGTGTCATCTTCTAAAATATTTTGTATGTAAGTATTTGTATGACTATTATCAATGCAATAAGAAAAACACCCATGCGGGACATCATCGATATCAAGATCACTCATATGTAACAAAGAGATTTTTCTCGACAATTCTTCACACCCCAAAAATAAAGTAAGTTCATCATGCTGATTAGGAGTAATTTCATCATCACAATACAAATTTGCAGCACTCATTGGGTTCAAATTATCATTGGAGGAGCATTGAAAATTAAAATGACCCACTTCATGGCAAACTTCACAAATAAAAGGATAGAGGGCACAAACTTTTTTACCAAGATCATCTAGAGCCCTAAACCACTTTCTAGTTTTTTCATTAGCATGATGGATACAATATTCATCTTTGATTTGATTAACTCCACAAGGTCTATGTATTCCACAAAAATTAACATGCTTATAGGAAATAACATTCTTAGGAGTTTGAGCATGCTCATTACAGTAATTAACAACAATTTCATTCTTCATACAAGCCTTTTTAAAAGGTTCATGATACTTATCAAAATTCTTTTTAGGCAATTCAAAATGAGAGGCAAAGGCTTTATAAAGATTTGCAGCAACTTGAGAGTCAAGACCATAAGTAGCACTCATATTTCGAAATTTATCGGTATCCATAAAAGTTTCAATGCATTCATAATCATAATTTATACCTGACTCTTTACCTTTGTCGTTCTCCCAATCTTCGGCGTTCTCCTTAATCCGATCAAGAAGGTCCCTTTTAAACTCTTCTTTGTTGCGCGTGAATGATCCAGAACAAGTAGCATCCAGCAAGGTCTTATCTTGAAAAGAAAGTCTTGCATAGAAATTATCAATGATGATATTACCCGGAAGCTCATGATTGGGGCATTTGAGCATTAAAGACTTCAATCTCTCCCATGCTTGGGCAATACTCTCTCCATCATGAGGCCAGAAATTATATATTCGGTTTCGGTCTTTGTGAATTTCACTTGGAGGATAGAATTTAGAATAAAATAGAGGCACAATATCCTTCCAATCAAGAGAATGCTCATCTTTTAGCAGTTTATGCCAATGCGCCGCTTTACCAGTCAACGACATAGAGAATAATTTCTTCTTCACTTCATCCATAGAGATACCTGCACACTTGAATAACCCGCATAATTCATGCAAAAACAATAAATGATCTCCAGGATGCACAGTTCCATCCCCTTCATAGCGGTTATCCATAACACGTTCAATAATTTTCATAGGTATTTTATATGGAGTACTTTCAGTAGGTGCATTTAAAATATCACAAGCATCATTAGAGTTATCACATATGGGAGATAAAGTGTTATCAGAGCAAATTTTCTCACCTAAAGATGGGAAGCTAAAAAGTTCAAAACTAGCTTCCCCAAGCTTAGACTTCTCCATAGCATTAGCAGTAATTGCATTCATACTAATAACATCGCTACTAGCATGCAAATGAGGTTCCATTGGTTTTTTAATGTTTGCACCAAACAATTCTAAATCAGGAAAAAGATTAAAAAGCTCACTAAATTTTTTGTTGTTTTCCATTATGCCTAACTAGTGTAAACAAGAAACAAAAAGATGCAATTGAAGGATCTAAAGGAAATAGCTTCAAGCACAAACACAATGGCGCCGAAAAAGTCACGTTACACGGAACCGGAGTATAAGTGCCTTTTTACCTTTCCTCCCAGCAACGGCGCCGGAAAAGTGCTTGATGTCTACTTTCCCCTCCTTTCCTCGTAGACAGTGTTGGGCCTCCAAGAGCGAGAGGTTTGTAGAACAACAGCAAGTTTTCCCTTAAGTGGATCACCCAAGGTTTATCGAACTCGGGGAGGAAGAGGTCAAAGATATCCCTCTCATGCAACCACCGCAACCACAAAGCAAGAAGTCTCTTGTGTCCCCAACACACCAAATAGGTGCACTAGTTCGGCGAAGAGATAGTGAAATACATGTGGTATGAATATATATGAGCAGTAGCAACGGTGCCAGAAAATAGCTTGCTGGCGTGTAGTTGATGGTGGTAGTATTGCAACGAGTAGTAACGCAAGAAACAATGAAACAAGCGAGCGATATCGGTATTTAGGAGCAAGGCCTAGGGATTACACTTTCACTAGTGGACACTCTCAACATTGATCACATAACAGAATAGATAAATGCATACTCTACACTTTTGTTGGATGATGAACACATTGCGTAGGATTACACGAACCCTCAATGCCGGAGTTAACAAGCTCCACAATAATGCTCATATTTTAGTAACCTTTAGTGTAAGATAGATCAACATAACCAAATAGATCACATCAATACCATCATAGTAATAGTTAACTTCACAATCTACAAGAGATCATGATCATAGCCTACGACAAGAACCACACGGGGCACACACTAGTCACCTTTACACACGTGCAGGAGGAATAGAACTACTTTAATAACATCACTAGAGTAGCACATAGATGAATTGTGATACAAAACTCATATGAATCTCAATCATGTAAAGCAGCTCATGAGATCATTGTATTGAAGTACATGGAAGAGAGATGAACCACATAGCTACAGCGAAGCCCTCAGCCTCGGGGATGGATTACTCCCTCCTCATCATGGAGGCAGCGATGGCGGTGAAGATGGCGGTGAAGACGGCGGTGGAGATGGCTCCGGGGGCAATTCCCCGCTCCGGCAGGGTGCCGGAACAGAGAGTTCTGTCCCCCGAATTTGACTTTCGCGATGGCGGCGGCTCTGGATGGGTTTCCGTCTCGTGGTTCTTTCTGTCGATGTTTTTAGGTCACGACGGCTTATATAGGCGAAGAATCGGAGTCGGAGGGGCCACGGGCTGCCCAAACCATAGGGGGGCGCCCCCCGGCCGCGCCGGGGTGTGGTTTGGTGGCCCTGTCCCCCTTCTCTGGCAGTTCTCGTGTGTTCTGGATGGTTCCGGGAAAAATAGGAATCTGGGTCTTGATTTCGTCCGATTCCGAGAATATTTCCTTACTAGGATTTCTGAAACCAAAAACAGCAGAAAATAGCAACTGGCCTTTCGGCATCTCGTCAATAGGTTAGTTCTGGAAAACGCATAAAAATGATATAAAGTATGAACAAAACATGTTGGTATTGTCATAAAACAAGCATGGAACATCGGAAATTATAGATACATTGGAGACGTATCATCTACTCACGCTTCTTTTCCTGTAGACAGTGTGTGGCCTCCAAGAGCAGAGGTTTGTAGAACAGCAGCAAGTTTTCCCTTAAGTGGATCACCCAAGGTTTATCGAACTCAGGGAGGAAGAGGTCAAAGATATCCCTCTCAAGCAACCCTGCGATCACAATGCAAGAAGTCTCTTGTGTTCCCAACACACCTAATACACTTGTCAGATGTATAGGTGCACTAGTTCGGCGAAGAGATAGTGAAATACAGGTGGTATGAATATATATGAGCAGTAGTAATGACGCCAAAAAATACTTGACTGTCTACGGCGACAGAAAATAGCTTGTTGGCGTGCAGTTGATGGTAGTAATATTGCAGGAAGTAGAGATGCAGTAAAACAGTAAACAAACAGTGATTGCAGTATTTGGAAACAAGGCCTAGGGATCATACTTTCACTAGTGGACACTCTCAACATTGATCACATAATAAAACCACTCTACAGTCTCTTGTTGGATGATGAACACCACTAATTGTGTAGGGCTACAAGAGCACCTCAATGCCGGAGTTAACAAGCTCCACAACATTCGATATTCATATTTAAATAACCTTAGAGTGCATGATAGACCAACGCAATTATACCAAGTACTAACATAGCATGCACACTCTGTCACCATCACACTATGAAAGGAGGAATAGATCACATCAATACCATCATAGTAATAGTTAACTTCATAATCTACAAGAGATCACAATCATAAACTACGCCAAGTACTACATGATGCACACACTATCACCATTACATCATGGAGGAGGAATAGAGTACTTTAATAACATCACTAGAGTAGCACATAGATTAATAGTGATACAAAGCTCATCATATGAATCTCAATCATGTAAGGCAGCTCATGAGATCATTGTATTGAAGTACATAGGAGAGAGATTAACCACATAGCTACCGGTACAGCCCTTAGCCTCGAGGGAGAACTACTCCCTCCTCATGGGAGACAACATCGGTGATGAAGATGGCAGTGGTGTCGATGGAGATGCCTTCCGGGGGCACTTCCCCGTCCCGGCGGCATGCCGGAACAGAGACTTCTGTCCCCCAGATCTTGGCTTCGCGATGGCGGCGGCTCTGGAAGGTTTCTCGTACCGTTGCTTATTCTTCTAGGGTTATCGCGACGGAGTCCTTAAGTAGGCGGAAGGGCAGCCTCGGAGGGGTCCTGGTGGGACCACACAATAGGGTGGCGCGGCCCCCCCTCTGGCCGCGCCGACCTGGCGTGTGGGGCCCCCAGGGCTCTCCTCTGGTCCCTCTCTGGCTCTCTGGAAGCTTCCGTGAAATATAAGATGTTGGGCGTTGATTTCATCCAATTCCGAGAATATTTCCTTACTAGGATTTCTGAAACCAAAAACATCAGAAAACAGGAACTGGCACTTCGGCATCTCGTCAATAGGTTAGTTCCGAAAAATGCATCAAAACGATATAAAGTGTGAACAAAACATGTAGGTATTGTCATAAAACAAGCATGGAACATCAGAAATTATAGATACGTTGGAGACTTATCATTGGCCTTCTCCGTAGATGCATCAACAAAGGTAGCATGATCAACATCATCGTCATGATTTGACTCCGCCGTATCACTTGTATCATCAACAAAAGATCTAGGGTCTGTACAAAGACCTTCGCGATTCGCAGGATGATTGTCTTCGTCTTCGGGGTCTGCATTTTCTTCAGTACGAGACTCTATAGGAACATAATAATCTCTCTCTTAAAGGTTGTCATCCGATATATTCGGGAAACACTCAGGAGCTAATGGGACATGTCGAAGGAAATAAAGGTCTTAATAAAAAGAAAAGGGTGCATCTTGAGTGCAACAATTATTGTAAGTATGAGAGAGAAGTTACCTCGTTCGGCGGGTGGTAGGAATAGAAGGGTGATTGAGGATATAGAAGTGGGATTGAATCCTCCTGACTGAAGTGAGTCAGGCGCCTAACTTCATCTAGTAATTCTTTTTCGGACACTTCGGCAACGTTTACTCTGGTTTCATCCATGGGGCCCGAATATAACCACATTGGGTGGGCTCTAGACATGACTGGTTGGATTCGACGTTTCAAGAAAACGGATGCTATTTCAGTGCCCATCATAGTTTGGCCATCAGATTCTTTGATTCGCAGAACTCTATCAAACAACTTGTCGACTGCCGGTTTTTCTTCAGGTGACAGAATATTCTTCCAAGATATTTTGGGCACGGCTTCAAGAATGTTGACAAATTTCGGCAAGCGCATTTTGGCTACTTTTGAATCTTTGATATAGAACCACTTCAACCTCCATCCTTGAACAGACTCTCTCATTGGGAAGTTGAAGTAGTTCACCTCCTTGTGGACAACAAACCCAACTCCACCAGTAACGAAAGAACCGCTACTACAGTTATAGCATTTTACGAATATCTTCTTCCATAAACCAAAGTGAGGCTCAATGCCCAGAAAGGCCTCACATAGAGTAATAAAATTAGCAAGGTGAAGGATCGAATTGGATCTCGTACACATGAAGAAGACGCCGGAGGAACTCGTGGACAGGGAGAGAAATCCCATTGTATAGAAAGGACATGAACATCACAATAAAACCGGCAGGAGGGTTGGGGCGTGAAGCCAAACCTGGAAGGCCGAAATTATGCCAAGGCTATGAGCTTTTTTCTCGTCGCACTTGGTCGTTGTGGAAGCAGGCCAGTCACTGGGCACATTCCCCGCGATGGAACCCTCTAGCGCGGGTGGCGTAGGCGCTGGAGTAGAAACTTCTGATGCGCCCTTTTTTTCCACGCCGAATGCGGCTTTGGCAGCAGCACCGCTGGTCGCGACGCCGGTGGCGATAGTGAGGTTCCTCTTCTTCACCATCGTCGGAAGAATCGAAGGAAGGTGCAAGAACAGCGATGACGGCGCAGCGGCTTTGAGGAAGAAGGGCAAGCGAGGAAGAAGGGCCGTGAAAGGGGAGAATGGAAAGGACAAATTTCACCCTGGATGGTTATAGAGGAAAAGTTAACAAAGGGGATCTGGAATTAGGTCACCGCGTGTCGTTGCCTCTATTTTACCAAGGAATATTTCCTCCACTACATGCGGAAATCGAGGAGACATCTTGGTCAATGCACAATGACTAGTCATTTCCTAACTGACCGCGCAAAAGTAGGGTGGGCCCGTCAGGTCATGTCTTGTCAATCGAACCACTGCAGCAGCGACGTCACTAATGATGTCATAGGAAGTATCAACATCCGAACGAAGTATCTGAAGAAAGCATCCAAAGGGTACCTATTGTTGGTGTATATGTGATCCATGTAAAATACATACATGAACTTTGTACTTTATTAACATGAATTCCCACATATTTGCAACATATATGATGATAATACCATGTTTACATTGATTTATGAGGATTACCAGTTATCCTCTTTATTTGGGTTATAACTCTGGAGAACGGGAAAATCATGTTTTGTGTATTTTTCACTTTCAGAGACCTATACAGAGTCAAATTGATCTAGGATTTCAGGGACATTATTTTTCACCGAAAGAAGGACCTGGAGCACTTGGACAACACCTGGGGGCCTTGGAGGCCCAAAAGAGGTGAGCTGGCGCCCTAGGCAGGGTGGGCGCGCCACCCACCCTCTTTTAGTCGTCGATCACCCAATTCACTTGATTCTTTCACGGACCGACGTATTTTGACCTAAAAAACACTATATATATGACCCCTGAGGGTACTCTTGAGGAGAGCTCTGTAGAAACATAAAAACACGAAAATAGAGGCTGCAACAGAGAAGATTGAAGGGGGAAACTCCACCGGAAACGCCACCGGAGGGATCTCCACCTTCTCCAACATCTTCATCATCATCACTATGAACAAGGGGGAGTAGTCCACCTCTGGACCACGGGTTTGTGTCAGTAGCTTGATCTATTTCTCTCATGTTCTTCATAGTTCTTAGTTCCATATGAGGTTCCAACATGATTATGGTCATATATGTAATCCCTATGTGGTGGATCTTTATTCTATGATATCGTGATATGAAATTTGACTCTCTTTGTGTAAGATGTATTGATAGATGCATATTATGTACCCCGTTCTTAAGTATTGGTTCTGATCCAACTTGTATGCAAGAACGTGGTGTGGGTGATGTGTGTGTTAGATGAAATAACATAGTTTTAGTGATTGATTAGTGACAACAAATTCATGATCTATTATGACTTTGCCTTTTCTTTTGCTGTCTCACTAGGGATAAAGTGAATTCATATGCTATGTTCGTCACGTGACAAAAGTGATGATCTTGTTTGTTCAAGGTAGCATATTTGAATATTGAGAGTGGATTTAGTGATCAGGTGGATACGTGTACATGCATTCGTATTCAGGCATCATCGTCTTCGTTGGCATCGGAGGGGAGCTCGGTGGGGCTTGGATGGAGATGATTCTACGGGAGATGGGGAGGAAAGTGTAGGTAGAAGAAGACATCGACATGACCTAGATTTCACATGTGACTGCACCGCTTTCCCCCACCTTAACATCTTAATGAACGACGTTAGACACATGTTGCGCAGGGAATGCATGCTCACCTAGATCACCGAGCTTCATTCGATGTGTTAATGAAGTGTAAAGTTCATGTATTCATTTTACAAGCATCAAATAAATATCTGAATTACCTATATGTATTGTAATACAATTCATTAAAAAGGGGTGAAATAACTACAACACAATTAAAAAGTAATAATAGTATATTCATTAAATATTGTAGTTCAACACATAACCTAAGGAAAAGTTCTAAACGACATATATATATATATATATATAGAGCTCAACTATTCTCGAACCCCCCTAAGAGGGGTTCTAGAATAGGTACTAGATTTAAATGTGCGCCTTGGCGCACGACCCCGTGGAGCTCATGCCGATGTAACGATAAAATTGTTAAAAGTGATAATTATTAAATAGTAGTTGTGGAGAAAATTTGAAGAGCCCCATTTACAAAAAAAAAAAAGTTTCAAGCTAACTAAATTACGATACAGCCATCTATTCAATTTCATGGTAGCATAAGATTGTTTCATAGCACTATATTGATACCAACAGTAATCTCCTAAGCAAAATACAGTATTTGTGATGGCCAAAGTAAATAAGGTAGATGGTCTTACTCATACAGGAAATTAAAACCTGGAAATAATTAACCTCTGCGTTATTGCCTTGTGTCTATATTAAGGCGGAAGTCTGAAATTATGGCATGAAAATCGAAAGATCCAATATTAAATAAAATGTAATACATGCAGCCATACTGATTATATCCCCATATTACTCCTGTATCCTTTTGTACCCATTTTCTAAATCTAAAACTTACCACATTGCTTTCTTTCCTGTGTATAGGTGTAAGACAGAATATATCAAAGCATACACCTAAAGCCTTGTAGTATCTATAATGGGAACTTTCTTATTCATAAACGAAAAAACCAGGATAAGTAGAAAGTGTGCTCTGAAGCAAGAAACAAAAATGACAATCACACGAGTAAATTAGCGCAAGCTAGGTAGTACAAAATAAGTAGACAACCGAGTTAAGTAAAATAACAAGCAATAAATACCTGATTGTATGTCCACTCAAACATTCGTAGCATAAAGGGAAAAATAAAAACCTTGATCCATTTTATATCTCTACTCCATCGATATTCATGGGGTGTTACCGAATCCGAGTGTAAACAAAATAGGCCGGAAACACAACACGCAAAATATTCAGGTTTAAACCAAAGGCAGACTTTAAGAGGTTTGAAGTTTCAACGTCTAGGAAATGAAATCAATATCGTCATTGAAGAACACATATTCTACCTTCTAATTGGTCTCAGCCAGTAAGTGAAAACACACAGGACCTAGTCATTCCAAAAGGAAGTTCAAAAGACAAAAGTTCTTTCGGATTGATAAGCTTTTTTGTAAAATGGTGTATCAATCAAGCTCAGAGAATAGGCTACAGAAGAATTCAGCAGCAAAGTAAAGCAAGATAATATATATAAGGTGCAACTTGTACACTGAGATTGTCTTAAACATAATAACTTGAACCAGTATGAAATTCACACATATTAGTCCAATCTATTAGAGACTGGGGGCGAGAAAACATGGTGGTGTCAAAAACAACCTTGTCCAACAAATATATACTCCAGATTGGCAATTACTAATAACTCACTAATACAGAGTACAATGACACACTTAAATATCAGAAGCAACCAACTTTGGTATGTTGCTTCACCTCACTGAACTATAGAAGGCAACATTCTTTAGATGACACACGACCGAAGTTGCTTGTAAGCTTTACCACAAAAACACATGTGAAGAAGCAAGTTTCCCTTCTGGCTCAACTTGCCTTTGGCACTATAGAAGACAGTATTTAACAAATGACTGATTCTTTTTTTAATATTTACAGAAAAATATGCCGAAAATCAGATATTCTGAAATGAAATGCTAACAAAATATATGAGGATATGAACCAAATTAGCGAGCTCTTCCTCCGGTGTATAAAAAAGTATCCTACAATCTTGACATAAACTACTAAACACCAAAGAATGGCCTATGATCACCAAGCGAAAATTGATAATTTCCCTACAATCGCTTTTCCATTCCCTCGCAACCACGACAGAGGCATGCCATAGGACCATAATCACAGTACGACCAGATCGCAAAACATCCTGGGTAAGACACAGAAGGGACACAACGTAAAGTGAGAATAAAACTGAAAACAGTGAATGCTCTCTTCAGTGTACCGCAGACTGGACAAAGAGCTATGAAGCAACGATACAGCAAGACGGATATGGCGATACGGAAACAGAATATGAGATTTTAAAAATGACTTGGATTAGTTTCCCCATTTGTGGTTCGACCTGCAAAAAGTGAATCTAAGAATCTCAAACAACACCGAAATCCTCATTTGTGAGTTAGCCCTCTAAGAATCTGAATTAGCTTCAAATTAATATGTTTTGTTTGTTTGTATACGCTGTACAGGTTCTCTAAGAAATTTCGAAAATAAGATAGAAATTAGTGAACCATCTATTATAATATGTGTTTCAGCCTTTAGTAAATAAAATAGAAGTTGTTAGGAAACCAGCTTTCATAATTTGCTGCTCAAATTTTAGATATCTGAATATATATGACCATTGAAAAATGAACTAAATTTCATAAACAGACTGCTTTACTATGCAAGCAAGTACCAGCTCGTGTTTAGTGCTATCATAGTAGTATAACAGATGCTGAGATGCAACCATGGGATGAACGAAAGTGAATGCAGTGTCCATTGGTTCAAAAAATCTGATTTGACATTTCCATGACTTTCTAATCGCTCTGTCCCTACATATATTTCCAGACAACACTTTCAAAAACAAAATGAGATTCAAATTTTTTTGTGAACTTAGAAAACATAGATATGAATTAGACCCACTTTTTTTTTGGAACTTCTAGAGCAACTTAAAGATTCCTCAACAAACATATGAAGCCACTCCGAACAGAAAAATTTCTGGAGAAAAGAGATACTAACATAGTAGTATTGATATATAACATATTCAGCAGTTCCATAAACCATGGAAATTAAGTTTAGAAGTCCCGAGCTGTAAATTTGGTGCATTAATAGAAAATCAGGCAATTAACCATTGTACTATAAATTGTAGAAATAACCATGAAGAAGCACATCATTACATTAGTTATTTTCAACTTCTATTTTTCCTATATCCATTTATGCAGCAAATACAAAAATAAACAATCTGATATTGATCACCGTCTTACTTTCGTGTTGCAGCAAGGAAAAAAAATACTGGAGGTTATAGCAAATACGGGTAGTTCAACCAACTAAATAATTTGTGCATAGGAAAGGAGAAATATTCAGGTCAGGTAAGACTGAAACCAAGAAATAGTAAACCAGATATGATTCTTTAGAAAAGAAAAGGTGTTGCCATGCATCAGAATCACGACAATAAGATCTGAATATGAACTGGCTATCACCTCACAAAGATCTTGCGTAGCGTTACTTTTTTCATGTAGGTTTAACAGTTGATGTATCTAGTTTGGACTTGCCATAGGTGGCCAGTGATGAATCTCAAGCCATCACCTCTCTATACTGAAATGACCGCCTCCTGAAAAGAACAACAGGCTTAACTCATAAATGCAGACATCAACTAATAATAATCAAAATCTGTACAATTGGACCAATGCGTGTCTCAAAATTTCAGATTTGACACCATACAGAAAGGCTGATATATGGTGATAGATTGCATATATGCACGTCACATAGTTGAGAGAGCTAACATAATGTACTGGCTGTAGCTTTAAGGAAAAAAAAACTATTAAGTATATGGCGATTCTTGTAGGTTAATCATTAAACTTGCATAATTTGAACATGTATAATTAGGATCACATAATTGAGATAAGTGATTTGCATAAGATCAAAATTTTATCACCTCTCTCACAGGCACATCATTAACCATGTATAATTAGTCATGTTGTATTAGCAGGTCATCCATCTGTTGCTGAGTGCCAATCTATACATGCTCAGTACCAATCTGTACATATACAGCAATGGAAGGCTACATTTGGCCATATTTGCAACACAAGCACTCAGAAAGTTGAGGAATTGAGTATTCATAGAACAAATCTTTAACAGTCAATAATATATATATATGTGCAATAGCCACACAAGCAAAGCATGGATTCATCCATTAGAGGAAGGATGATCTGTTGTTACCTCTCGATCTGCTTTTCCATGAAAATCATTGAGAAGTTGTTGACGGAGTAGGCCTGATCCCCGACTACACGTCACCGAGTACTTTTATTTGTGCCCATCTCCATCACTAGCATCAACTCACCACTGATAACGTGCAAAATAAAGCCCAAATGAACAACTACAGGCCACACACACATATCATCATACAGTTGGCCTGCATAATTTTTCTACATCAAAACATACGAACTGGGAGAAAAAGAGGAGATGAACACTGCCGGATGAAGAATATGTGTAGAAGGGCATGTATATGCTCGCGCCAGCAGGAACCATTTGTTAGGATGCGCTTTGATGTCCTCCTTCTTGGTCAAGGATGGAGAGCAGCACTCCGCTCAACTCCCGTTGAGTCTTGTCGCGCTCCTGCCGGCGACGAGACAAACGACGTGCAGTGCTGCTCCATCCCGCCCATCCATTGTCTCCTCTTCTACTTCCTTCATCCCTTATTTCTACCCTTCCCATCTTCCTCACTAGGAACAGCGAATCACCCACACACAACAGCTGGTTGCACAAGAGAAAATAGCCTCAAAATTTAGGAAAAACCGTGCCAAGAAAATTCAGTTGGGAGAAGAAAAAACTCACGGCCTGGACCTCTCCCGCGGTGCAGCGGCGGCCCTTCCTCTGGTGCGGCTTGGCGGCAGCCTGGCGGTGGCTCGAGCTCCTCTCCGCTGAAGACGACGGTGCCGCAGCATCCGTCTCGCCGGCCTCCGGACGATCTGCGCTCCACTCCTCTAAGGAAGCGCCCCTGGTGGCGTCTCCTGCTGAGCACGCAGCACGTCGTGCTCCACCGGCTAAGGCCAAGGAAGAAGCAGGCCGGAGGAGAGAGGAGCGACAGAGGCGAGGAGGAGGAGAGGTGCGCGGCGGCGGGGAAGAGGAGAGACACGCATCACGTCGTCCTCCTCCTGCTGAGCTCAGGGAGGAGGCAAGCCGGCGGAGAGGAGGCACGACGGCGGCGAGGAGGGACTTGTCCGGCGAGGAGGAGGAGAGGCGCACAGCGGGGCAGAGACGAGCGAGGAGGGGATTGGGGGAGACGAGCGAGTGGGGATTGGGGATCAGACAAAGCGGCGGCGTCGGACGGCGAACGGTGGCCTGGCGGCGTCGGGCGCGGAGCGGGGGCGCGGAGGGCGGGCGCGGAGCGGAGGCGGCGGCTGGGAGCGGAGGAGGAAGGGGAGAGGGAGCGACGGGATTGGAGCTCGCAGCCACGCGCGGCGGGAGAGTCTGGGCCGAGCGGGCTTCACAGGACCCGTGGATAAAATGCGGGTCTGAGGGAGGGCCTCGCGCCCTGGATAGAATGTCTGGTCGAGATCGCGCCACGTCAGCTCGATCGAACGGCCCAAAATTCAAACGCCTGTGAGAGCTCCATGGGGGTGCAGCAATCATACCGTGAGATTCTCCAACCCCCGTTCTAACCGAACCGAGTCGGAGCAAACCACGCCCGAGAAAATCCTCCGACCCCAGGCGCGCGTGTGAACTCCTCCCAGCTTCTTCCCTACGCATCGATAGGTACCCGAATCCCGCCCCACCTTCTTCCCTGGCAGCAGCGACGAATCCCCGCCCGACCTTCTTCACGGCAGCACCACCGAGTCCCCGCCCGCCTTCTTCCCGGCGGTAGCACCGCATCCGCGACCCACCTTCTTCCCTTATCCCGCTTACCTTCTTACCCCGACCCAGCCACCGCTCACCCATGTTCCTTCTCAGGCCCAGATGCCTCCCCTATTTCCTGCTCACCTTCTTCCCTACCGGCAGCGCATCGCCCTGCCACACTACTTCATACATCCTTCACCGGCGGGCAGCCTGCGGCCCCTCCCTGTGTTCTTCACTGGCGGCAACTGCTTCCCCGCCCACCTTCTTCCTCGATGGCGCCCAAATCCCGCCGGCATCCTTCCTCGGCGGTGGCTCGCATCCTTGCCCGCCCTTCTCCACAAGCGACCCGCATCCCTGCCGTCCGCTTCTTCGGAGATCCCCTTCGTGCACCACCCCAGAGAACCTCTACGCGTCGCCCCGGAGATCCCCTGCACCCCGCCACCATCCCCTGCAAATCGGTCAGCCGCCGGCGCCATCCCCATCCCCTGCATCCCGTGCACCCATGCATCTGAACCTCCCACGCCATGGTTCCGAATCCCTGGTCCACCGGTGCTGCCCCTGTACTCTAAGGCAACTGCCAACCGGACTTCTACCTCTGGAGCCGCGGTATATCTCCCATGATCTGTTGTGCTGCCGCCGCCATCAAAGCAGGTAATTGCCTCGAGCGCTGGAGCCCCCGTGCCTCTACTTTGATTCCATATGAAACCTTCTCTGTTGTATTCGATGCCATATGACGTTCAGAACTTATTTAGAATTTCAGTCTGTACATATGCGTAATCCACTTTGTCAACAAAAAAAAGTTCATTTTCTTGTGAATTATCTAGGAGTGTACTTTCCCGTGGAAGCTCACAAATTCTTGCTAGGGGGTTCAGTGTGTTGTTGTGGAGCATGCATTTGTTCTTCCCCTGCACCGTGTACTGCAGCCACACCAAGTAGTGGAGGACAAACATATAGTGACGAGGACGATACATCCTCTAAACTGTACATCTGGCTTGAAGTCCACTGTTTTGCTAGCGAGTAGTTTAGAATTTACAAAAGTTCAAACTATTTTGGACTCTGCTGCCCCTTTCCACCTCTCAATGAGTGGAGAAGTCATGTGGTGGGCTGAGCCCGTACAAAGCAGCAGGATCTTGCTCAGTTTTCACAAGCAGTAGCACAACGAGCTGGGAGATATTTAGGCTGCAGGTCCTCCCACGGTTGAAGTGCAGCTCTAAGTCGTGCTCTTCTTTTTGTTTGGATGAAGTAGCAGCTGGAGCACAAGTGCACACCCGAAAAGAAAAGATGCAGTTAATGGAAGAGAGAAGCGTATGCGATGGTGGTGAGAGAGTAATATAAAAATGTGTGATATAGAAAAGACCAACTCATTTCCTGATGCCCATTGGTTAGTATCTAGATTTGTTCTGTGAATAACAGTGATCGTACTCATTGTTAAAAATATACAGCAACATGAGCAGTCCGGGGGAAATAAACTGGGCAGTTCAGGAAGGTTTTTATTCCTCTATTTATTTTTTGTCGACTCTGAAAATGTTCAGAGGGTTGGAAGTGCTATTTGTCGACTCGGGTTAGCTTTGTGTATGGGTGTTCGCTCTATTCTCATCTGGAGTTCACTCTTTTCTTTTTTGATGGAGTTCACACTTTTCTTATTCTGAAGTTCAGTTTGGCCTTGTCTTTAGGTCGAGGAGGGAGTGCAAGTTCCAGTAAAAATCGAGAGAGAAAAATGCCACATGTATGATTGTTTTATTTTAGGCAGTTGGTGCCTGGAGAGGTTTTGAAAGTCAGGTTCAGTTTACTTTAAGTGCAGTTCAGTTCTTAGCATTTGAAAGTTCTATTCATGCGATTTTGCCTGGAGAGGAGTGTGGCGATGTCAAGAAGTTGCAGTTCAGTTAGTATTGTACAAATTTCTTTTGTCTTCGCCCTAACAAACGATTGACTTCTGGTTGTTATATATGCTGCACGAAGTGCATATGTAGCAAAACTAGAGGCACAACTTCAATTATGGAGCAATCCAGTTGAGTGAGAATTTCGTTTGAAAAATTACTATATGAATGCATCTGTTTTATGTTTGGTTCATTACATTGACACCAGAAACATAGATTAAAAAGCTGGAAAAAAGTGATGTCTTGCTATATTAATGAAAATGATTATGCAAAAAAAACACAGATAGGAAAGTTCACTTTGTGTTATTGTGAATTCAACTTTCTATACGTAGTCAACAATCTATAAAAAATATTTGGGAAGTTCGGTTTTTTGTTTTCGAGAAGTGCACTTAGCTTGGAATTTAACTTCGAATGCATCCAGAGTACTGCTGCTAACCGCTGAGGTGAACTATTGCTTCAATGGCTATTCCCATGTGTTTGAACTACAGTTCATCATTTGCTATAAATGTATTGAGATAAAATATAATTAAAGGCTTAGACGAGATGAACTACCGACTCGTTCAAAGTGACTAATTTGAACTGATCGAAATTAGTATTGAGATAAAATATAATTAAAGCCTTTAACTCTACTACAGTTCATCATTTGCTACGAATGTACAGTATACACCATGGCCTTATTCTTTAGGGATAGATATTATGGATAACCAAAACGTCCTACCTGCCATCATATACACCATGGCCTTATTCTTTTGTCAACAAGAGAGGTTCGCTTGGAATATCCTGAAAATATCATCTGGAAAAAGTAGTAGATATTTGGAAGTTCATTAAAACTTTTTCCTGAAGCTCACTTCTTATTTGCGCTATCATATTACCTTTCTTTGTTTTTTGTTTGAAACTTCACTTTTCTCCAACAAAAAATATTCCTTTATATCAATGGGAAAGTTAACTTTGTTCGCAATACCCTGGTCATTGGCGAACTCCCAATATTAGGTGAACCGCCCTGTACCGCCATGTGAACTGCACGGGAATCGCCTGAACGCCGCCTCCGTCCAGGCCTTCGATGCCTCCATCGCTGCAAGGCCACCGCAGGTATGAATAGTGCACCATCCTCTCTCACTGTCCTGCTTCCCAGGTATGAACTTCCTAGTTCCGGTGAAGTGCACTGTGAACTGGTTTGTGCACTTGTCTGAATTCTTGGTCGGTGGTCGCTGCTTCCAAACTGATATGATCTAGGCTATCATGGTAGTACACTTCTCTTATTTGTACAAAAAGTTCACTACATGTACATGAGAAGTTCATCTCTGAGTTAATTTATGTTACATTCTACCACCCATACAATGGTGTTTCCTATTTTTCTGATAATAGTGAGGAAAAGCTTAAGAAAAATTAGAATTCCACATCTTTAATTATAGAGGTTCACTGATGTGAGAAGTTCATCCTAAGGCCCTGGAAAGTTTACTTCTCTGTAATTTTACTTTTATCAGAACAAGCAGTCACATAATCAAAGAACAGGAAGTTAGCATGCTCATTAGAGGCAGTTGTAACATCCTGATTTTTACGGACTGAATTTTTTCTTCTCTAAAACAAAGGATGTTGAAACGCGGTCAAATAAAACAATATTTTATTTGGAGTTACTAAAATTAATCCTCTGGAATTACTTTATTATGAGACAAGATTAATCTCTCTTAGCACTTTTATTTTGGATCTGCTTTTAAATTGTTGTTTTGCTTGGTGTTGGTTCTTTCCTATAATTCATTTGGACTTGCCAATGACCGTGCACGACATGCACATGCACTCCTTACCTAGCGTTGCATTGCCAGGTGATTTCATTTGCCAAATCTTTTTATTCCCTTGTCCATCGCACAATCTCTCACCTTCTTTCCATCCCTCTATCTCTCTCCTCTTATTCTTTTTCCTTGCATGGCTACACCAGCACGATGTACACATCTTGTAGTCATTTACATCTACAAGGCCGTACAACATGCACCTATCGACGCTTTGCTTTCTTCCATCCAACGACACAGCCTAACCCGCAGCCCAGCCGAGTTAGCGCTCGCTAAATTCGCGTACACGTACTGGACGGAATTGCCGCACAGCACGCCCAGCACGCTCATACCAGCTGAGAGAAGATTGCTCGCTCTCATCTTAGCACGCACTAGGATAACGCTGCAGGACCAGGCAAGCTAACCGTTGTTGCACTGCATCGTCTTGCCGAACGCACGTACTGAATATCAGCGGAAACGCCAGCCATAAACTGCCTCTTTATTTTAGCCTTTAACCACTCTTTACTCACATATTTAGAGCACCATTCTCTTCTTATACAGCCACATACTTTACGCCATGCTCCTACTTTTGCATCCCACGACACTGTCCTAGCTCTGAACTCCCACACAACAAACCAATCTCGTGAGAGCGCTGTTGGAATAAACCCTGCATCTAGCTGTTAGGGAGTTTTACTTTCAGTTTCGTCAGTTAGACACTTAGCAGTTTTTTTCCCTTCAGTTGTTTCTGTAAACGGATTGATTCCGTGCTAGGCGGCTTGATCCTAGTTTGTAGCTCATCGTGGACCAGTTCCTGGACGTGGGATGGCACGACCTGGTAAGTGGACTTGGCCACCACGATCGCTCCTTGCGAGCTGAATAAAAGGTGAAGAAGAAACAGAAAAGCGGACAGTTGCACCCGCACCAAAATTCTCAGCGTTCGTTTTCTCCGTGATCATCCCCATTGTTCTTGATCTTGAGCTCGTGAGTGAGATTGAGAGGCAACACGTGGTATCGGAGCGATGTCGAAGGCACCCGGGAAGGAGAAGGGGGACGGCACACAGGCTGCCGCAGCGGGAGGCGTACGGTCGCCGCCCAAGCGGACCTCGGTGTCCCCTGCTCGCCGGCGTGGCCGCAGCCTTGTGAGGCGTGGCGGCGGCGAGATGGTGATCCGTGAGCGCGTCGTGAGGGAGAGCACGGGCTCCGCCCAATACCCGATCCTCACGCGGTCCAACTACGCAGAGTGGGCAACCGTGATGCGCATCCGGCTGCGGGCGGCACACACCGTGGGATGCGATCGAGCTCGGCCCGGACGAGGGGAGCGACGATCGATCCGCACTCGCCGCACTCCTCCGCGCCGTCCCACCGGAACCGGTGCGGACCCCGGCGGCGAAGGACAACGCCCAAGCGGCGTGGGAGACCCTTAAGACCATGCGTCTGGGGTGCGAACGGATCCGCGAGGCGAAGGCGTAAAATCGGCACCGTGAGTATGAGAACCTCGCGTTCCGCTCCGGTGAGTCGATCGAGGACTTCTCCATCCGCCTCACGAACATCCTCGGCGACCTCGAGCTCCTCGGAGATCCCGTGGACGAGTACAAGGCGGTCTCGAAGTTTCGCGCGTCGTCCCTCGTAAGTTTAGGCCAATGGCCATGGCAATCGAACAAGCCGTTGATTTGAAACAGCCGTCGATCGAGGATCTCTGCGGACGTCTCATGATCGCGGAGGAAGGCTACGACGTCGACGACGCCGTGAGCGGCGTAAACAAGCTCCTCCTCACCGAGGAGGAGTGGGAGGAGCGTCGCAAGCGGCCGCGCCTCGGTGGCGGCGGCGCGTCCGGCGGCGGCACACCCACCGCAAAGGGCCCGCCACGACCCGACAAGGGCGGCGGCGTCCCGAAGGTGAACGGCGGACGCGGCGCGGCCGAAACCGATCGTGAGCGCCGCAAGTACCGCGGTAAGAAGGGCCACCGGGCTCGTGATTGCCGTAAGAAGAAGCGTGATGAGCAAGGCCGTGCGAATCTCGCGCAGTGCGACGCCGGAGCCGATGATGACCCACACATGCTCATGGCGCGCGTGTGTGAGGTCACCGCTCCTGTTGACGACGGGTACGTTCACGTCGAGCTCGTGGAGGAACGGGCCGAGGCGCACTTGAACCGTGTCGACGGCGACCATGACTCGCTCTGTTTCCTTGACACGGGCGCCAGCAACCACATGAGCGGCATCGAGGAATGCTTCACCAACCTGGATCGGCGCGTCGGCGGTACGGTGAAGTTCGGCGACAACTCGGCCGTTGACATCCACGGCGCGGCCGGTGATCTTCCTCGACCGGGACGGCGGCCACCGCGTCCTCAACGGCGTCTACTACATCCCACGCCTCAAGAGCTCCATCATCGGCGTCGGGCAGCCGGACCGAACACGGATGCGAGTCCAGGATCAGCGGAGGATTCTTCATCCTCGCCGATCGCCGACAACGCATCATCGCCAAGGTCAAGCGCGCCGGCAACCGCCCGTACCCGTACGAACTCGGAGCCAGCCCGGCCCGGTGTGCCTTGCCGCCCGTGCGCCTCGGACGACGCATGGCGGTGGCATGCTAGGTATGGCCACCCGAACTTCCGAGCGCCGCGGAAGTTGGGCGCAACGCGGATGGTCACCGGCCTCCCCTCGTCAATCACGTCGATCAACTCTGCGACGAGTGCCCGCTGGGAAGCGGCGCCGCCACCCGTTCCCGGCCGGAGGCCAAGTACCGCGCTACTAGCGTCCTCGACCTCGGTTCACGGGGACTCGTGCGGCCCAATCTCGCCGGCGACGCCCGGTGGACGCCGCTACTTCCTCCTCCTCGTCGAAGACATGTCGCGGTACATGTGGATCGAGGCTGCCGCGCACCAAGGACGAGGCTGCGGACGAGATCGTGCGCTTCCAAGCACGAGTCGAGGTGGAGACCGGGCGCAAGCTCCGTGCCCTCCGCACGGATCGCGGAGGGAGTTCACTTCCGTTGAGTTCGGCGAGCATCGCGCCGGGCAAGGTGTGCAGCTGACAGCTCACCGCCCCATACTCTCCGCAACGAACGGGGTGGTGGAGCGCCGGAACCGGACGGTGGTGGAAATGGCGAGGAGCATGATGAAGAGTGCGGGTATGCCGGGTCGATTTTGGGGGAGGCGGCCACCACCGCTGTCTTCATCCTAAACAGAGGCTCCGACGCCGCGCCGCCGCGGGCAAGACCCCGTACGAGGCGTGGCATGGGAAGAAGCCGCCCGTGCACTTCTTCCGCACCTTCGGCCGCCTCGCTCACGTGAAGATCGTCAAGCCCAACCGGCGCAAGCTCGACGATCGCTCCAAGCCGATGGTGTTCATCGGCTACGAGGAGAACGGCGTCAACTACCGCGTCTACGACCCCGTCGACAAGCGCGCTCACGTCACGCGCGACGTCGTGTTCGACGAGGGCACGGCATGGAACCGGGAGGAGGGGCCGCCGCAACGGCTGGATCGGACGTCGAGAGCTTCACCGTGGAGTACTTCGCCACTCCGGTCACCGACGCCCACGCACGCGCATCCAACACTCCTTCACCGACGACGCCGTAACCTCGCCGCACCGAGTCCGCAGCAGGGTCGGCAGCTGGAATAGCCGCATCACTCCGTCGCGGGCAGGTGGAGTTCGCCACGCCGCCAAGCTGAGGTCGACCCCGACCTCTTCGACGTCAACGACGATGCGGCGCGACTCACCGGCACCGCCGCATGACGGACCTGCTCGACCCCGATGAGGCAGATGCCACGCGCAAGCGACACCTCTTCCTCACCTCCTCCGAAGAACCTGCAAGCGTAGGAGAGGCAGAGCGTGAACCGTGCTGGCGTGCGGCGATGCTTGAGGAGATGACCTCCATCGAGGACAACGCGACGTGGGAACTCGTTGATCTTCCCCGCGGCCACAAAGCCATTAGGCTAAAGTGGGTCTTCAAAGTGAAGCGGGACGAGCATGGCGCCATCGTCAAGCACAAGGCGCGCATCGTGGCGAAGGGCTACGTGCGTAAGCCGTGGAATCGATTTCGAGGAGGTGTTTGCGCCCGTCGCTCGTGTCGAGTCGCTGCGGCTCCGCTCGCTCTCGCCGCTCGGGAAGGATGGGCTGTCCATCATATGGACGTCAAATCCGCCTTTCGAACGGAGAGCTGGAGGAGGAGGTGTACGCGGCCCAGCCACCGGGATTCGTCATCGCCGGGAAGGAGTCCAAGGTGCTGCGCCTCCGCAAGGCGCTGTACGGGCTGCGCCAAGCCCCACGCGCCTGGAACGCCAAGCTGGACTCGGCCATGTCAGGGCTCGGGTTCAAGCGGAGTAGCTCGGATCACGCAGTGTACGTCCGCGGCAAGCTCCTCGTCGGTGTGTACGTCGACGATCTCGTGATCACGGGCTCCATCAACGACGACATCAAGCACTTCAAGGAGGAGATGAAGGGCACTTTTCGCATGAGTGACCTGGGGTTGCTCAGCTATTACCTCGGGCATCGAAGTGCGCCGTGGAAGCAGCGGCACCACAATCGCACAAGGCGCGTATGCCTCGTCGATCCTGGAGAAGGCGGGCATGAAGGGCTGCAATGCCTGTCATGTGCCGATGGAGGCCAGACCGAAGCTGAGCAAGGCAAGCACGGCGCCGCCCGTCGACGCCACGTTCTACCGGAGCATCGTGGGAAGCTTGCGGTACCTCGTGCACACGCGCCCCGACATCACTTACGCCTTGGGCTACGTGAGCAGGTTCATGGAGCAGCCCACGGAGGAGCACCGGAACGCCGTCAAGCACATCCTCCGCTACGTCGCAGGCACCCTTGATCACGGATGCTTCCTCAAGCGGGGAGCTAGTGAGCGGCCTGGGCTCAACGGGTTCAGCGACAGCGACATGGCTGGAGATGTCGACACAAGGAAGAGCACGAGTGGAGTGATCTTCTTTCTCGGCGACAGCCCTGTTAGCTGGCAGTCCCAGAAGCAGAAGGTGGTGGCTCTCTCTTCCTGCGAAGCGGAGTACATCGCAGCCACTACTGCAGCATGCCAGGGCGTGTGGCTGGCGCGGCTGCTCGGCGATCTCGTCGGGGAAGGGACGAAGACGGCGATGCTAAAGGTGGACAACAAATCTGCCATATCGCTCATGAAGAATCCTGTGGATCACTCGAAAAGTTAAGGATGAAAAGTTAAGGATTAGTAGTTCTTTTTCGAAATCGATTTCGAAAAAGAATGGGAGCAAACACATCGACCTCCGCTTCCACTTCATTCGCGAGTGCGTGGAGGACAAGAAGATCCATGTTGAGTTCACCAGTTCGGAGACGCAACTCGCCGATATTCTGACGAAGTCTCTTGGTCGAGTAAAGTTCCAGGAGATGCGCAGCAAGATCGGCGTCATCAAGATTGCATAGGGATGCAGGGATTAGGGGGAGTTTGTTGGAATAAACCCTGCATCTAGCTGTTAGGGAGTTTTACTTTCAGTTTCGTCAGTTAGACACTTAGCAGTTTTTTTCCCTTCAGTTGTTTCTGTAAACGGATTGATTCCGTGCTAGGCGGCTTGATCCTAGTTTGTAGCTCATCGTGGACCAGTTCCTGGACGTGGGATGGCACGACCTGGTAAGTGGACTTGGCCACCACGATCGCTCCTTGCGAGCTGAATAAAAGGTGAAGAAGAAACAGAAAAGCGGACAGTTGCACCCGCACCAAAATTCTCAGCGTTCGTTTTCTCTGTGATCATCCCCATTGTTCTTGATCTTGAGCTCGTGAGTGAGATTGAGAGGCAACAAGCGCCGTTAGACGCCATTCGCGTTCCCGACGAGTCACATCACGGGAGGACGAACTGCTGCGCCGGGAGGACCGTGAGGAGGAGTGGAGCTGATCTAGGAAACCAGAAGGTCGAGCTGCTGATCACCGACAACACCTCCGGCAACGCGATCGACTCCGGCCACCGACGTCTACCTCAAACTGCGACGAACTCGGTGAGAACCAGCCGTTTATTTTGCTCGGAACGCGATCCACATCCATAGAGCTACCTCCTAGACATGGTTTCCAGCCATAGTTTAACCGTTTGTCGAGTCGCCGGTGAACCGAATGCCATCTGGTGGCATGGTTAGGTTGGGCCACCTAGAACAAGTTGCTGATCTTGAGTCCAACGTATGAAACTTGCCATATGACTAGACGAAACCAGTAGTGGTGTTAGTACACTCTAATCTTATGTTTATCAAACTAATTTTGAAAGATTAATTTCACTGTACACATAGTAATCTGCATGTACCTAACTGCATATTGCTTAGTGTAGTAATCTTGCTAGCTAACCGTGTTTTCCTTTTTGTCCCCTTTCAATGCATTGCACCACTATGAACCCATCTGCTAGTCTGCATATTCTAACCATGTAGCAGGGACTTCGACGATATGTTACATATTGAATTTGGGCATCGCTATATGAACTGAGCTCCATCTGGTAGTTGCACGTGCTAGGCATGTAATAGCTATAGTGTATGTGCATCTAGTGTTAATTAGCTAGCTTAGTTTTGATTAGTGGAAGCATGTCAGGTTATTTGGAAATTCTTGGTATTGTTGTAGCTAGGCTTATCCTGCCTGTAGATTAGAGTAAACAATAGGATTCATTGGAGTTACATGTTGGCCATCATTTTGGAAAGCATTTTTAACATGTAACGTATCTCTCTAAGAAGTTGCAGAATTGCATGCTACTGTCAGGGTTATTTTGTTTGGGTCATGTTTGTGAGATTTTAGATGTGTGGCATATAATTTCTTACACCCAGCAGTAGAGTAGTTTGTGAATATGGCGGTTGTTTATCAAACTGAAAACTAAGTTGAACTCGTTGCATCTTATGAACATCCGTGTACCTTGTGTGGATGTATATTACCTAACGTACCGCTGCTAGATATTCTTGTCCGTGATTTTCAAGTTTCATCATAGCTTTTAAATTATTTACACATGCTTGGTTATAGATTTATGTAGAAGATTTAGATGACATGTTCTCCATATTGTTTGATTTTTGCTTACACATGATCAGTTATAGGATAATTGCTAGATTTAATTATTGCTTTATCGTGCATCTTTTCTAGTACTAATTAGGTAGTGCTGTTTAGTATATTGTACAATTATTTCAGATCAGTTGGTTATGCCTAAATAACATTCAAGTTGTCAGAATAGTATTTTATTAATACTAGATTTTGGTTTATTGTCTAGAAGGTTATTTCGTTGTGTTTGCTTGGATCCTGTTAGTGTAGTGCATATGAGTTAGCTAATGTACTGCTCCTAGTCTTACTTTTCTAGTTTGAGCAAAATGCAAGGTTATGAACCGAACTCCATTTGGTAGATTGCATGTGTTAGCTATGTAGTAGCTTTTGCAAATTAATAATACCTGCTTAGATATAGATTTAATCAGTATAATTAGATAATATCTTCTCTGTATGATTTTTGCACTTGTTAAGACGTGCTTAGCTATAGGTATATTTTCTGAATTTAATTATTGCCTTACATGCATCTCTTGCAGTGTTAATAAACCAGCATACAATTCTTTTATTAGCTTAATCTGGTTGGTTGTGGCTTTAATATTATGTTAATATCATCGTTACCTTATTTCATGCATGCATGCAAGTTGAATATTAGATGTTGATGTTGTGTCATGCGTAAATTATTCTAATCTTAGATTATTGACCTCTGCATGTGTACTACTAGTTAGCATGAAGATTTGTTTATGCATTACATATTAAAATAGTATTGAGTATACATGTTGGCTTGATATATTTTCTAAAATAGTTTGTCACTCAATATAGAGCGATCACCACGCCATATGCCTTAGATAACCCAAATCCCGTACGAGTCATTCCGGTCTTTTTCGTGTACTCTATGTAAGCCGAACGAGCGATACAGACCTATTATTTGAATCTTTTCATTTGGATCTTATGCACTTTTCATTTGAGTCTTATTTGTTGTATTGCTTGTATTCATTGGAATTGTTATTGCTTCGATACAACGATTAGGAGGGAACAGAGAGTGGTACAATCACGATCAAGGAAGTGAAAAGCAGGAGTTTGACAACGAAGGCATGCCCTCTCTCATCATATTTTATCTCAGTTTTACAAACTGCATGCTATTTTATGTTTTACAAATATATATGCTATTTTATTCTAGTAGTTAGCGTGTCGATTGACACACCAACCCTGATTCGCTTGTCGCCTTTTACTTGATACCCTGAGTAGAGATTATATAATAATCCTGATAGAGTAGAGATGCTTAGCATGCTAAATAATCATTAGGATACTTCCTATTGCCTCTTTGGAGGAATTGATCGACCTTCGGGTCAAACATACCCTTTTGAAAGTTGATGAGCTCGTTGAGCTAGGCTGATTAGCCGTTGTTGCTTCCTCTACTCTCTCTCTTCTACTCTGGGTGAAACTTACCATCTAAACATGGCGCGGGCGACAACTGAATCAAATGTTGAAGGAGCGATTGGCTGCCCTTCACAAGTTGGAGGGAGCAATCCGTCGTTCGTGCCGCTTAAGGGTCCTAATAAGTCCGGGATTTGAAGATTGTGATAACCGTACAACCACATGCTATATGGGCACCGGCCCGGTTAAGTAAGTTAGTCGGCCTTAGGTGTTGATGTCGCCGTACCGCGGATGAGGTGGCTGCCTACGGAGAACCTTCGGCACGTATGGGGGACCGGTTTGAGGACGTACTCTCAGCATCGTGCGCCGGACCCGGTGGGCATGTCACATCTTTGGGGGATCTAGCTAAAAGACCTTGTCACGATCCCTCCGCCGGTACACCAATTGGTGTGTACTAAATCAGCGACGGCTGGTGGGCAACAAGACAGGGTTGTATCGTGTGGGCAAAGTGACAACCTCTGCAGAGTTAAAACTATTCGAATAGCCGTGTCCACGGTCATGGACGACACATGAATCCTTCTTGACATACGAGAACCTGTCTTGCTATTTCCCTCTTTGCCTCTTCCTTTCCTTTCCTTCTTTCCCTGAAATCTGAATCCTATGGAATACGTGAGTTGTCGAGGACAACCACATTGATGAGAAATATTACACTCATTATAAAACATGTTTTCGTCTAAAACTGCTTTTATCAAATATATATTGCAAATAAAATTGGCTTTTATGCAAAAGAACCTACAACCTTCCTTTGAAGCCTCATGTAGATATATTAGGTCTTGCATCGAGGGGGCATGTTGAGTACGAAATGTACTCATGGCAAAACTTTTGTTGATATTCAGAGTACTACAAAGACAAGGAAGACTACAACAACTACGGCGACATTGAAGAGTGAGGCCTCGTGGACTACATCAACTGCCTGTGGCTAAGATGGAGTCACTTCGCGTTTTATTTATCCGCTGTGCTTTCTGATTGTAATGAATGTCACACTATGTGGCTATTCAAACTTTCTAATTAATCTTTTGTACGTCTATAATGATATACAATTCGCTGTGTCTTCAACATTGATCTTGGGATTGACGAGTAACACAGGAGGGTCGGAAAGTTAAGTTCGGTTCTCACAGAAGTGCAGTTAATACATATATATTTAAATTTACTAGCACCACAGATGGCCCTAGAAAATCAACAGCTAGGCACGTTGTATCTTTTTAGCAAGTATTTTGCTGTAGTTCACTTCACCTTTTGACATTGTTCAGATCTTCGGCACTTGAAGTGCAGTTTGTAGGCGCTTGTTGCAACAGAAGTTTGTTTTGTTTGTTCAATACTACTTTAGTTAACACAAAATTCACTCCTTCCAGACAGAAAACTCATTTTTACGGGGAAGTTCAATACGTCTATGATTAAAGCTCACTTTTATGTTGTATGTGCACTTTGTATAGCTATGGTGTTTAATAAGTTCACTTCTTATAATCCGTGAAGCTCACTTCTCATAATCTGTGAAGCTCACTTCTCCTAATCTGTGAAGCTCACTTCTGGGATTTATTCGGAGAATAGCAAGATCCATCTTGAGGCAATGATGTTGTTCCGCAAGCTGCTCTCTGTATGTACTAGCCTTTTCAAATCAAGGTTAGATTTCTATGGTGTGCTGAAAGCCAAATATATATTGTGAACAAATTATCATAATGGTTATCAAAGTTCACATATATTTCATTATTGCACTTTTTTTGCAGACGTGAAGTTCACTTTTATTTTAGAAAAAAGATTACTATGTCAGAGAAGGAAGTTCATCACAAATCCCCGGCAAGAAGCTCCATATCTTCCTCGGCGAAAGTATTCTCTCCAGGTGTGTGCGCTTAATTTAGCCACCGCTCTCCATTCACTTTGCCTCGAGTCTACTTATGGTTTGTAGCTTAATGAGGACCCTGCTGGTTAATTAATTAGACCCATGCTGCATGCACACTCGTTGATCTTACCATCGCTGGCATATTTCATACTAGTGGAAATCACCATATCCCTCAAATAGATGTACTCTGAACTCCATCTCTCCGCATAGCCACCACCGTCCATGGGACAGACGCTTTTGCAGGAGTTCACATGCCCCTCCACGAAAGTTCATATTGCTCTATGCAGGGAGCATGTGCAGCTCCATCTTCAGGTTTGTGAACTGTTGATTTCTATTTCTGGAATAATGCTCTCTCTCTCTCTCTCTCTCTCTCTCTCTCTCTCTTCTTTGTGTTGTTCTCTGATTTCTATGGTTGTGCGTGCGTGGGAAATTTGTACAAATTTTGTATGCGTGCCTTTTTGGCAAACTTGAATGATTTCAGTACGTAAAATTATTTTAGAAGTTCACTCTTCAATTTGGAGAAGTGCATTACCCGCGTATGAGAATTGCACTTGTATTGACGGTTTTTGGGGAATGCATTATTAGACATGAGTTCATACTAGTACTTGCGGAAGTTCACACATATTTTGTCTGGAAAATTGGTTCATCGGTCTGTGAAGTTCACTATGTTTGGATGGAAAAGTTCATTTCTATGTTCATTTGTCGTTTTTTGTCGAGTGGTCTATAACTTTTTTCCATCCTGTGCAATGTTCAATGTGAGAGATTAACCGGATGCAATTTTTTTTTGATTATTAGGAAGATTGATTTAGTGCGACATGAAGTTTGGTCTCCCAGGTGCGTGGCCGTGGACTCCTATGAGCGCCACCATGGACCCCAGGCAAACCGCTGCCAGTTAACTTCACTCACGTCAGGGAAGCAATAATGTGTCAGGAGTCCACGGCTTCGGCAAGCTCTAATGCCCAGGTCAGCCTGCTCCTCACACTGGACTATGGTTGATATGCTGGTTGCTGCTATGCGAAATGCTATTGCTTCATGTGATATTATTCTTGGTTGTACTTTCTTGTTTATTTACAACATTGAGCGGTTCACATGTTAATCGTGAGCAGCTCAATTAGGCCAAAATAGGGAGTTCACTTTCCTGTTAAAAAAGATAGCAGAAAATGCCCTCGGGTCACTTGTTAGTTTTAGGAAGTTCATTCGTTCGGTTTAGACAGTGCACTTGCTATTTATTTCCATAACATTAAAATTTTAATCGAAGTTCTGGTCCATTGTTGGCAAAGTTCATTCCAAGTTAATTTCATCCCTAATAACTGAAGTACTACGACGGTTCAGTGTTGTCAATCTGTTTCAACTAGCGAAATGTAGACTGATCAATGATCTTGGCTAATGAAACATTGAGAGAACAATTGCCATATGTTTACTCATTAATCTGGGAAATTGCAGTTCCTCTAATATGTTAGAAATTAGTACCTGATGTGGTCAGGTTCAGTTTCTATTCTAGCTACGTGGTCTACATGCAGGCGAGGTGGTGTTAGTTCTGTAGCATGCTCTCTTCAATTGATTCTCTATATAGTTGATCATTTTCATCAATTGATTCATTTTCTTCCAAAAAAATAAAAGTTTACCTCGTCCACACATGATGTTTACCAATTTTTAAATGGAAGTTCACTTTGTCCAATAGTTAAAGCCCACATCAGAAAGTTTAACATAAAAAACATTGTTCCGCCAGGGACGCTGCCTCCTCTAATATCCATAACTTCATTTTCTTTAACTGAATCCACACATGGTATTATTACAGGATAAATAATTGAAGTGAATACCTAGTGATAGCAAGTAGAAACGTGTTGTGGTCTTTGTATTTATTTGATGTCTTTTCTAGTCCTCACCATAGTCTTCCCATACTGATTCAAGTATAATCATTACACTGATACAAGTACACTCTACCTTTTGTTCCAGGAAAAACACTTGGAGCTCCCTTAAGATGGTGTTTGGGATACCTTTGAAGCCATGGTCCTAAGTACTCGTCTGGTCCCTTCCAAACCTCCTCCGTGCCTGCCTGGCGTGCACCCTGTTTCCTTCCTCAGTGGCCTCACTCTTGTACTCGTCTGGTCGACCGCGCCTTCCACCGACGGAAGTTCACAAAGCCACGCGTAGGCGTCCATTGGCACCAACAGTTCTGGGCTCATACGCGCACCTCACCGACGACATGGCTACCATCCCAAGCTCTCAGCCTTACACAACGGGTGGCTCACAGACAACCCTCAGTCCAGGCTCATTACACGGCAGCAGCTCCAGAGCAGCGTACCAACGATGAGGAAGTGCACCACCGACACAATTTTTACAACTGACGGACAATCCCATATGCGAACAGCTAGTACCTGATGCAGTTAGCTTCAGTTTTTCTATTTTGGCTCTTGCCTAAAAAGTTCTGTAGCACACTCTCTAATTGATTCTCTATCTAATTGAGTATTTGCGTCGATCGGTTCATTGGCTTCAAATAGAAAAATAAGCTCACCTCGTCCAGCTTATTTTTATTTTGGAAGTTTGCGTTGTATACTGATATTTTGTATTTTGTGATGCTGCCAGCTATTTGTTTCAACAAATTATTCTGTGAAGTTCCTCTTTATTTCTTAGGAACTTCGGTTTGCATGTATGTGAAGTTCCCTTACTGTTAAGATTTTTGTCGAATTTGTTTATGGAATCTCACTTTGTATATGTGTGAAAGTTCATTATGTAAGCATGTGAACTAGTGAAGTTTAGTCTACGCTTTGTACTACGCATGATGGTACCATGTGCTTCATCAGAAAAAAATCTAATGTAAAGCACATGTATCTTTTTCCTAAATATTAAAAAACAAATGATACAAGAGAAATTCGAAGTCCACAAAGGGAAATAGAACGAAAAAAGAGAAATTCAAAAATCCCATACTTTAGTATATTTTAAACTGCTCCTAAACCATGAAAAAAATCAGAAAATATTCTATATGAAAATTTGCATTCTTTCGAAACTTTACAATGACGTATCATTTGTATCATTTTGATTGAGAGTTTGAAAACTATAACAAAAACTGAAAGCAAAATTGACAATTTATATACTCCGACAGGAAGTTCACTAGCACGTCTTGAGAAGTTCACTTTCATATTGAGGGCACTTACGGCGGAAATAATACACATGAAAATCATGTGTACAGCCTCCGGTTGCCCAAATCGACCACCACCCCATGCAATTGGAAATGATATGGCTCTATTCATACTCTAGGGTGCTCACATGCCACACCTATCCAATCTAAGCGAACCAATTTTAAAATGTTCCGAGTCGGCGTTATATCCGATTGTAGGTATTTCTGAAATTAATCTTAAACTGTTTGTAATTTGGAAAAATGTTGAACATGAAAAAGTTGCACATTTTTCATAGCTTTCCAACGGTGTATTATATCTATCAATCCGATGAGTAGTTTGAAAACAGTGCCTAAAAATAGTACGAAAACTAAGAAGTTCACGAAAACAAACTTGAGTATATTTAAATCTGCTCTTAAACCGTGTAAAATTTCGGAAAACAATCTGAACAATAGTGATGCGCAATTTTCATACCTTTCCAATGGTATATCATATGCCTCAATCCAGAAAACGGCTTGAAAATAGCGGCCAAATAACTTTACGAAAACAATGAATTCCGCGAAAAGAGAGTTTGGAATATTTGAAATTGTTTTTAAATTATAACGAATTTGGGAAAACAATCTCAATGAAAGTGATGCGAAATTTTTATATCTTTCCAACGGTATATCATATGCATCATTCTGACATTCGGTTTAAAAATAACCCTTGAAACACTGTCCGTCGAAACAAGAAATTTTGTGTCCCGCCGAGAAGTTCACCTCCACGCAGCGAGAAGTTCAGAAAGGGTTCGAGAATAGTTATTCTCAAACCGGTTCGAGAATAGCAGACCTATATATATATATAGTTCAAATTTAAACACACCTCGTAATGCCGGAGTCCTCATCACCCATGAACTCATTATGAAATCGCGATGAAGTGTCACACGCGTCTAGGGTGCATGTCGTAGAGAGGGGCATCCATAGGTCAGAAGAAGTCGTTGGGCAAGCTAAAACCAGCTACGTGTGTATTTACTTTTTTCGTCAATGATATATCGTGGATATCAGATATTGACGATGACACGAACATGATGACTAACCGTCATAACCAAACAACGATAATTATATAAGCTTCTCAGTGTTCTATGTATAAACATGGACAATCAAACATAACAAGTATGATACTACTTTCTGAGAAGAACAAGCGATATACATTTTTTGCCATTTTGTCACTGCTTCATCCAACACGGGTGACACCCATCAATAGGCCACTGTGACCGCTTTTTTCAGCCCCCGGGTCGGGTCCCAAAGGAAGAACCAACGAGGATTTTTACTTTGCGTGTCAGTGGTACGCATTGCGGAGACCAATTCATGAGCTACTGCTGACAAATTTTTCTTTGCCCATGCGTGGTTCAGGTTACCACCGGTGGATTTTCGTTTTCGCGCCCATGCCTCCTGTGGCTATAAGCCTTTTTCATTACTGAAACAATGATTTCAAATCTAGAGGTCATTTGTACTTTGGCAACTTTACTAAGGCATAATTGGTTTTTATGGGGTCATAGTGGAAAAATCGTCATATACGTCACACTCACGGTCCCTTTAGAGAACCATACATGAGATTTTCACCTCATACAACTCCTCGGTCAATTCTTTCAAAGGCATCATTTTCCTCTTCATCCACTCCGTCTATAAGACTAACTAAGACCAACTGAGACACCTTTCATGTTCTAATTAAATACTTTCTATTTATGATATGATTAGAGGAGAAGATTGTTCTTCTACCAAACATATGCGGATCAAATCGCGTAAATATTTCACGGTATCAATCTCCTTGCCCCTCATTCTTTAAGAACCAGAAGGATCATTTTCAATTTTACATTTCTTCATTTGGAATCAGGGCTGTTTTATCTTCTTCTTCTTATTTTTTACTTTATTCTTTATTTATTTCATTTTGAAGCTTTTTCGTCGAGAACAATTCCATTTTTTTGCAGACACTTCCCAAGAAAATCTCCGAATTAGATCCGAAATTGACGGGTTAATGTGAGCTTATCCTTGTGGTTAGGCGCTCTTGAAATGGAAATTCATTTTCTAACTAGTTTTCATGCTTTGGTGAGTCATCGAGATCTTTTCTATGACCTATGTTCTGCTGAAGGGATATCAATATGACCAGATCGATTGCATACGACCCACATTAGCAAATATAACGGGAAAGTATACAAAAAATATAGTTTTTCAATTTTGATTATCTTTTTGTTAGTATTAGTTACTGTCAGTATAAGTTTGTAAGACTATTTTATTAGTTACCGAGGGGAAAGGGGGCTCATCACGAAGAGGATTTTAACGTAAGAGAAGCACGAAGATCAACCCACTTCAAATATCAAACATGGATTCTTGCAATGCAATGGAGGTGGGTCCTCATATCGAACTAATTCGAATCAGTCTTTCTAGAGAGGTAAATTTTTGCCTATTAGGCAAGAGGATAGAAATTATGTCCCGGTAGGACATAGATTTCTATTACTATAAATTCATAAATAAAAATGAAGTAGTTAATAGGAGGGCTGCCTTTATCTTTTTCTTATTCGTATGGATCAAATTGACGACATATAGGAATACATAAATAACTAATAAACTGGTAGGAAGGGATACCGCTCCTATCCAAATCAACCATGAACCTAGGCCAATTATTTTGGGCTGGGAGTATTAAAATCTGAGCACCAACTTACGCAGAGAACCTTATTCAAACATGGGATACTAATACTAACAATAGATCATCTCACCATACATACTACTACCTCCATTCCGAATTATAAATATTTTGGATATTTGAATGTGGACTACATACGAAATGAGTGAAGAGAGGGGACATATAATTCAGAAAAAGCTAGAACATCTTATAATTTAAAACAGGCTGAAAATCTCGTGCTGAAGAGCGTGGAGGTTCGAGTCCTCTTCAAGGCATAATATGGAGAATGCTCATTCAATCAGCATTCCCCGTAGAAGTATTCCGAAAATCTGCGCCTGGCGCTCTCCTCTATCTTCTGAGTTCCTTAACCAAGGAATGGTGTTATCCAAATCGGAGGCGGAAAATTAAGCCAAGAATGCTCAGGCTGCACATGGCCAAGAGTAGCAGTTTTGAAGTTCCACATACCTATATCTCGCCTTCCAAATGTATTAAGACATATGCTCTCCAACCTATCATCGGTAAAATAAGCGCAATCTTGACTAAACGCAAGAAAATCTTGTGTTGAAACAAGTATAGGTGAACTGAAGCCCATGAAAAGAGCACAACCTTCCAAGCAAGTGGTTTTCACGAGTTTTTGCTCGTCAATATCAACCTTGTATAACTCCATTCTAGTAGTGATCCACTCTTCGCCCCCATACTCATAATCCTCATCATCCCAAATATTGGGAACATATATCCCAGGGTTGGTTGCAAGCCTGCATTCCGAAAATCTCCATACCTGGAAGATATGGCCCATGGGTGTGAGAACAATATTTTTTTTACAGTTATCGATATCTATTGCAACTTCTTGCAGAATCTTCCTTGCCACCGGGAGAGGACCATTGAGATCCAATGTGAAGATGCAGCCATTCGGTGAAACCACATAAAACAAGCAATCATTCTCGTTGTAGACAGCACCCACAGTCTCGTTATATTTCAATTCATCAAACACATCGCCTTCACCTATTATCTGCGTCCACAGTTCGTCGCCAATGCGACCGAATGAGAGCTGCCCAGTCGGCCTGTGGATGAGGAGGACCACGCACTGTCTCCCGGCAGAAGGACTGCAGGACATGACCACCCGGTGGTACAAAAACAGGCGTAGTTCCTCAGGGTAATATACAAGAGAATCGGGATAACTTGGTGCGTCGTAGTGGTGATTGTACATGATGCGGCATTGCTCGTTGAGAAAGCTCTTAATGTGGTAGAGCCCCGTAACAGGCGGGAGATCTACCTGCGCGCCGGTCAGCGGGTTGAGAGCCTGGAGGTTGGACATCTCATCAGCAGTGACAATCCACCCGTGCCCCGAGCCCACCACATGGCGGCAACGGAACGGGGGATCGGGCAGGCGGAACTTGAAGGTTACCTTGCTTGAGGGGCTGTAGATCGTAGCGGTGCTCGAATCGTCGGACTCGCACGAGTAGAGCAGGCAAGGTGACGCATCGGTGATTGGGAGCCGGATACTGCGGATGGCTGAGTAGGCGGGGCGCCATGAGGAGCACACGGCCCCGGCGCTCAAGAGATCTCGAATGTCTAGAATCTGCATCACGATGAGCAGCATATCATCCGGTAGGCAGGACCAATCTGGAGGAGCAGCTACCTCAGAGGCTACGACGCCGGACACAGATTTCATGTGTGCGCTGTGCGAAAAAGCCGAACCTTAGAGAGAAGGGAGTTGGGGATTGTCGACTTGCGTTTCCACGACAAAAGAGTAAATTTAAGGAGCATACGAAGCGGGCAGAACCGAAGTTGGATCCGAATCGAAGTTGGAATTCTTTCTTTTAACGGTCTCCATGGGTGCTTGTCCCGCCCGTCCAGTGTGCGATCCGAGTGGAGCATGAGAGCATCTCCAGCCATCTCCCCGACGGTTCCCGCTCTTTTTTTTTCATCCGAACTGCGAAAAATGGTCCAGTCGCATCTCTGGATTTGTGTCTCCGGATCCTCGTATTCGTCCGGATTTTCCATCCGGCGAGTTCATGTCATCCTCGACCCCTCGGGGCGCGCTCGGGGAGTCCGGAGGAAACAAAAACGCGGGAAACGTCGAGGAAAGTTTCCACGCGTCTGGTGGCCCCGACTTGTCGGCGAGAAAGGCCGATCGTCGTCCTCATTGCATCGTCTTCCGCGTGCTATAAAAGCCTGCCGCCGGTCAATCTTCACCGGACGCGTAGCTTCCAAGCGGCGAGTTAGTGCCGTTGCCTCGAATTCACGCGCGGCTCCCTCTATTTATCACGGAACTACCGCGTCTGGCCGCATTCACCACCGCCGTCTCCTTTCTCTCCCCAGCCCAGTCTTCTCTTCCCAATCCTCCTCGAACGAGCAATGGCGGGCTACGGCGATGGCGCGGCGAACAACGGCTTCGGCCGGTGTTCCCTACACCAGTGGGAGGCAAGACTACTCCACATGGCGGGCTACCCGGCGCCGCCGGCCTTCCGCGCGCCCGGAGGATGGCGCCTGAGCGCGGGGGCATCCCGATCCCGCCGCCACCAGTGGGAGGCGACGTCCTCGACGCCGAGATCGACGCCATCCTCGTCACCCTCAGCGACAAGCAGCGCGCCGAGGAGCGCGTCTTCCCTGACAACTATGTTGCGTGGAACGAGTTCTTCCGTCGCAAGTACGAACGAGAACTCGCGGCGTAGACGGTCCGCCCCCTCCTCCCGCATGCAACAACGCCGTCGGCCGCCGCCGCTGGTGGAGCGCGCCGGGCCGCACCCTCGAGAATGTGCTCGTGCACATCGAGGGCGTCAACTACCCCGTCCTGGGGATGCCGCTGCCGGCGGTGCCTTCCGTGTTGTGCCGACACGGAAGCTCCTAGATGCCACGACGCATGGCGTCGTCGTCCTCGTCGGGGTCGGCGTCAAGGTCTGCGACGCGCAGATGCGGATCCACTCCTCCAGCAGCGACGCCGAGGACGACGGTGAAGTCGAAGCCGGCATCGCCACCGTCGACCAGAGGGCGCAGCAGCGGCGCCCTCGTCATCCGTGAGGGGGCGCGCGCCTCATCGTCACCGGTGCGCGGGAGGAAGAGGAAGCCGAAGAAGGAGGACGCAGCGGCGACTGCTGCGTCTGACCTCGCCGCCGAGGAGGCGGCGTCCGTGAGGCGATCGCGAGGTCGCTCAATGACCTCGTACCCGCCGACAATACCCTCCCCATGGATGCGGCCCTCGCCTGGTCCAAGCAGGACTGGGAGAGGGATGAGGCGGAGCCAGCGGCGACTGCTGGACCTGGTCGTCGCGAGGCGCCGCGCCGCCGCGGCCACGCAACCCGCCAGAGCCGCGCCGCTCATCAAGCTGAAGGATTTCAGCGAGGATGAGTGGTACAAGCTGACGCCGTCGTTGCCACGCCTCGGCGACCGTGGGCAGGGGTCCAGCCAGTGGGCTCCCGACCAGAGCAGCCAGCAAGCGCCGCCACCGCAGGACGGCGACGACTCCAGCGACGATGCCGACGGCGACTACACGGTGTTCTATCGCCATTTTGGCATGTAGATCGCCGTGTTTTTAGTTTAGTTTATGTTTCCCTCCGACCGAATTCAAATATATTACGAATTCGGCCTATATATGTAAGAACTCGCCTATATATATTAAATATCTCTAAATTCCGCCTAATTTTAATCGTTTTTCGTCTATTTATGTTTGAATTTAAATATATTCGGTCTTTCCCCTGGGCTCGCCGCTGGGAAAATGAGCCTCCCCAGGCCGAATTTTACATCCATCCGGCACTAAATAGCCGGATTTTGGCCTAAAGAGCCCAACAGCAGGAGATGCTCTGATGATGTTGTTTGTCTTAAAATGCAACCCTGCCGTGAGAAGTCTCTGGGTTTGGGGAATGCTCCAAAACATACATCAAAGTATTATGGGCCATTTCGAGTACTCAAGAAGGTGAGCTCCTTAGCTTACAAGCTGCAATTGCCACCTGACACCTTATGATGTGTTTCATGTGAACCAGCTGAAGAAACACTTAGGCCCAAAAGCACTTCATAATGCTAAACTTCCAATGCTTACTCCTCAAGGTAAGCTCATGGTAAAACCTCAAGCTGTTATGGAAATTCGACAGGTTCCACGCGGGGCTGGAGATTATGATGTGGTTGTGCCACAATAGTTGGTACACTGGGAAAACATGTCAGCAGATGAAGCAACGTGGGAAGACGCCCACTACATGATGGCAACATTCCCAGGATTCCTTCCTTGAAGTCAGGACTTGAAGAGGAGGCCAATGTCACGCAGCGTGTCTAGCGGACTAGTTCATCTGCCATTCAGCGGCTCCTATGTAACTTATTGTTTTCCGTACTATTTAGCCATGAGGGCATATCTATAATAACTAAGATCGACATACTCGTGGCTCTGGGGTGTGTTATAAGGCTCAGAGAGGGGTGGAAGGGAGGCACGAGATATCAAAACCCTAATTTCCTATGTATTTACCTTTCATGTTTTGCCTTTCAATTCCTTCAGTTCAGCCTTAAGTCACTTTACTGTTCTTTTTCTTGCGATTCCTGTTCATGTTCTAGATAAACCCAAATAGTGTCCTGACAAGGATGACATCAAGCTTCATACCGGTCTCTCCCAAAAAATAAATAAATCAAGCTTCATACCCGAAGCCGGCGGGTGCAGCTGAGGGCAGGGTGAGGTAGGCCACCTCCCGTCGGGAATCAAAGCGGCGGCATTAGGGGTGTAAATGGATAGAATAATTTTCGCACCGAAATCAGCCTCGAATCCGTTTTAAAGCATCCGTATTCGATTTTAAGGAATCCGATAGATAAGGATATCCGATTCCGAGGTGCTACTCCGGATACGGTATAGGATATGGTATACCAAATAGCATGTGGATATGAATTATCCGATATTTAATTAGGATAATCCGAAGATTTTAAACCATATAATCCGATTTTTTGAGTCAAAATCCAAAGCCATCCTCACAATATTAGCAGTTGTTGAGCAGTTGTTGACTCACCGAATTCATTTGGCAAGCATGTTTAGCTCTAAATTTTTCCCAATACTTCAGTTTTAGCATATTGTGTCTTTTTTCCTTCTTAACTATATAACACTGAAAAGTTTAAATCCCTCTCAAGATTTGCAAGAACTATAACTATCTAACGACGAGAGCATATATCCGAATATTTGTGTTTCCGATCCGAATCCGCCCCATTTCCAATTCTAATCCGTACTCCAGTATATCCGCATTCAAATCCGAAACCAGTCAATATCCGCTCCGATCCGAATCCGAGAAAAATATGTGGTAAAGGATATGATATGAGCAAAATCCGATCCGATCCGATCCGTTTACACCTCTAGGCGGCGTGCTCTCGCGTGCACAACGGCACGGGCGGTGTGCTCGTCTCGGGTTGAGAAAACAAGGGGTAGGGGATATGTGACAGGTTTAGAGGGATTGGGATTGAACGGCGTCGGACTGACTATTTTGCCTGACGGTGCTAATGTGATCCGTTTGATTAGACTGTTGACTCGCGATGGGTTGGATCACCACCCTCTGGCTATTCCTATATTAGTGGAGATGGACGACCTCCAACTTTGAGTCCCCATATCCCGCCGTAAATTGAAAACCGCTTTGCTCGTCTCTCTCCGACGATAGGCGGCGGCGACCAGATCCACAAACACAGCCGGCGTGGGCGTTGGCCACCTGTTCCTCCACTTGCCGCTTTGTGGCAGGATAGGAGGGGAACCGTTCCTTCGGTTTGTAGTTAGGATTTGTCTGTTGTGGTGTGTCGTTGGGGTAGTGGGAGCGACACCCGGCAAATAAATCTTCCTCAACTCCACTCCCATACCGGCGGCGACATTCATGGCGGCGTCTCGGAGTTGATGACATCGTGTGCTTGTCGATCTTTCAGATCGGTGGCTTGGTTTTCTCGCCTTTCTTCAGATCTGGCGAAATTTGTTTCTCGGCGTATCGCCAACGTATGTCGTTATCCACGGCGGCGCTAGGGTCGGGAAAGGTGGTTCTTCTGGAACGAAGATGTTGGTCCGGAGGTGGTGGATATGTCGTTCTTCTCTAACTTTGTCGATGGGAAGCGGCGGATCTTGGTCCAAGATAGCACGGGGATGTCCCCCTGTCGATGTACCGTAATGATATGTGCCTCGCTGCTTGCAACACTGATAAGGGGTTGCCAGATCTTCTCAGTAAGCACGGTGGTGGTGATGAACACATCGGAGATAACACGATGAGGAGGTGGAGATAACTTGTATGACACCGACGAAGTCTCTTGATTGATTCTTGTTGCCAATGCAACAGCTCTCAACCCTGCAAGATATTCGCAACTCCACACACTTGCGCACGTAGCCGCCGACCACGAAGCGGTAAATTGCAACCGTCTAATTCTCAATCGAATAACAGATCACACAAAACTTTCAGTAGCAAAACACCAGATCGATGCGAATTGGTGTATAGATTCGATATACTTGCAAATAAAGCAACTATGAACTAGGGTTTATCTTAATCATGGTCTAAAACTATTATGGGGGCATCCTGGGCAGTTATATAGGGGTTCAGGACGACCAAAAGTCGAGAAAATACAATAATAACCGATCTAGATCGAGATCTGGTCGAGACTGACTCGGACACGGCCGGCCAGGGGGCCGGTCCGTTTGAACCGGTCCAGGGACTGGGTGGTGACTGGGCCAAGGGGCGGGCTCTCAGTATACCCGTCCGGATGGCACCGGTCCAGGAGCCGGCGGGCGCCGGGCTCAGCCGGCGTAGGAGCCGGTCTGACCGGGCGTGGGGCCGGGCCGGCCGGCGTGGAGGCCGGTCGGGCCGGACGTAGCGCCGGCCTGGACTTCGTCTTCCTCCTTCGCGCATGCCTCCCTCTCCTCCCTCGCGCGTCCATGAGATATCTTCATGTCCAACACCATGTCCAGTTGTTCTCCTCCTCCTCGCGCGATGCTTCCTTTATCCTCGTACCTGATCATACACAAGTCAAAGGATTTAGGTAGTATAGAATTCTCATCAATCAAAGTATCGTTTAAGAACAAGTTCACATGTTGTTTTAATAGCTTCGCACGAGCTCTTATCATAGGTCCAATTCTGACTTTATTGGACTTGAGCTTCACAACAACATCTTCTTCATCTTGCAATGACGGAGGTAGTGGTTCGGTAGGGATGTTTGTCGAGGGTACTCCTCGCCAATGCCCTCCGATAGGGGCTTAGGGTTGATGGAATCCTGCAGGCTGACACGAGACATCGGTTCACAGACAAGCGGGGAGAGCAATTTACCCAGGTTCGGGGCCCTCGATGAGGTAAAACCCTTACGTCCTGCTTGTCTGTTCTTGATTATGATGACAATGGGTTACAATGGGGTGCCGAATAGTTCGGCTGAGATCTCGTCGAGATTGCTATCGCTAGGGTTACCTAGCTCTAAGCTTTTGCTGGCTAATATTGCTAAGATTGTTCGTGTCCCTCGGCAGCCCCTCTCCTGGCCTTTATATAGGAGGCCAGATCTCAAGAGGTCTCACCGAGTACGACTAGGTTTACAGTAGTTTTTAGATCTGATCTTTCCTTGTTCGTTCGCTTCCTTGTCTTGCCCGTCAAGGAATCTTTTGGTGCGCCGAGGACGCGGGATCATCGGATCCGACCGACATGGAGAATGCCGAACGGGGAGTCGAAGGCGTAGACGGACTCGACGGGCTTGTCAGGCCAGCCGAAGGGTCGAGTGATGATGACGCGCTCGGACTCGTCGATCTGGAGATGGGAGATTCCAGCACTCGAAGAATTCCCTCTGAGTTGACGTTGTAGTGGACGCTCCCGAAAGCCATCTCCATGTTGCCTTGTAGACCAGAGAAGGTCGAGCGAGATGAATCGCTATGTGGGGTGAACTCGTAGGAGCCGAAACGGATCGGGATTCCCAGACGAGGCGATGACGGTGCTGATGAGGCTGCCGATGACATGACGGGTTCAGCCGATGTCCGATCTTGTGCCGACAGGTTTCCCACAGACGGCGCCAATTGTCGAGGGTACTCCTCGCCAATGCCCTCCGATAGGGGCTTAGGGTTGATGGAATCCTGCAGGCTGACACGAGACATCGGTTCACAGACAAGCGGGGAGAGCAATTTACCCAGGTTCGGGGCCCTCGATGAGGTAAAACCCTTACATCATGCCTGTCTGTTCTTGATTATGATGACAATGGGTTACAATGGGGTGCCGAATAGTTCGGCTGAGATCTCGTCGAGATTGCTATCGCTAGGGTTACCTAGCTCTAAGCTTTTGCTGGCTAATATTGCTAAGATTGTTCGTGTCCCTCGGCAGCCCCTCTCCTGGCCTTTATATAGGATGCCAGGTCTCAAGAGGTCTCACCGAGTACGACTAGGTTGTAGTTTTTAGATCTGATCTTTCCTTGTTCGTTCGCTTCCTTGTCTTGCCCGTCAAGGAATCTTTTGGTGCACCGACCTAGTGGCCCATCTCGCCTTCAGGTGTCTTCATGGGCCTCCAACTAATCAATACAGGATAGGGCAATGTCGGTTACACGAAGGGTAGTGCCCACGTCAATGTCCTCATCATCTCCCCCCTTCAAAAGGCGTCGACCTCGACGCTCCAAGGTCTTCTCCGTCATATGGTGTCAAATCAGCCACATTGAAAGAATTGCTGACACCAAACTCATCAGTTGGAAGATCTATAGCATATGCATTGTTATTAATCTTGGCAAGCACTTTGTAAGGACCAGCACCACGAGGAAGCAACTTGGATTTCCGTAGCTTTGGGAACCTGTCCTTGCGAAAATGAACCCATACCATATCACCAGGCTTGAACAACATCTCCTTGCGCTTCTTATTCACCCTTGCAGCATTGTTCTTGCCTTTCTTCTCTATCAGCTCTTTAGTTTTCACATGTATCTTTCGTACAAAATCTTCCCTCTTTGATGCCTCCATATTGACTCTCTCATATATGGGTAGCGGCAACAAGTCAAGTGGAGTAATGGGTTTGAAACCATACACCACCTCAAACGGACACATCTTTGTGGTAGAATGTACCGCCCTGTTGTAAGCAAACTCCACATGTGGCAAACAATCTTCCCACTCCTTCAAGTTTTTCTTGATCATGGATCTCAACAGTTGTGACAATGTTCTATTCACCACCTCAGTTTGACCATCAGTTTGGGGATGACAAGTAGTGCTGAAAAGTAGCTTCGTCCCCAGCTTTCCCCAAAGTTTCTTCCAGAAGTAGCTCATAAACTTCATTTCACGATCAGAAACAATTGACTTCGGGACTCCATGTAGACGTACAATCTCCCTGAAAAATAGGTTACCAATATGCGACGCATCGTCGCTCTTGTGGCAGGCAATAAAGTGTGACATTTTAGAAAATCTATCCACTACCACAAATATAGAATCATGGCCTCTCTTAGTACGCGGCAAACCCAGCACAAAATCCATACTTATATATTCCCATGGTGTAGTAGGTGTCGGTAAAGGAGTATACAAACCGTGAGGCTTCAGCTTGGACTTGGAATTGTTGCAAGTAATGCATCTCTTCACATACGTCTCCACATCCCGCCTCATCTTTGGCCAATAAAAGTGAGCAGCTAGCATGAGTAGCGTCTTCTCACGCCCAAAGTGACCCATCAAACATCCAGCATGGGATTCCTGCAATAAGAGCAAACGCATAGACGATTCTGGAACACATAGTTTGTTATCTCTAAACAAGAACCCATCATGTATATGATATTTATCCCATGATTTACCAATAGCACAAACGATATGGTTCAGCAAAATCATGATCAGTGGCATACAAATCACATAGAATCTCTAATACAGGAATTTTAACATCAAGTTGAGTTAATAACATGTTCTTCCTAGATAGAGCATCAGCAATAATATTATCTTTTCCCTTCTTATGCTTAATAATGTATGAAAAAGACTCAATGAACTCAACCCACTTAGTAAGACGCCTATGCAAGTTAGATTGAGCTTTCAGATATTTCAAAGCTTCATGATCAAAATGTATGATAATTTCTTTTGGCCACAATTATGTTGCCAAACCTCAAGAACTCTAATTAAAGCATACAATTCTTTATCATATATAGGATAGTTCAATTTAGCACCAGACAGTTTCTCAGAAAAATATGCAATTGGGGGACCCTCTTGCATCAACACACCACCAATTCCAATACCACTAGCATCACATTCAATCTCAAATTGCTTATTGAAATCAGGAAGTGCAAGCAATGGTGCAGAAGTTAACATATGTTTCAGTTCATCAAAAGCATGATCTTGGGTTGCGCCCCACTCAAATAGAACAACCTTTTAGTCAATTCATTCAAAGGTGCAGCAATAGTACTAAAATTGGGCACAAATCTTCTATAAAACCCAGCAAGACCATGAAAACTTCTTACTTTACTCACATTCATGGGTGTAGGCCAATTCTGAATTGCTTCAGTTTTAGATGAATCTACCTCTACTCCATGCTTAGAGACAACATAACCCAAAAATATGACCTTATCTTTGCAAACTGTGCACTTCTCAAGATTACCATAGAGTTTATTATCACGCAACACTTGCAAGACATGTCGAATATGCATAGTATGATCAGATTCATTGCGGCTGTAAATTAATATATCATCAAAGTACACAACCACAAACTTGCCAATAAAATCACGCAAAACATGGTTCATCAGTCTCATGAAAGTACTAGGTGCATTAGTCAAACCAAAAAAACATTACTAACCGCTCATATGAACCAAATTTTGTTTTAAAGGATGTTTTGCATCCATCCCCCTCTTTCATCCTAATTTGATGATAACCACTACGCAAATCAATTTTAGAGAAAACAGCAGCACCACTCAATTCATCTAACATATCCTCTAAACGTGGAATAGGATAAATAGTAATGTTGTTTATCTCTCTACAATCTACACACATGCGCCTTGTACCATCTTTCTTAGGAACTAGAATAACAGGAACAACACAAGGACTCAGGCTTATGCGAATATAACCTTTGTCAAGTAGCGCTTGCACTGGTTTCTGTACCTCCTTCGTCTCTTCGGGGTTCGTCCTGTATGGCGCCCTATTGGGCAACGAGGCGCCGGGGATCAAGTCAATTTGATGCTCAATACCACGCAATGGTGGCAATAGTGTGAGCACCTCCTCCGGAAACACGTCGCTGAATTCCTGCAAAACATGAGAAACACCAAGAGAAATCGGGGTCATGTCGTTAGAAAAAAAACCTCACCCTTGTACATGAGCACAAGAGGCATGGCTGTAGGATCCTCACTAAATTCTCTCATATCCTCTTTGGTGGCTAGTAGAACTAAGGAATTCACTCTCTCACTTTTCATTATATCACTCACGGGTCACGGCATTACAATTATCTCGCCTATCTATGGATGCATCCTCCAAGTTAACTTCAGTCTTTTGATAAGATTCATTAACAATTTGCTGTGGTGACATAGGCTGCAAGTTAATTTTCTTGCCCTTGACCTCCAAGTGATATGTATTGGTGCGGCCATTGTGTTGCATAGAACGGTCATAGAGCCATGGCCGACCCAATAGTAGGTGACACACCATTGATGACCCACAAGTATAGGGGATCGCAACAGTCTTCGAGGGAAGTAAAACCCAATTTATTGATTCGACACAAGGGGAGCCAAAGAATATTTGTAAGCCTTAACAGCGGAGTTGTCAATTCAGCCGCACTGGAAACGGACTTGCTCGCGAAGTTTATCGAGTAGCAACAGTTTTATAGCAATAGCGAGTAGTGAAATATAAGCAGCAGTGTAATAAAGACAACAGTAGTGATTATAGTAAACAGCAGGATTAAAATACTGTAGGCATAGGGATGGATGAACGGGCGCTGCATGGATAAGAGAGCTCATGTAATAATCAAGGCAGGGCATTTGAAGATAATAATAAAACAGTATCCAAGTACTAAATAACCATAGGCATGTGTTCCGTATATAGTCGTACGTGCTCACAATGAGAAACTTGCACAACATCTATTGTCCTACCAGCCGGTGGCAGCCGGGCCTCTAGGGAAACTACTGGTAATTAAGGTACTCCTTTTAATAGAGTACCGGAGCAAAGCATTAACACTCCGTGAACACATGTGATCCTCATATCACAGCCTTCCCCTCCAGTTGTTCCAATTTCTATCACTTTGGGGCCTCGGGTTCCGGACAACAATATGTGTATACAACTTGCAGGTAAGATCATAAAACAATGAATATCATCATGAATCACTAACATGTTCAGATCTGAAATCATGGCACTCGGGCCCTAGTGACAAGCATTAAGCATAACAAGTTGCAACAATATCATAAAAGTACCAACTACGGATACTAGGCACTATGCCCTAACAATCTTATGCTATTACATGAACAATCTCATCCAATCCCTACCATCCCCTTCAGCCTACAGCGGGGGATTTACTCACACATGGATGGGGGAAGCATGGATGGTTGATGGAGAGGCATCGGTGGTGATGATGGCGATGATCTCCTCCAATTCCCCGTCCCGGCAGGGTGCCAAAACGGAGTTTCTGATCCCGAGATTGAGTTTCGCGATGGCGGCGGAGTTCTGGATGTCTTCTGCCAAATTGGTCGAACCCCCGTGCATTTTTAGGTCAAGGGATTTAAGTAGTCCAGAGGGGAGCATCGGGGGTTGGCCGAGGCGACACCACCATAGGGCGGCGCGGCCTAGGGGCCCACCACGCCGCCATGTGGTGGGCGCCCCTCGTGGCCCCCCTCCGTCTCGTCTTCTGGCTCCGTAAGTCTTCTGTGAAAATAGGCCCATTGCAATTATTTCCGAGGATTTTCCTGAAAGTTGATTTTCTGCACAAAAATAAGACACCAGGGCAATTCTGCTGAAAACATCGTTAGTCCGTGTTAGTTGTATCCAAAATACACAAATTAGAGGCAAAACAATAGCAAAAGTGTTCGGGAAAGTAGATACGTTTTGGACGTATCAACCATCAGAGGAATCACATCAAAATCAATGGAATCCCTATACGGTCCAATTTCAAAATCAACACGCACCATGTGGTTTACCTTCATCTCACCATTGTCGCTCAACCACTGAATATAATATGGATGCGGGTGCAGTAGATACTTCAGTTACATCTTGGCAACAACTCCTTTCTTGCTAGACCGCGACAACTCCCGCCATCAATAATGACCTTGCAAGCTTTATTAGGACCAACTAGTGCCTTTGTTTGGAACAAATTGCAGCGCTGAGTAGATGCACTTGGCTACACATTAAGAGCACGTTGTGACACAACAATAGTGCGAGCTTCAGAAGGATAAGCATCTACACCATCGCTGTCATAATCATCATCTTCTAGAGCATCCGGATCATCATCGTCTCTAGTCTCATACTCATCATTGTCATTAATGATCATCACTTTACGGTTAGGACAATCTCTCTTGAAGTGACCCTTGCCACCACATGTATGACAATTCATATCGCGGTTGCGCGCCGTAGACATGCTAGAACCACTTCCACTTGCAGCAAGGTCGGGCTTCTTTGTGTTTGACACATTGGAGACCGGCTTGCTAGACGAAGTAGGAAAAGGTGCGGGATGCGATGATGGCGCCGACGCCGTAGAGGGTGGCGCCCTAGAGGTAAAGCGCGCAGCTCCGGTAGCACGGCCTTTGATTTGCGCCTCTTCAGCTAATTGTGCTTGAGCTTCTCTTGCATGATGTAGTAGCTCATTCATAGTAGCGTAACGGTGATGACGAACAATGCCCTTGATATTATACTTCAAACCATGAAGAAAGCGATGCATTGTCATCTCAAGTGACTCACGGACACGGCCACGCTGCATAAGAATCGCCATCTCCATGACATAAGCATCAACCGTCAGAACACCTTGTCTCAAGAGGGTCAACTTATCATATATAGATCGCAAATAACTTGTGGGAACGAAACGAGGTTGCATAATTGCCTTCATCCCACCAACGCAATGCATAGCCATCAATTCTGAGGAAGCAAGCCTAATCTTCTTGTCTTCCATATAGTCATGTAGGTGCCATAAATTCTCAATTTTTAGCTCCCAAGTGAGGTATTCTTCAACATCAGGACCTCCTTCAAATTTGGTTATTATGAACTTTGGCTTACCCAAACCATCATCTTGCGGTTGTGGGGGACACGGTGAGCTCGAAGTTCAACAAAGCCACGACCACGGTTACCACGTGCGGTGACACAGCGTACCACTGTATGGTGTAGTACACAAGTCGTTGACATAACACAAGTAAAACACCGTTCCACTCATATTACATCCCTCAGAGTGGTACAACAGAAACATATGCGAGTCCAAGGCATGTCTATAGAAGGATACACAAACTGTTTACAGAAGATCAACATAGCCTCCTACTTTACACTGAGGTAAAACTTCAAATAAAGCTCCAGAAGAACGACTCGTAGTCTAACTTATTGCTAACTCAAGCTTGAGAGCTACTAGGCTTGGTATAGAAATCTAGCTACTTAGGTGCTAAGATTAGGGAAAGGTTCCCTTCTATTACTTGTCTAGATTTTCCACTCTAGCTAACTAATGCAGAAGTTGACTCCATTGACTTCATTGATTGAGTTCTCCATCTTGTTGCAGTTGACTCCTTTGTCTTCGAGTTCCACGGTAGTTCCTCCTCCGGTGACTCCATAACTAAGCAGGGGTTTTAAAGAGGGATGAGTACGAGCGTACTCAGCAAGTTCATATTAGAAAATAGGTGTATCATGCACTAGCTACAGCCATAGACCAGAAAGTCATAGGCGAATGTAAGTTTTCGTAAACATTTCTTAAAAAGGTTTATTTTATTCTGAAAACTATGCCCGTCAGTCTCCACATGTTGACCAGAACTTCATGGAGTTCCTTTCCTGCCGCGTTCGCAGTTCCCTTCCTGGAATAGGGAGTGACAGCCACAATTTGATACACTCTGCAGAGGTGCGTTACTTTTCCCATAAGAGACCTCATCCCTTTTGCCAACCAGAAGAATTCGTCCCCATTCACACTTCCTTGGTATGAGGCCAGGAATAAGATCCAAGTCCAACACTGCCTTCTCCGCGACCCTGCAAACCCACCCTTTTGTCCACCCGTACATCCCCGGTGGACATCTCCCGATCATACGACTTCACCCCCGATGTACATCGGACAATCCTTCATAGACGGTAGAGCCTCTCATCCACACAGATGGGGATTTTAAATGATTTCCTAACCTACTACAGTGTTATCCCGACACCCAGCCAGGCTCTATCAAGTTCGTTGATCTGCAGGAGGGAAAAGATACAACTGACTTCCCCAGAGCCATTATAGATCTTATGGTCAACGCGATATGTACGACGCTAGAATCACTGGATGACATTGGTATTTAGTCCTAGATAAGTAGTACCCTTGCAATGGAACCTCCACCAAATCAACACATACCATGGTTCCATTGCCCACCACATAGTCATATTCATAATTGTAAAATAATACTTTGCTTTTCAATGCAGGAGTGATAAGTATAGTATTTTGCATATATTTTGATTAAAATAGTCAAGTGACATGAGCAAGCGATGAACTTGCCTTTCTTGACTACAAGATTATTCAGGCAAAAGCTTCGATACGTGATAACTCTAAATGCTGAAATACCATCATCGTCCGGTAAGGACAATGTTTAAAGAACTAGCAAGAATGCTATAATGCATAGTATGGCATGCAATCGCCCAAAGCGTAACCTAACCTCGATGATTTAGGATGGATGAGTTGTAAAGATTTCTTTAGGGTGTGTTGCACTTTTAGGATGGTTCTGAAACAAGGTTCTTATTAGGGTTAGTGATATTATAGCATAAATAAGTGATATAATGCATCATAACAATCATACACACAAAGGAATGGTGGTTGTATAACAAGTCAAGAGCAGTTGTCAGTTTTAAGTTCTACAAGACATGGTTGATGATTACATATTATACTTCAAAATAATAACTTTTGAAGAACAAAATAAATAAGAATAAGAACTACTATAAATTGGAGCTATTGGCTTCTAGGGTTTACTAATGGATTCATTTAGTTTAGTAGTGGGGACTAGTTGGTTCTTGAGTAGAATAGGTCTATATGCAACAAGTATTAGCAGGTTTGTTACTATGCATGGTTGATCATAGGTATCATATCAAAGAACGATGGTCAAGGTGGTGCTATGAGTTAGGGTTTACTATAGCTTCATATTTGTTTCACTAAGTAATCACTAATGGTTTCTAAGCTAGGTGGTTTATTATCCTCAAGTAGGGTTTGGTGTAGTAGGGACATGTTATGTGAATTACTATACAAGGTTGGTATAATGGTGAATCAAAATGGTTCTTCTAAATTATGATGGTTAAGATTGGTTTCAATGGTGTGGTACTCCCTCCGTCCACAAATAAGTGTACATCTAGGTTTTTGGATAAGTCAAACTTGTTTAATTTTGACCAACTTATTATCAAAAATTATACGCATATGTGACATTAGATTACTATATTATGAAACTACATTTCAAGGTGGATCTAGTGATACTAATCTAGTGTCATAAATGCTGCTACTTTTTCCTAAAAAGGTGGTCAAATGTAATAAAATTTGACTTATCAAAAAACCTAGATGTACACTTATTTGTGGACAGAGGGAGTATGTAGGAGTGGTGATCAATGGTTCTAATCTTGTTACCAAGCTAGGGTTTATACCTAGGTGGCACTAATTGGTTATACAAGGTTTATTCAAAAATAAAGACATGAAATAATGACTTCATGTGAATTGTCCTAGTTTTATTTTTGTAGATCACAAACATGGATTCATTTGTTTCTAATTAAGGTTATAAATGTAAAGTGAAATTCACATGATCACATGTGGTAAACACTAGGGTTTTAAAGTTGAAACAATTTGGAATGACCACATAAAAATAATGGAATTAGGGTCCTTACTATAGTAGAATTAGGGTTTCTAATTATGATACAATTCTTAAAATAATAGTTGGCACTAGAGTTAATGTGATTAAGTACTTAAAATAAATTTAATAATAAATTTTAACATGCTATTAATTTTTAGAGGGTTTAAGAATTAAAACAATTACTAGTTAGGGTTTAATTAGAAACTAGGGTTTTACAATTATTATTAGGTTCTAAAATAATAATTTGTTAACTAAAGAATGTTTAAGTAAACAATTTTTTAGTTACCAAAATAATATTAGCTTTTAGTATTTTCTTGCTTTATTCTTATTTACATAAAATGGGAAATAGTAATTTACAAATTAGGGTTTATAAAATTCTACTAAAATTTTAGTTAATGAAGAGATGATTAAGAAAATTAATCTTAACATTTTATCTACTTAATGAATAGTTATTATTTATTTTAAAACTAAACTAATTTATTGAATTCAAGTTGTATTTTAAATTAATGAAAAGTCATAATTAATAAAGGTAAAAATAAGTGGATTTTTATTTTGACACACATTTCATTTTATATTTTATTTGAATAAAGTTTATTTTTGTGAGAATTTTTATATATTATTTATATTTTTCTGAGCTAAAATGAATTTTATCTATTTCTGCAAAGTTTCAGCTATTTACTGGTTTTTAAATTAAATCTAAAAACTAAACGTACCCTAGCGTTCACCATTACCGGCGATGTGCTGCGGAAGGGGTCGATGAAATTTGCCAGCTTGAGGAAGATCCAGCACGATTCCTCCCTCCCAGATGCTCTACGAAGTCATATCACTCTTCCTTACCTCCTATGATTGAATCATCATACGCATATACTACCTTATATAACTTATATCCCTTACTTAACGTCAGTCATTTGACATTTTAAATGACTTTTACTTAGCCATAACATGTCTTGGTATACATCTTCCAATAGGATATTTTCCTTATGGTTGTATCCTTTCTTTGGACTACCATGTATCGTATACCAACTGTGGTCTACTACCACCCATTATCTTAAGCTCCAATGGTGTTTTACTTATTTGTAATGAAGCAAGATAACTAATCAACTATACTCAAGAAAGATAGATAAGAAAGATTGACTCAAGTATGTCAGGATTATTCTCGAGTGAATACCCATCTCAAGTAAAAAGAATATTTGGTTTAGCTAAGACAACTTCCTATAGACACTACAAAACTTATATGTCTCCTTTATAGGGTTTTAATCCTAGGGTCAAAGCATTTGCTCTAATACTAGCTGCGGTGGTAGCGTACCACTGCATGGTGTAGTACACAAGTCGTTGACATAACACCAGCGAAACACTGTTCCACTCATATTACATCCCTCAGATTGGTACAACAGAAACATATGCGAGTCCAAGGCATGTCTATTGAAGGATACACAAACTGTTTACAGAAGATCAACATAGCCTCCTACTTTATAGTGAGGTAAAACTTCAAATAAAGCTCCAGAAGAACGACTCATAGTCTAACTTATTGCTAACTCAAGCTTGAGATCTACTAGGCTTGCTATAGAAATCTAGCTATTTAGGTGCTAAGATTAGGGAAAGGTTCCCTTCTATTACTTGTCTAGATTTTCCACTCTAGCTAACTAATGCAGAAGTTGACTCCATTGACTTCATTGATTGAGTTCTCCATCTTCTTGCAGTTGACTCCTTTGTCTTCGAGTTCCACGGTAGTTCCTCCTCCGGTGACTCCATAACTAAGCAGGGGTTTTAAAGAGGGATGCGTACGAGTGTACTCAGCAAGTTCATATTAGGAAATAGGTGTATCATGCACTAGCTACAGCCATAGACCAGAAAGTCATAGGAGAATGCAAGTTTTCGTAAACATTTCTTTAAAAGGTTCATTTTATTCTGAAAACTATGCCCGTCAATCTTGACAGGTTGACCAGAACTTCATGGAGTTCCTTTCCTGCCGCGTTCGAAGTTCCCTTCCCGGAACAGGGAGTGACAGCCATAATTTGATACACTCTGCAGAGGTGCGTTACTTTTCCCATAAGAGACCTCATCCTTTTTGCCAACCAGAAGAATTCATCCCCGTTCACACTTCCTTGGTGTGAGGCCAGGGATAAGATCCAAGTCTAACACTGCCTTCTCCGCGACCCTGCATACCCACCCTTTTTGTGGGGACCCCGGACTAGCTATCCGAAATTCTCTGTTATGTATACAGTTCACGATCCCATGATCAGTGCGCCGTGAACACATAACCGAACTGATATCAAATTACACCATCCATTACAAAGCGGAATAAGAAAATTACAACATGGTCACATGACCAATACTTACATAATAGCCTCGAAGGGCCTAACTAGACATCGAGTAGCATCATCACTTCAGACAGCAGCAGTACCCAAGTCATCTCGCCATAACCCTACGAGTAACCGATCGGGAAGACGTTCCTAGCTCGCATAGACGTCGCCAACTCCTTCTTCATCCGTCATGTTCCTCCAAGTCTGGCCAAGTAAATAGCCAGGGACAAAGCAGTGAGTACATTTGGAATTGTACTTGCAAACCATCAAGAAAGGTACTTTGCAAGAGTGCAAGATAACAAGTGCTAATCTACGATGACAAGAGGGAAGAGCTAATTTCACTAGTGGAAATAGCAGGGGGAAGAGAATCAGTTTCTCTTGTGGATATAGCATGTGGAAGAGACATAGTTTCTCTCGTGGACATAGCATGCACAAGAGCGTCAGTTTCTCTTGTGGATATAGCATGCCGGCATCTCAATTGATGGGGACGCTTAGGAAGTTCTATGACATATCTATATCTTTATTGAAGAAGATACTTCAAAAGAGTTCTACAACATAAAACACTAGGATGGGAGTAACCCAGTTTATTTCCTTTCTGACCATCTCCAAAAGGTCATCACAACTTTCCCGTACCTTCCCGGTACTCCGAAAACAAGTTCCTTCCTTTCCTTTGTCAAACACTTTTATAAAACAAAACTCTTTAGGCTAAGCAACAGCCATTCCAACCGTCCATGACCGCGGACACGGCTATTCGAATAGATTTGACTCTGCAGAGTTTGCACACTTTCCCCACAAGATCCGCGAGTTCATCATGTGGGCATCATCCCCGCATATCAACTATGCCATAACAAAAACTCGGACATAGCCTTTCGCCTATTCGTCTTAGCACGGGATCCTACCCTATGGAGTATGTACCTCCCCGGCACCGTGGCAGCTCACCTCACTTTGAGCGTGGCTCCACCGCCAAGCCAGGAGACCCATAGTGTCTTCCGGACGGGTCAGCCCCAAAGGCCTCCCGTTATACTATTGTCTCCACCAACGACAATCCAGATTCAGGGGTAACCTTACCCTTATATAGTTGTGCGGTGTCCCATGTTAAGAAGAACAAACTACGAGCTAAGCCCCGTCCCACTCCAGGGTAATGTGGTTGCGCGGGTTAATTGTCACGGGTGAATACTTAGACGCCAAAGTTTTTGAAAACAAGATTTTCTTTCCAACCATCTTTGCCAAGATCCTTTCCTTTCATAAACACACACTTGGGTAAGTCCAACTCACCCAAGGTTTTCAAAAAATTATTTTCAACAAGGTATTTTTCCAAGGGGGTTCCCAACCTATAGTTTTATGAAGGAAGTAAGAGTCACAATGACATGATGCTAGCCATCATACCACTAAGAGCATGTCTAATGGAACCCTTAAACCCTTATAGCTATAAGGGTCGAGAATTGGCAAAATTGGAGGGGTTGGAGGTGTGAAAAACAGGAGGCATTTAGTGGAACCCTTAAACCCTTAAATTTTGAGGGTTGAGGCAAATAGTGGTACCCTCAAACCCTTATAATTTAAGGGTTTGAGGGTTCCACTATTTGCCTCAACCCTCAAACCCTCAAACTCTCATCACAATATCATTGCACATAAACACAAATATCATCACAATTCATCACAATTGTCTTCCAAACAAACTAGGAAATGAAGATTATAGATGCATGGTTTAATAGTTTACATCACAAAATCATCATCTCCCCCCTCTCATCGGCACCATCACCAAAAAAAATGCAACACGGCGCCATCTCCTCCTCCTTTCCACCATGGCGCCATCAAGCACCTTCATAGGCGCCGGTGGTGGAGACCTCCACACCGCCATCACCACAACCACTCATCGTAGTGTCACCTCGAAGAGAAGAGGAGGCCCTACGGAACATCCTCTTCCTCGCCGCGATGTCCTCCTTGTAGTCCTTCCACCACCTCAATTGGTCTTCATCCATGTCCTTTTTGGACATCATCATGTGCTCCTTCTCTTCCAACATGAGTTCTTTCCATGCCTTTGCTTCTTTCATTGCAAGCATCCTCTCCTCCAAGTCAATGTGGGTGGAGCCAATGCGCGCTTCGCGGCGTTCTTCGGCCCGCCCGCCGGCTTCTTAGAGCGACCACGGGGCGCCGCGACGGGGGCCGGGCCAGGTGCGGCGACGGGCGCGGGTGACGGCGCGGCGACGGGCGCGGGTGACGGCGCGACGACGGCGGGGGTGGGAGCGACGAGGTGCTGCCCCCCGCGCTTCCGCTTCACGCCGACGTGGGTGGCCGCCACCGTGGCCGCCACCTGCGCCGAGCTCGGGATGGCCGCGGGGGCGGGGGCGGGGGAGCTCGAGGTGGAGCGGGCGGAGGAGGGGGCAGGCGCGGAGGCGGGCGCGCTTGACGTGGCGGCGACGGAGCCGCCGGACGCCGCGGAGGCTGTACCCGACGCGGGGCGGGCTCCATGGCAGCGGAGGTGGGGGCGGGGGAGGTCGAGGGGGTGGCCGCGGGGGGGGGGGGGGGGGAGCTCGAGGAGGCCGCGACGGCGCGCCAGCGGCGAGGGAGGGCGCGGGCGGCGCGGGTCGCGCGGGTGGCGGGCCGGCGGCGGCGGCGGCGCGGGTGGGGAGGGCGCGGCCCGGAGGAGGAGGTGGGAGATGGGGAAAATTTTCGCGCGCTCGCGCGAAACGTGTACAGGTTGTGGTAGGGGTTGGGGCCTCCAACCCTTACCTGTACAGGTCGGAGCACGGGTTGGGGCCTGGACCTCTAATTTTTTTTACAGATTTAGGGGTTTAGGGCTTCCACTAAATGGCATTTGGACCCTAAAATCTGTAAAAAACGGTTGTATACAGATTTAGGGGTTCCATTAGACATGCTCTAAGGGGATGATAATTGAGGTGTTAAGGGGATCATACATACTTAGGATAAGCATGTATAGGGACAACATAATTAAGATGATTCAAACAGGGGTCATGATGTTAATCATCATACCACTAAGAAGATGACAACATGGATATGGTCAAGGGGGCATACATGCTTAGGGTAAGCATGCATAACATCAACAAGGGGGTTCACATACTTGGGAGAAAGTATGCAAAGCATCAACAAGGGGTTCAACATACTCTGGAAATAAGTATGCATAGAGTAGAGGACCAAAAATCACACATGATACAAGGAACCAAGTGTATAATGGAGCAATGAGCACAACAAGAAGGATAAATAGCAAGAGATCAAAAGATGGCTTGCCTTGGATTATTTGTCCCTGTACTTCTTCAACTCCATCAATATAAGAATTCCAACAATATAAATAATCTTCTCATCCGATTCCACTTCTTCTTCTTCTCCGGAATTGTTCGCATCTATCGCCGGAAAATATAAAAGGAACGTAATCAATCACATTGCATCAACAAGACAACATTCAACAATCAACAACTAACCATGCAGCCAAGGTATAACATACTAAGGACCTATAGGTACCACAAAACAACTTTAAGAGTTTTAATTTAGAAAACCTCATTTATTTACCTAGTAAAGATATGAGTGCGTCACAACTTAGCAATTGCTTCTCTCGGTTATCACCATGGTATAAACCAATTATCCCCTGGTAGATAACATCATGAAGAGGAAAAGAGCATTAGTTTGGCATCACAAACATTCACAACATAATTTCAAACATTTTTGGAAAAGTAGAAATCAGTTTTCCTAATTTAATTTGTTCCCATAACATTACAACCAAAATAGGAAGCAAACCATATTCCACATCATTTGAAAACTCAAGTTAAACAATAGAACTAAAGTTAAGTTGCAGAGGTTTTGTTTTGCAATCATAAAACAATGGTTGCCCATCTCTACTAAAAAGAGTTGGTCAATGGTTTTAAATAAACCGAAAAGTTTTGCTTCAACAATGCATGTCATACATACACATTACTAACAGCAACAAATATGCATGAACAGAGACAAATAATATTTTTCCTAGATGGCCAGTACTAATACAAGACTAACCCAATTGGAATCACCCAAAAATATTAAACCTACAATTTTAGGAATTTCTTTGAATCTGACTGTACAGAAAACAAGATCTGTAAGCCATAAATCGTAGAAAAATCCTAAAAAATATGAGGCCACTTGCATTTGAAAGTTAATTAAACAGAGATGCATACACAATTGGATTTGGGTTCAAATTGTTTCTGAAACTCTCATAAATGGATTTACAAGTTTACTGCATGTCTGTACCATTTACTCTCTCTCTGGATTTACACAACCAATAAATGTTTGAAACTTTTTTGAGATTATTAAGAAAACATTCAGTAATCCTACAGAATTGGAATCACTCAATTAGGTTCAAAAATGGATTTTTGATGAATTAAAAGCTAAAGTCCATGTCTGCAGAACACACAGAAAAAGTTTAATTCACCAAAAATCATACACAAATCATAAAAATATGAGGTCTACTGCATCTGAAAGGAATTGAATAGGTGGTTCTTACCCTATTGGGTTCATTCAGAAATTGGTTCCCAAGCTCCTGGTTTAATTCGACAAAGTCAGATCTGACCAGATCTTGATCTGTGAATCATTTCAGTTTCAGGAGGTCAATCGAATTGAAACCACCGCCAAAACGACGGTATTGAAGAGGAATTTCACCCACAGTTGAGTTTGCTCAAAAAGGTTTTGTAAAACGGAAGAAATCTAACAAACAGTGATTCTGCATGTCTGCAGAACCTTATTTACCATGCAAAATCCGTAATGAATTTGAGGATGAGACGAACGCCAAATTGTAGATCTTTTCAATACCTATCTGTTGAACTTTGAATCACTCAATTTGGATCTGCACACGAGATTTGGTGGATTTTACAAGATCGTACCAGAATCTGAAACAACAAGATAGCAGAAATTACAGCAAGTTTTTGGACGAACTTTGCTCAAGAACTTCAGATCTGAGGATAGCTCAACCTTCTCCATGGTTGGACCAACATGCACCTGCATCAAGATCCAATCTTGTGAGAGGAGAAAGGATAAATGGAGAGGGATTCAGCTAGGGTTAGGGGAGAAGAGAGTGAGAGGGAAGCTCTCATGGTGAGGGGAAGCTTGAGGAAGGAGGGAAACTTCATCTTGGTGGATTCCCATGGCCATGGCCGGCCATGGAGCTAAGGAGGAGCAGCAGCTCGTGGGGAGAGGTAGGAGGAGAGTGGGAGGGAGTGGAGAGTGAAGGAAATGAACGAAGGGGAGTGGAGGTGGCCGGCCAAGCTCTTATATAGAAGGAGGATGGTGGCTGCCTCCATTTTGATTGGCTAAGGTGGGTGGCTGCCCATTTAATTGTTGGGGTAGTTAGGAGGCAAGGCTTGCAAGAGAAGGAAATGAGGTGGAGGGGCTGGCCGAATTTCAAGTCATGGCCGGCTCCTTTCTTGTCATGAGCAAGTGAGAAATGTGAGAGAGATGCACAACATTCATGTGAATAGATCAAGGCATGATGTTGAGGAGGTAATGTCAATGAGTGATTTTGGTGATGATAAGATTAGGAGTAATTACATAAAGATAGAAAGGAGTGTGAGGGTGGCATGTGCCATGAGAGTAATCTCCACCACTTTGGTGGAGACCAACTTATGATGAAGATAGTTTCCAAGGTAGAGTTAATGAATAGAAGTTTTCATTTTAATTCAATCTTGGAAATATTGGGGTTGATCACATGCAACAATGCATGAGCATGTCAAGGTAGATGGGATGGTGATGGTGGCTTAGTCAATGATAGAGCAAGATTAAGAGAGATGGTGAGTGAAGTATTCATAAACTCACAAAGATGAATATATAGACAAAAATCTTCAATTCATGAGACCAATGTGATAATGGAAAAGATTAGACGATTGAGATGGGTAGGAAGAAATATATATAAGTTTCTCTACAAATAAGAGGTCAATTGGGAGTGATTTGAGAGTATCAAATGATCATCCATTTGATCAAGAATTGGAGGATGGAGGGGATATAATGTGGTGGATCAGAGATGTGCATAAGATGTGCAAGAGTTGCCATTTGAAAAAGAGTTTAATTGAAAGGTATGGGACACACCTCAATTGTCTAGAGACCATTGGGAATGAACTCAAGTGAAATGGAATCTTGAAGATGTTGGGAGAAAACTAGTTGGAACATAGGAGTTCAAAATATTTTACTCACTTTCTCAAGTAAAGTAGAGTTTTCTCAATTTTAAAGTAAACAAGAAATGGTATAGGTACCATAAACAAGCCTTTTGTTAAAAACAAAGCGAAATAGAGAGTAATGTTTTAGAAAGCAGTGCTTGGTAGAAATGGGATGAAAAACAAAACCCATTTCAGTTTTTTGTTTTCTTTGAAGAAATATCTTGAAAAGATTTAATAAAACTAGAGGTACTTTTGTGATGAAAACTAGAGAAGGAAAATCAATTGGGTTTTTGAGAAAGAAAACTAATTTAGGGAGAAGTGTTCTCAAGGGTAGATGGTGGCTACAAAATGTACCCATCATTCCCACTCTTGGTTTTGTGAAGATAAAATTTGGATAAAAATAAAGGGATTTCTATTTTCGTGCCCTCGGGTCCTTAGTTGTGCTCAGTTTTTCCCAACTCCTTAGTTTTTCCTCAGTTTTACCCAAGCGTTTGTCTGAAACCATCACACGTGATGTAACGGCCGGTTGCCCGACGGTTGACTGTTATCTTCTGACTAGTGGGGCCACGTAGAGCCTGCAAAGACACGTCAGACCATCCATCTTTGTTTGACCGTAAGCATCGATGTATCCCTGACCAAAACGCGAACGAGTGGGGCTTCGCTATATCAAATGACAAGTGGGGCCATGACGCTAATACAAGGGGCAATACACGGGTAGGATTAGATTTTTAAACGGAGCTCTACAGCGATGGCACGGAGGAGGTGGCATGCGGGGTGCCGAGATGAGACCAGACGCATTAGATAGATATGAACTAGACGCGTTTAACCATGCAAAGAAGAGAAGAAATGGTCGACGACATCGATGACCACCTCAAAACTTTGACTGACCGTGTCGGACACGAACGCGAGCAATGTAGAGAAAACTAGTGTCTCTCCTTTCTGGCGTGTATAGGTGGGTGCTAGGAGAGTGTGGCGGCAAAGGGAAAGACCTCGCGGGCGGTCCTGTGGCGTCCGAAGCATAGCGGAGTCGGCGTGGCCGTGCCCATAGCGGCGTGCATGCATGTTCGGCATTGGCATCAGCATGTACGTTCGGCATTGGCCTCGGCGGTATCTCTCGGTGTGTCGTTGATCGAATGAGGGGACGGGATTGAGGGTGCATCCCGACGTTGACCTAGCAGATGGCGGCGAGCATAGCCATTCTGACCATGCCGATATCGGCATCGGCATCGTTTGGAGGCTGTGGTGCTCGAATCAAGTTGGGATTTGTTTCTTGTAGGCCAAAATGAATTTGAAACAAGTTTCATGTTGAAGGTTAGGTAACGAAAGTTTGTAACTATCCCAAAATTATACTAGCGCCATGGTGAGGTTCTTTTTGATAGAGCTATACGGTTGGGCAAAATTTTTTGACACTTTTTAGATAGGGTTCCTTGTTGTTACACGTATGGCATCATGTATGGAAATTTTGGGGTAATTTGGAGATGTTCGAAAAAATCACTTTGCTTAAGCGCATGCCGTTTCGTCTCGCTGAAACCAGCTTTTCTAACAAGGTGATTATTTCTACCTTCTCTAAATAACCTCAAATTTCTTACAGCTGATCTTCTATACATAGATAGATAGATTGTTTCGTTTTTACATTTTTCGAACTTTTTATTTCCCTTTATAATACCCAATTGATTTTCAGGTCAAAACCTCGAAAAACAAGCATCATGTATGGCATCATTTTCACCCTAAATTTCAAATTTTCTCGAAACTTTCCCTTTTAGATATTCCTTGTTGTTATAGGTATGCCATCATGTATGCCAAACTTTTGTAACAAATTAGGTTTTTTCTGCCTTCTCTAAATGACCTCAAAAATCGTACGTGATAGGTTTATCATTCTATACAAAGATAGATGGTTTATGATTTTTTGCGTGAAAAGTAATGGCTACAACAAATTGTTGATGGTTTATCATTTTTTGTGTGAAAAGTAATGGCAACAACAAATTGGTGATGGTTTATCATTTTTTGCGTGAAAAGTAATGGCAACAACAAATCGGTGATGGTTTATCATTTTTTTTGCGTGAAAAGTAATGGCAACAACAAATCGGTGATGGTTTATCATTTTTTTGCGTGAAAAGTAATGGCTACAACAAATTGTTGATGGTTTATGATTTTTTGCGTGAAAAGTAATGGCAACAACAAATCGGTGATGGTTTATCATTTTTTTTGCGTGAAAAGTAATGGCAACAACAAATCGGTGATGGTTTATCATTTTTTTTGCGTGAAAAGTAATGGCTACAACAAATTGTTGATGGTTTATGATTTTTTGCGTGAAAAGTAATGGCTACAACAAATCGGTGATGGTTTATCATTTTTTTGCGTGAAAAGTAATGGAAACAACAAATCGGTGATGGTTTATCATTTTTTGCGTGAAAAATAACGCCTAAAAGAGTTTATAATTTTTAGCGCGTGAAAAATAATACAGTAAAACCGCCCTTCAAGCATACTTAGAGGGTGGAAGCTAATTAACCGCCAACAGAGAGAGAGAGGGGTTATCCTGCCCGTTCGCTATGTCATACGATCAACGGTCGGCGGGCACGATCCGCGTGACATGGGATAGACCAATCAGGGCGATGTTGCACGTCTGCGAGAATTTGTGAAGAGAGAGGGCAAAACTGAGTACTATCAAGAAACCAAGGGCACCCGAGTAGTAAATAGACTAAGGGATTCAAATATGAGATTTAAAAAATGGAAAATGCGTGTTTTGTACAATGAAACCCATCTTGGCCCACCTCAAACTATTTGCAATACCAATATACATCAGTGTGAGAATTGTGGCCTCATTTAGACAAAGTATGATTTGGGGGAAGCTGTTTTGGAAGGGCTTATTGTGGAAAACCATGCACCTTCATAGCTACTAGGTGATTTGAGAAGTGGCAATTTGTGGTAAAACTTTATTTATCTACGATTTATCTATGATTTGAGAAGTGGTAATTTGTGGTAAAGACTCCATGAGTAAGTGCCACTCTTTTTCGGATTTTTTTGCACATTAAATGACTCATTTAACTAGTTAATCCCATTTGTTGACTCTCTCGTTGACCAGCCACTTGAGGGTAAAACTGAGTATATTGCACTAGCCAGTATTAGCACTCGAGGGGAAAATTGAGCACACAAAAAATGCTAGTATAAGACTCGAGGGTATACCTGAGTATATCTAAATTTCCAGGGTTAGACTCGAGGACACGTGCAATTGTTGACGCGTAGACGCGGGTCGTGGTGGAGAAGTCTAGACGTGCAATCGTGGACGCGTGTCGCGTTGCAGAAGTCCAAGACGTGCAGACGTGCACCTGTGCACGCGTAGGACGCGGGTCGCATTAACCACCCCTCGCCTTTATAGACGCCTCCTCGCACTCTCTCTGTCACTCTCACTCGCTCATGCATTGCCAACTCTCTCACGTCCCATCATCTTCTCCAAAGCAAAAAACCCTCTCCCTCTTCCTCTTCCTCCACCGGAGAGATGGACAAGGAGAATGCCAATCCCATCGTCGAGGTAGGCTCGAAGCGCGACGCCTCCATCTTCGGCGCCGTCCCCTCTACGGACGTCGCCGCCGCCGTCGCCGGTGCATCGGAGGCTGCTGCGACCCCGTGCCGTACGTCCCGCCCCCGAACCCCTACGACACCTCCCTGGAGGACCCATGGAACGAGGTAACTACGGTTTGCTTCCTTTTTTGTTCCCCATTCCTTTTTGAACCCTATTTTTGCTGGTGTAGATGGATCTGTAGATGGATGAGTATTGGGCTAATATTTGCGCCGATTTTATTCCATTTTGTTTTAATCACTTCTTGATTTCGTTTAAGATTTGGGGTTTGGCTGTTCGGTTAATTTATGCAAGTAATATTGGATCTCAATCAGTTAATTTATGCAAGTAATCATGGGATCTCAATCAGTTATTTTATGCACTAATCAAAAGATATCAACCGTTTAATTTTTCAAATAATCTCGAATGTGTTCAAGTTCAGATCTAGTTCAGATCTAGAATCTGTTTCTTTGCCTATGATGAATGGTTCGACACAAATTTTTACAGGGAGGGTTCAGCGAACCATTGCTATGTACAAATCTGTTGTGCATGAGCTTTAGTTCGCTTACACCTTCCCTGTAGATATATAATCATGTCCACTCTAACTGAGGCTGACTCTGTTTTTCTTAACTTTGTTATCATGTACGTTAGTCATCGTTGCAACTCATTCACTAGTTTCTGTTTGATATGGATCAGATGTCTGGCAGCGACGTCGGCAGCGACGAGGAGGAGGACGTCAAGACTCGCCAGGTGCTGCGGAGGCTGCAGGTCGGCCAGTACATCTCCTACTTCGCCAAGGAGGTCTACAGGTGCCCCTTCTGCACCAGGAGACTCGGCGCCACGGACTTCAACTGCCTCGTCACGCATGCTGAGAACATCAGCACCACCTTCCCCAAGGTCGGCACGACGGTGAACGTCCACTCCTTCCGCGCCAAGCACGGGGCGCTCGGCATGCACCTCCGCAGCTTGCGGCGGGTGGAGATCTCCGCCGGGCGCATGCCTCCGCTCAAGCCCAAGGCTCCCAAGGGGAGCAAGAGCAACAAGTGGAGGTAGAGCCAGATGGGGTAGGCGGAGTCCTGGACGTGTGCTGCTGCTGCCTCCTAGTTTGTTGTTGGGATCCCTTTGTTGTTAGCTAGGGATCCCTTGTTGTTATGTTAGTATGATGGTGCTGTGGAAGAACCTCGTTACTATGTTGGCTGCTGTGTATGCAGCTTATTATCTATCCATATTATCTAGGGATTATCTATCCCTAGTCTACTATATTTTGTTGGCCGTACTTAGTTTTCTTGATTTACTTTGACTGTGAATTTATCGTACACACTACAAGAAAAGTTCTGATAGACAACGTCTCAAAATCGTCCGCTAAGGGGTATTTTTCGTCGCCTATGGGTGTGGCACCACGGACCGACTGTCCGAAATACCCTTTATGCATTCACTCATGATCCCATGATCAGTGTAACATGAGCGCATAACCGAACTGATAAACAGAGTTACAACATCCATTACAAAGTACCGGAATAATAAATAGTCTTACAAACGGTCTTATGACCAAGTCTTACACAAATGGCCACATCGGGCTGAAATCAAACATCCAAAAGCAGCGGATACAAACAACTTCGTCGGGCCCTAGTCATGCCTTAAACCCTACGAGCAGGCTGACCGGGAAACGTCCTAAGTCGCATAGTCGTCCTGATAACCTCCATCATCTTCGAAATCCTCCTCATAGTCTGGCCAAGTAAATAGCCAGGGACAAAGCCGTGAGTACATTTTGAATTGTACTCGCAAACCATCTAAAATGAAACATAACAAGGAAACAAGGTACCAAGACTAAACTAGGAGGTCAAGAGGGAATATCTGTTTTTAGTTAAGAAGATGGCATGTAGAAGAGAAGAAGTGTTATTGGTGGAGGTAGCATCTCAACTTCACGATTGAAGGAGACACTCAAAGATTTTCCCTAAGACATCCCTACATGAATTAATTTAAGAAGATCCTTCACTACATAAAACACTTAGGAAGGGTAGACCCACATTTTATTTCTTTTCCGACCATCTCATTATGGTCACCACCATATTTCCAGTACTCTAAGTACTTCCAGAAAACACTTTCTTTTCTTGTAAATCCTTTCTTAAAACAAAACTCAACACAGCTAAGCAACGGCCATCCCAACTCGTCCATGACCGCGGACGCGGCTATTCGAATAGATTTGACTCTGCAGAGTTTGCGCACTTTCCCCACAAGAACCGATAAATCCGCCGGGATCATCCCCGGATCGTCATACGAAAGTATGCGAGACTCGGATAATCGGTCATAGCCTTTCGCCTGTCTCCCTTAACATGAGCCCTTCCCTGCGGGCTTAACCCTTCTCGGCACCCCGGCAGCATACCTCCTTTTTGAGCGTATCTCCGGCGCCACGACAGAAGACCCGCAGTAATCGTCCGGCTGCAAGTTAATGCGATGTATTGCCTCCTTCGGAGCGCAACCCGGTGTCAGAGGTCATCGTGACCCTCCTAGAGAGTGGTGAAGGTTTCTCACGTTAAATTCAACAAACTACGGACTAAGCCCGTGCCCATTTTGGATATTGTGGTTGCGCTAGAAGGTTGTTCCGGGCGAATACATAGAACCATGTGTTGTTTTTCCAAAAAAAACCAAGTTACCGACATAGCCTTTTCACCATAACCATCAAGTTACTTCCTTTCTTGAAACTTTCATTTTGGAAATCACACATGGGCAAGACAATTTCTTCCCAAGGTTTTTCAAAAACTTTTACAACAAGGTAAAACCTTGAGGGTTTTCCCATCCTAAAGTTTTATGAGTGAACTATGACGTACAATGGCACAAAGGTTGCCATCATACCAAGAAGGGTGTCAAGACATCCATACTCACATTGAGCATGAATGGAGATAATCAAAATTAGGAGCATTATTAAAAATGTTAACCCATATTGTTACTAGAGTTGTAGGTGTAAAAAGGCGATGAATGTAATTTGCATACTTAGAGCAAGTACGCAAGGTAACAAAGAGAACATTACACACTTGGTGACAAGTATGTAAAGAAACAAAATAACCAAACCCATGGAACATAAGAAAATCAAGAGACCAAAGGATGGCAAGATCTCAAGCAAGAATATAGAGGGCAATGGATCAAAGTAAATGGCTTGCCTTGGCTGGCTAGTCCCCGGTCTTCTTCAACACCTTCTCCAAAATCCTCTCCTTCGGCTTCTCCCACGTTCGTATCTAGCGTCGCGAAAATAAAAGGGCAACATACAATCAACACATAACTCAAGAATCAAGTTTTTGAGAGAATATGACAAAGCATGCAGGGGTATATGTTGTATTAAAGTAAAAACATGATTTGGCCAAATTTATGATGGAAAAAGGGTTGAGGTGGAAATCAATTAAAAAGAACAAGTGTTTACATGGACAACATTTCATGTGACACAACATTTTTATAAATGATCCAGAATTAATCTTAACAGGGACCAATATTATTTTTCTCAGATGGACAACAATAAAACAAGATTAACACAATTGGAATCAGTCAAAAATATTAATTATATGATTTTAGGATTTTTGTGGAGTGTACAGAATACATAGAGCAAGTTTATTACACTAAAATTCGTGAAAAAACCTAAAAATATGGGGGCGAGTGGCATGTGAAAGGTATTAAAAATCTGGTTCTAACGTAGTTGATTTCAATTTATTTCGAATTATAGATCTCAGATTATGAGCATTTTAGTTCACATGTTTTAAATACAAAAACAGGAAAAGTTTTAAACAAAGTTTAAACGAAAAACGGGCGGGAAAGGAGCCGGGCCGCGCGGAGTGAAATGGGCCGGCCCGAGGGAAAATGCCACGCGGGCAGAGAAGAAAAAGGAAGAAAACAAAAAGAAAAGGGGAGGTCCCGGGGTGGGCCAGGCTGTGCATGGCCACCTGGCCTGCATGGCCCATGCAGGCGTCGGATGGGGATCCGATGGCCCATGGCCATCGTCTCCTCCACGCGAGCGCGGGCACGACCAGGGCGGCCGGTTTCGGCAGAGAAAGGGGCAGGGGCGGCCATGGGACTCACCGAAGACGGCAGAGGCACGGTGGCGGGGTCGAGGCGGGTCTGGGTCGTCGCGAACGCGGGCGGGGTCGGCTTGGCGGCGTCCTGCTCCTCCTCCTCGCTTCTTCCCGACGGCGATGCTCCCGCGGTGCTCCACGGGCAGGTCCTCGCGGCAGCGTTCTCCGGCAGGTCCGGGAAGGAAAAGGGGCAGGGTGAGGTGCTGGTCGACCGGGGCGTGTGAAAAAGGTAGAGGGAGAGAGGGGCGTCGACGGCGGCAGCTCGGTGACCTTCGGGTCCTGGCGGTGATCGGGCGAGGGCTACGCCGGTGGTGACGAGCAGCAGCCCGGCAGCGGCGCCCGGGCGCTCTCCGGAGCGTCGGTGGAGGTGGAGTGGTGCTGTGAGGGAGTGGTGGTGAGGAGGGGAGTGGCTGCGGTGCCCCTTTTATAGGCAGGTAGGAGGGCAAGCGACGGGCGGTGGCTCTGGCCAACGGGGAGACGAGGGCTGGCGTCACCCGGTGGGGCCGTGGTGACGTCGGGCTGCTTGCGTCAGCAGGGAGGGAGTCTGAGGCAGCGCGCGTGTTCACGAGGCAGAGGGAGGGAGTCGAGGCGCCGAGCGGCAGCCGAGGCGCGCGTGCGTCGTCGCCCCGCGCGGGAGAGATTTTCTCTCTGGCGCGCGTGTCCTCCAGGCTAGGGTTAGGGCGGGTAGATGGGCTGCTGGGCGTCGGGCCAGGGGAAGGGAGAAGAGAGAGGGGTCCAGGGGGTCCAAAAGGAGGTGGGGTGCGGGCCAGAATGAGGTGGGCTTGGGTGGTGGGTGTGGCACCAAGTGCCGGCCATGAGAGAGGGTCATGACCTCCCCAAACTATCGGCCAAGCACCAAAGAAGAAGAGAGGAGAGGGCAGGGAGGGGTGGTGGCTTTTCTAGGGTTTGCCAAAGAGAGAGAACAAGAAGGTGGTGAAAGAAGAAGGATGGTCACATGGTCCCGGCCACATGCAAAAGAAAAGAGAGGGGGAAGTGTTCCCCCTTCCTAGGGTTTTCCCCATGGAGAGAGAAAAAGAGAGGGGCATGGTGCATGGAGAGAAAAAGAGTGTCATGTGGTTGCATGTGCACACATGCACCCAAGTTTTTGATGAAGAGGGAAATTGTTCTAAAGAGAGAAGTTGGGTGAGGGGTGTTTCATAAATGGTGTCAAGAAGAGTTTTTTTCCCCTTTTTAATTTTTTGTACACAAACTTGTTACTAGGGGTTTTAGTGTGAGAAGTTGTTTACTCACACACACTACCAACAATCTAAACAAAACTACAAGCTATGCACACTAGGTAGCAAGATAAATAAAATTTTTTGTTGGCCCAAAATTTTAAAGCTAGAAAATATGCAGGGTTTGAAAAGTGGGTTGTGACAGACCTTCCCCCCTTAAAAGAATCTCGTCCCGAGATTCCGGATCTAAGAGCTGAAGAGATATGGGAATTCGCTCCTAAGATAATCCTCCCGTTCCCGAGTGGCTTCCTCCTCCGAATGGTTACTCCACCGGACCTTGAAAAACATGATCTTTCTTCTGCGAGTGACCCTTACGGCCTCTTCCAGGATTCGAAGTGGTTTCTCGCGGTAGGTTAAATCCTGGTTTAGGTTGATAGAGCGGTGGTCGATGTTCTTGAACACTTCGGGCTTATCGGGCACTTGGAGGCATTTCCGGAGTTGGGAGACATGGAAGACATCATGAAACTCGACGCGTTCGCGGGTAGCTCCAACTGATATGAGACTTCTCCGCGGCGACCAAGGACCTTGAAAGGACCAATGTACCTTGGTGCCAACTTGCCCTTGACATGGAAACGTTGCATTCCTTTGAGAGGGGTGACACGGAGGTACGCAAAGTCTCCGCTGTTGAATGTCACTTCACGGCGTTTGGGGTCGGCGTAGCTCTTCTGGCGAGATTGAGCAGCCTTCAAGCGATCTCGGATAAGTTGAACTTGTTCTTCTGCTTCACGAAGTATATCCGGCCCAAACACTTGACTTTCTCCGGTTTCCGACCAATTGAGAGGGGTGCGACACTTGCGCCCATAGAGTGCTTCAAACGGTGCCATCTGGAGGCTGGCCTGGTAGCTATTGTTGTAAGAGAACTCGGCGAAAGGCAAACAATTCTCCCATTTGGTTCCATAAGCTAAAACACAGGCGCGAAGCATATCCTCCAGAATTTGATTCACACGTTCCGTCTGCCCACCAGTCTGTGGATGATAAGCAGTGCTGAAGGAGAGCTTAGTTCCAAGGGCTTCATGTAACTTCTTCCAGAACCGAGAGGTGAATTGAGGTCCTCGGTCAGAAACAATGGTCTTGGGTACACCATGCAGGCTAACTATCCGGGATATGTAGAGGTCGGCTAAATCTCGGCCATTGTAGGTGGTCCTGACCGGGATGAAGTGGGCGACCTTGGTAAGGCGATCCACAATTACCCAGATGGAATCGTGTCCGCGACTTGACCGTGGGAGTCCGATGAATGAAGTCCATTCCCACTTCCTCCCACTTCCATACAGGGACCTTTAGGGGCTGAAGTAAACCTGCAGGGCGTTGATGCTCCGCTTTGATCCGTTGACACACGTCACACTTAGCAATGAAGAGAGCAATGTCACGCTTCATCCCATGCCACCAGAAAGTCTCCTTGAGATCTTGATACATTTTTGTTCCACCGGGATGAATGGAGTAAGGAGTGTTATGAGCTTCATCCATAATCAGGTGCTTTAATTCAGGGATAGTCGGTACACAAAGGCGCCCATTATACCACAAGACTCCTTCTTTATCAATGGAAAATCCAGCTACTTCCTCCTTGTCCATACGGCGTTTGATACCTTCGATACTCTCATGACCCTTCTGGGCTTCCTTAATTTGATCCTGGAGGGTGGGCTTAACTTCCAGTGTGGCAAGAAACCCATGGCTAACCAGTTCCAGGCCGAACTCTTCAAACTCTTGGTATAGCATCGGTTGTTCAACTTTGAGACGGGCATTCAGCGAACATGGTTCTCGACTAAGGGCGTCGGCGACTACATTCGCCTTTCCAGGGTGATAGTGAATACTCAGATCATAGTCCTTTATCAGCTCTATCCACCTTCTCTGTCGCATATTCAGCTCCCTCTGAGTGAATATATACTTGAGGCTCTTGTGGTCGGTGTAAATGTCACACCGATTTCCAATGAGATAATGTCGCCAAGTCTTGAGTGCATGAACTACGGCAGCTAATTCCAGATCATGGGTTGGGTAGTTCATTTCATGTGGCCGCAGCTGTCGGGAGAGATAGGCGATAACTTTCCCTTCTTGCATCAGAACACTACCAAGTCCGAGCTTGGACGCGTCGCAATAAATTACAAAGTCTTTGGTGACATCTGGCATGGTGAGGATGGGGGCAGACACAAGGCGCTTCTTGAGTTCTTGAAAACTGGCTTCACATTGTTCTGTCCATTCAAATTTCTTACCCTTCTTGAGCAACATGGTCATGGGCTTGGCGATACTTGAGAACCCTTCTACAAACTTACGGTAGTAGCCTGCCAATCCGAGGAAGGATCTCACTTCGGTCGGGTTAGTTGGCGGCTTCCGATCCATGATAGACTTGATGAGAGAGGGGTCGACAGAGACTCCTCCGGCAGACAGTACGTGGCCAAGAAATCCGACTTCCTTGAGCCAAAACTGACATTTGCTAAACTTAGCGTAGAGCTTATGTTCCCTCAGGGTGCCCAAAACAAGACGTAGGTGTTCCTCATGCTCTTCTTCACTCTTTGAGTAGACTAAGATGTCATCGATAAATACTACGACGAACTTGTCGAGGTAATCCATGAAGACTTTGTTCATCAGGTTCATGAAGTAGGCTGGAGCATTGGTTAAGCCAAAGGACATTACGGTGTACTCAAACAATCCGTAACGGGTGGTGAACGCTGTCTTGGGGATATCCGACTCTCGCACTTTGAGCTGATGGTAACCGGTACGGAGGTCGATCTTGGAGAAAACTCGGGCTCCATTCATTTGATCAAACAAATCTTCAATCTTGGGAAGGGGATACTTGTTTTTGATGGTTACGTCATTGAGCTTTCGGTAATCCACGCACAGGCGGATGGTACCGTCTCGTTTGTCCACAAATATCACGGGAGATCCCCATGGTGAGGCACTAGGTCGGATTAGACCTTTGCTCAGCATATCGTCCAATTGTTTCTTGAGTTCTATCAGCTCTTGGGGGTTCATGCGATAAGGCCTCTGTGCTATGGGTGCTGTTCCAGGGATAAGCTCGATGATGAACTCGATATCCCTATCAGGGGGCATACCGGGCAACTCTTCTGGGAAAACATCTGGATACTCACAAACGATTGGGACAAGATCGATGGGGGTTCCAGCGACACTTTGCTTACAGAAGGCTTTAGATGAAGGCACAGTGGCGGTGTATTTTATTTGAATTCCTTCGCTATTGGTTAAGGTGATAGACTTTTGGGCACAGTCAATGTGGCCTTGGTATTTAGTCATCCAATCCATCCCCAGAATTACCTCTAACCCTTGGGCTCCTAGGACAATGAGTTCTGCTTGAAAAGGAACGCCTAGGATTTCTATGGGAACTTGTTTGCAGGATAAGCGGGCTTTAGCGGTGGATCCAGGTATTTGAACAAGCATGAGTCTTCTCATGAGGGTAGGTGTCATTTTACTCTTTTTAACAAAGGGTTCGGTAACAAAGGAATGTGATGCACCGGAATCAAAAAGAACTTTGGCGGGGGTGGAGTGGACTAGGAACGTACCCATCACAATGTCAGGAGATTCTTCAGCTTCTTCAGCATTGACATGGTTCAGGTGCCCTCTAGCAGTATTGGCTTGCTTCTTAGGCGGGGGCTTCCTTCCAGTTGCAGCGCGGGCTTGGCCTTGATTCGGTCTTGGTGCATTGGGGCGTTGAGCAGGGTTCATCTTGGTGGGGCATTCACGAGAGAAGTGTCCAGGCTGTCCACAAGCGAAACATCCATCTCCTTGAGGGCGAGCGTTCGGGTTGTTGCGGGGGTTGTTGTTGAAGTTTCTTCCTCCAGTACGAGGCTGCACATTCTGGCGGTTGGTGTTGTTGTTGGAGGGGCGATAAGCGGGGGCTGGTGCTCGCTGAGGCTGGGGCGCCGGCCTTGGTGGAGGCTGGCCACGGAACCTAGCATTGCTGGGTCCACTCTGCTGTTGCCGCTGCATCTTGCGCTTGCGGGTTTCATAGGCTGCCTTGCGCTTTGACTCCACCATGATGGCGGCATCCACCAGAGTTTCCAGATCAGGGTAAGGAACGGCCACGAGAATACTCTGAATCTCTTCATGAAGACCATTAAGAAAACGATCCCTCTTCTTCTCATCAGTATCAGTGTCCTGAGGTGCATATCGAGCCAAGGTGTTGAACTTGTCCAGGTAGTCTATCACACTACCATTGTTCTGCTTAAGGTTGAAGAACTCATCTCTCTTGAGCTTGATCAAACCAGAGGGGATGTGAGCTTTGCGGAACTTAGTGGTAAATTCCTCCCAAGTGATCACATGGTCAGCAGCTTGCATTGCCTTAATATTCTCCCACCAAGCTCTTGCGGGTCCGGCGAGAAAGTGAGTTGCAAGGACCACCTTCTCATTCTCGCCCACGGCCGCGACTTCCAGATTGTTCTCGATTGTACGGAGCCAATCGTCCGCATCAAGAGGGGCGGTGCACTTGGTGAATACCGGTGGATTAGTATTCTGGAAGTCCCTAAGCTTGGATCTTGGGGCTTCCTCACCATCACCTCCATTGTTGTTGTTGTTTCCCGCGGCAAGCTGCGCAATATTCTGCAGGGCCGCAATGTTGGCTTGGCTCTCAGCGCGAGCGGCTTGACGGTCTTCCATAAGGAGGCGAAGGATCTGAGCCATATTGGGTTCAGGTGGAGGTGGAGGATCATTTTGGTGCGCTCCGCGGCGAGTGTCAACCATCTGATAAGATGAAGACATAAGACCAAAGGGAACCACTTTGATAGGCGAGTTCTTTCTAAGGGGAAGGGGTGACATGATGCATAAAAACTTGTTGAAAACAAACTTGAAAGATAAAGAAAGCATAAAATCCAAAAGCAACCATCATCATAACATAAATATCACCAAAAGCTCAAAGTTCACCACATCAAGGTCACCATAGGACCAACATCGTTCTACGCGATTACATCAGGGACATCATAACATAATCTAGCTAACGATAGTGCGGTGCTCAAACTAGTCGTCATCAAGGATGATGGTGTCATCCTTGGTCGGCGGCTCCTCAAATGGCGGCTCCTCGGGGTCTTCCTCCTCAGACGACTCGCGAGAGGTAGAGGGTGCTGGCTCTTCGGGCTCATCATTGATGAAATCCATATCATCCTCATCTTCCTCCTCAGACGGGTTGTTCCAATCATACCCTTCCTCATCCATGTAGTCATAATCGTCACTAAGAAGTGCAGCATTCTCCTTGCGGAGATCCTCGCCATCATCTTCAAGCTCCTCTATCTTAGTCTCGGCCTCGCGGAGTGCTGTCTTAAGGTGCTTCACCTTCACTTTAAGCATGTACTTGGCCTCTCTTGCCCGGAGCTTGAGCTTGCGCTGACGGCGAGCTCTCTTCCTCATCTCCGCAAGGTCCGCCTTAGTCTCGTCCAACTCATGCTTCAGCATCTCCTGTTCCATCCGGCTGATATCAAGGCTGTTCTGGGTCTTGCCGAGGATGAACTCCATCTGGGCAGCGTGGCGTCCGAGGGGGCAGACGTACGGCACGAAGGTGGGGAGGCCCTCCTCGTCACGCCGCCCAAAGTGAGCATAGGGGAGGTTCATCTCCTCGAGCTCGGCACGGTGGTGGTAGGTGAGGCGTGCAAGAGCTGCCTGGAGCGCACGGATCAAACCGTCCTCCCACGTGCGCTCGAACAGCTGGATCTCGAACTCCGGGAGCTGCTTGACGTGGGAGCCCCGGATGGTACAGACGATCATCCAGGACAAGTCCCCGTCATGAGGCTCCATCTGCCCGCCCTTCACCTCGGGGCGGAGGCGACCGACGGCGTTACAAACGTCGATCAGGGCGGTCTCGAAGAGGAACAAAGGCTACGACTCTCCCACCTGACGGCTCCGGGTGTACATAACTTCCTCCATCTACACAAAATTTTAAGGTTGAAATTAGCAATATGACAAGTGTGCAAAATTTTAAGGTACATAATATAAAACAGTTTAAGATTAATGCAAGTAATTTATCTCTAAGGCGAAAAATTTAGGGGAGAGACAAGGCCTTCTTTTAGCTTAGAGTCATCTGATTTTTGATATTAAAAATAGTTTGGCCCTAATATTAACGTCCATGCTAACTAAGGCTTTCCCTAGAGTCAGGATGGCTCTGATACCAGCTCTGTGGCACCCCGGACCGACTGTCCGAAATACCCGTTATGCATTCACTCATGATCCCATGATCAGTGTAACATGAGCGCATAACCGAACTGATAAACAGAGTTACAACATCCATTACAAAGTACCGGAATAATAAATAGTCTTACAAACGGTCTTATGACCAAGTCTTACACAAATGGCCACATCGGGCTGAAATCAAACATCCAAAAGCAGCGGATACAAACAACTTTGTCGGGCCCTAGTCATGCCTTAAACCCTACAGGCAGCTGACCGGGAAACGTCCTAAGTCGCATAGTCGTCCTGATAACCTCCATCATATTCGAAATCCTCCTCATAGTCTGGCCAAGTAAATAGCCAGGGACAAAGCCGTGAGTACATTTTGAATTGTACTCGCAAACCATTTAAAATGAAACATAACAAGGAAACAAGGTACCAAGACTAAACTAGGAGGTCAAGAGGGAATATCTCGTTTTTAGTTAAGAAGATGGCATGTAGAAGAGAAGAAGTGTTATTGGTGGAGGTAGCATCTCAACTTCACGATTGAAGGAGACACTCAAAGATTTTCCCTATGACATTCCTACGTGATTTAATTTAAGAAGATTCTTCACTACATAAAACTCATAGGAAGGGTAGACCCAATTTTTATTTCTTTTCCGACCATCTCATTATGGTCACCACCATATTTCCAGTACTCTAAGTACTTCCAGAAAACACTTTCTTTTCTTGTAAATCCTTTCTTAAAACAAAACTCAACACAGCTAAGCAACGGCCATCCCAACTGTCCATGACCGCGGACGCGGCTATTCGAATAGATTTGACTCTGCAGAGTTTGCGCACTTTCCCCACAAGAACCGATAAATCCGCCGGGATCATCCCCGGATCGTCATACGAAAGTATGCGAGACTCGGATAATCGGTCATAGCCTTTCGCCTGTCTCCCTTAACATGAGCCCTTCCCTGCGGGCTTAACCCTTCTCGGCACACCGGCAGCATACCTCCTTTTTGAGCGTATCTCCGGCGCCACGACAGAAGACCCGCAGTAATCGTCCGGCTGCAAGTTAATGCAGTGTATTGCCTCCTTCAGAGCGCAACCCGGTGTCAGAGGTCATCGTGACCCTCCTAGAGAGTGGTGAAGGTTTCTCACGTTAAATTCAACAAACTACGGACTAAGCCCGTGCCCATTTTGGATATTGTGGTTGCGCTAGAAGGTTGTTCCGGGCGAATACATAGAACCATGTGTTGTTTTTCCAAAAAAACCAAGTTACCGACATAGCCTTTTCACCATAACCATCAAGTTACTTCCTTTCTTGAAACTTTCATTTTGGAAATCACACATGGGCAAGACAATTTCTTCCCAAGGTTTTTCAAAAACTTTTACAACAAGGTAAAACCTTGAGGGTTTTCCCATCCTAAAGTTTTATGAGTGAACTATGACGTACAATGGCACAAAGGTTGCCATCATACCAAGAAGGGTGTCAAGACATCCATACTCACATTGAGCATGAATGGAGATAATCAAAATTAGGAGCATTATTAAAAATGTTAACCCATATTGTTACTAGAGTTGTAGGTGTAAAAAGGCGATGAATGTAATTTGCATACTTAGAGCAAGTACGCAAGGTAAAAAGAGAACATTACACACTTGGTGACAAGTATGTAAAGAAACAAAATAACCAAACCCATGGAACATAAGAAAATCAAGAGACCAAAGGATGGCAAGATCTCAAGCAAGAATATAGAGGGCAATGGATCAAAGTAAATGGCTTGCCTTGGCTGGCTAGTCCCTGGTCTTCTTCAACACCTTCTCCAAAATCCTCTCCTTCGGCTTCTCCCACGTTCGTATCTAGCGTCGCGAAAATAAAAGGGCAACATACAATCAACACATAACTCAAGAATCAAGTTTTTGAGAGAATATGACAAAGCATGCAGGGGTATATGTTGTATTAAAGTAAAAACATGATTTGGCCAAATTTATGATGGAAAAAGGGTTGAGGTGGAAATCAATTAAAAAGAACAAGTGTTTACATGTACAACATTTCATGTGACACAACATTTTTATAAACGATCCAGAATTAATCTTATCAGGGACCAATATTATTTTTCTCAGATGGACAACAATAAAACAAGATTAACACAATTGGAATCAGTCAAAAATATTAATTCTATGATTTTAGGATTTTTGTGGAGTGTACAGAATACATAGAGCAAGTTTATTACACTAAAATTCGTGAAAAAAACCTAAAAATATGGGGGCAGTGGCATGTGAAAGGTATTAAAAATCTGGTTCTAACGTAGTTGATTTCAATTTATTTCGAATTATAGATCTCAGATTATGAGCATTTTAGTTCACAGGTTTTAAATACAAAAACAGGAAAAGTTTTAAACAAAGTTTAAACGAAAAACGGGCGGGAAAGGAGCTGGGCCGCGCGGGAGTGAAATGGGCCGGCCCAGGGAAAATGCCACGCGGGCAGAGAAGAAAAAGGAAGAAAACAAAAAGAAAAGGGGAGGGCCCGGGGTGGGCCAGGCTGTGCATGGCCACCTGGCCTGCATGGCCCATGCAGGCGTCGGATGGGGATCCGATGGCCCATGGCCATCGTCTCCTCCACGCGAGCGCGGGCACGACCAGGGCGGCCGGTTTTGGCAGAGAAAGGGGCAGGGGCGGCCATGGGACTCACCGACGACGGCAGAGGCACGGTGGCGGGGTCGAGGCGGGTCTGGGTCGTCGCGGAACGGGGCGGGGTCGGCTTGGGCGGCGTCCTGCTCCTCCTCCCTGCTTCTTCCCGACGGCGATGCTCCCGCGGTGCTCCACGGGCAGGTCCTCGCGGCGTCGTTCTCCGGCAGAGTCCGGGAAGGAAAAAGGGGCAGGGTGAGGTGCTGGTCGACCGAGGGCGTGTGAAAAAGGTAGAGGGAGAGAGGGGCGTCGACGGCGGCAGCCTCGGTGACCTTCGGGTCCCGGCGGTGATCGGGCAGGGCTACGCCGGTGGTGACGAGCAGCAGCCCGAGAGCAGCGCCCTGGGCGCTCTCTGGAGCGTCGGTGGAGGTGGAGTGGTGCTGTGAGGGAGTGGTGGTGAGGAGGGGGAGTGGCTCTGGTGCCCCCTTTTATAGGCAGGTAGGAGGGCAAGCGACGGGCGGTGGCTCTGGCCAACGGGGAGACGAGGGCTGGCGTCACCCGGTGGGGCCGTGGTGACGTGGGGCTGCTTGCGTCAGCAGGGAGGGAGTCCGAGGCAGCGCGCGTGTTCACGAGGCAGAGGGAGGGAGTCGAGGCGCCGAGCGGCAGCCGAGGCGCGCGTGCGTCGTCGCCCCGCGCGGGAGAGATTTTCTCTCTGGTGCGCGTGTCCTCCAGGCTAGGGTTAGGGCGGGTAGATGGGCTGCTGGGCGTCGGGCCAGGGGAAGGGAGAAGAGAGAGGGGTCCAGGGGTCCAAAAGGAGGTGGGGTGCGGGCCAGAATGAGGTGGGCTTGGGTGGTGGGTGTGGCACCAAGTGCCGGCCATGAGAGAGGGTCATGACCTCCCCAAACTATCGGCCAAGCACCAAAGAATAAGAGAGGGAGGGGCAGGAGGGGTGGTTGCTTTTCTAGGGTTTGCCAAGAGAGAGAACAAGGGGGTGGTGAAAGAAGAAGGATGGTCACATGGTCCCGGCCACATGCAAAGAAAAGAGAGGGGGAAGTGTTCCCCCTTCCTAGGGTTTTCCCCATGGAGAGAGAAAAAGAGAGGGGCATGGTGCATGGAGAGAAAAAGAGTGTCATGTGGTTGCATGTGCACACATGCACCCAAGTTTTTGATGAAGAGGGAAATTGTTCTAATGAGAGAAGTTGGGTGAGGGGTGTTTCATAAATGGTGTCAAGAAGAGTTTTTTTTCCCTTTTTAATTTTTTGTACACAAACTTGTTACTAGGGGTTTTAGTGTGAGAAATTGTTTACTCACACACACTACCAACAATCTAAACAAAACTACAAGCTATGCACACCAGGTAGCAAGATAAATAAAAAATTTTGTTGGCCCAAAATTTTAAAGCTAGAAAATATGCAGGGTTTGAAAAGTGGGTTGTGACAATGGGCCTAACCCGACGATATGGGTTCTGTTGTGGAAACTGCGTCAGGCAAAGTCCTACGATGATTTTTTCGGTCCGTCGCGCTCGGGCGTCCCTTCCGCCACTTGTGAAACCTGGACCGAGGCCCAAGTGTTTCCCAGGAGCCGCGTTGACCGCCGACGCCACAGCAACCCAGACGACACGTGCGTACGCCGTTGACCGTGCAGTTTAACGGCGTTTAACTCTCCGGGCCGAAACCCCAGTGGTAGATGAGTAGGCCCACACGAGTGCCCTTCGCCACCGTCTTAAGCGCGGCCGGCCCATTAAGTTTGCGGGCCGGCCGCCTGACTTAGTTTGACCGGTCAACTATATGGCCAGGGCTGGTCCATTA
>NC_061512.1:71849342-71860733 GCF_022539505.1 Lolium rigidum | reverse complement strand
GTGGGGCCCCGGACTTACCAGTCCGAAACTCTCGTTATGCATACAATTTCACGATCCCAAGATCATTCCATCGTGAATACATAACCGAACCGATACCAGATTACAACATCCATTACGATACTGAATTACGAGTCGGAAGTCACATCGGCCATCAAGGCTGTAATTAAACAAACAAGCGACGGAAACATCTTGACTCCAAACATCGGTGGAACCCAAGTCGAGCCTTTACCCTACGGTGCGGCTGAGCGGGAGAGCGTCCTAGTTCGCGTCTTCGGCGTCGTATTCTTCTTCTTTGTAGTACTCCTCTTCAAAGTCTGGCCAAGTAAATAGCCAGGACAACAATGCCAATGAGTACATTTGAATGTACTCGCAAACCACCTTAGAGAGAAATAAAGGATATGCAGTATGGAAGTAGCAAGGAACAGGCACTAAACTATGGCGACAAGGAGCGAGAGGTAGTTCTCTCGAGAGTATGACATCTCTATATCTTTGTTGAAAAACCTTTTTGAAAACAAGTTTTCTTTTGAAGACTAATAGGTAAGGAAGACCCATTTTCTTTTTCCGGCCATCGGAATGACCAAAACAATTTCAACTTTCCACCGTACCTCCCAGGTACATCTCCACCAGTCCCACTGGTATCTTTCCGTACCTTCCAGGTACATTTCCAAAACCTTTTTGGAAAACACTTTTGTAAAACAAGACTTTCCTTTAATGCCAAGCAACAGCCTTTCCCATGTCCATAACCGCGGACACGGCTATTCGAATAGTTTTACACTCTGCAGAGGTTGTACACTTTCCCCACAAGATCCGGATACTCATCGTGTGGGCATCATCCCTGCATAATAACACATGCCACGACAAGTACCCGATCGTAGTTTTTCGCCCGCTCGCCTTAGCCTAAGACATGCCGAATGAGTTGTACCTCCCAACACCAGAGTCCGAGGGCTGTCCAGGAGTAGCAAGGTCCCCAGCACACTCGACCCTCCGGAATGCCATCCAACCTCTTAGGCATATTTCAATGGGAGCTCATGCGTTGTACCCCGCGTACTCGAACGAGGCAAATGGGTTGCGTCCCTTCTCCCGGGAAGAACCCCGGTCGAAGCGTCCATGGTCGGACTGCCACTACACTTGCAGGACCCAAACTAAGGCGAGACAAACTACTACGCTACGCCCGTCCCACTAAAGGGTAATGTGGTTGTACCGGCTAGGTCCGGTTAGGTACTCGATCACCAAAGTTTTTCGAAAACAATTTTCTCCACTTGCCTCCAGCAACTTTTCTTCCCGAAAACCTTTTCCTTTTCATAAACTCACACTTGGGAAGGGCTACCCCATTCCAAGGTTTTCGAAACACTTCTTTCTTGAAAACATTTTCACAAAACCTTTTTAAAGAGGGCTCCCGACCTATAGTCCGACTTTTCTTTGAAAAGCGGCGACAAGGACGATAAGGTGCTAAGCACCATATCAGTAGCAAGTGTGTGATCAGTAGGTAACACGAGGGCTGCACCCGTAAGGGTGGAATAATAAAACTTTGAGTGGCGGAACCACTCACATAAATAAATAAAAGACATGCAATTTAACAAAACCTGTGATAATGCAAGAGTAAGATAATTAGGGTGAGACATGCATCAAGAGGTGGCTTGCCTTGATCAGCAAAGTGTCCCTGGCCTTCTTCCTCAAATCCTCCAAATTCACCTCCTCCTTTGTTTCCGGCGGCGTTCGAATCTAGCGTCGCAAAATAAAAGAAACAAGCAACACACCAAATCAACAAACTATTCTAGAATAGTTCACATAAAAATTTGGTAAAATCACAGTATCTAAAGGTTCACAATAACAAGCTCCTGGAAGTGGATTCACTAATTTAAGGTTTTTAAAACAAAAGTTATGATTTTTATAAAACCAGAAATGACTTAGGAACCATTTAAATGGCCTAAATCTTTCTGTAAGTCACAAAAATACATGCAGCATCCCTACAGAAATCTAACAACATGTTTGACACACTTGCACAAGAATCACTTGCAAATAATTTTTTAAATAATTTAGACAATTTAAATGATATAGAAACCAGAGCACACAATTATCTATCCACACCAGTATCAGAGCATCACTAACCAAAACCACTCATACCCCTGGATAGCTAATGTTAAATATGATCCAACCCCACTGGTTTGGTATTTTTCTGATTTGTAAAATAATTTACAAAAATCAAATACTGAAAAGGTATACTGTTTCAGTAATAAAATCCCCAGAATTAAACTACCATTCCAAAAAATATTTCCCTGGGCAAAAAAGTACCCTATCATGCTATCTGCCAGTAGCCTTTGAGTTTGCTCCAAAATAATTTGTAGTTTTCAAACTAAAAATCACAGAAAAGCTCTCTGGTTGATATTTGATTTGTGAACCAAACAATAACCATCAAGCTTATGCCAGTGGTACCAGTGCCAAAAGAAAGGTACGCACATCTACAGCACAATTAAATTGACCTCATGCAAAAAGGTTCTATACAAAACTCATACTAATTAAAATTCTCTTTCAGTAACATTTTAGGATTTTATTTATCAACACAAATATACAAGACTAACTCGCATGAATGCAATTGTACATGGTTAGGATTTTGTAAAGGTGCACACAGAAACTTGAATGGAAATTTTTTAACAGACGAGTAATTTTTAGAATTTCAAAAACTACAGCCATATTTACTGGCAGATTTAGCTAGATTAAATAGGAAAAGGGGGAATGGGCCGGGGTCGGCGGCACGGCCCAGATCGGCCGGGATTTGCCGCTGGGTGGCCCGGCTTCGTCTGCGGATGCGCGGGAGCCGGCGTTTGAACCAGGCCCGACGTGGCCGGCCACGCTGGCACATGGGCCCTGCGGCTTCCCGCATGCACGCGTTGGATTCACATCCAACGGTGCCCGGGCATCTCCTTCCCAGCGACGCGGAAGGACGGCAACGGGGAAACCCTGGGGACTTCCGGGGGTCCCTGTGCTCACCTTGGTTCGCAGAAATCGACGGGGGCGGGTGCGTTGGACACGGCGGAGGGAGCTCTACCGAGCGGAGGTAGCGGCGGCGCATACAGCGCGGAAGTCTGCAGCGGTCGAGGGTGACCTGTGCCGCGCGGTTCGAGACGCCGACGTCGTCAAGCAGTCCTGGGAAAGAAAACGGAGTGCATTAGGAGGAGGAGACGGTGGCGCCTCCAGAGAGAAAGGTAGGAGAAGGAATGGTGGCGCCATGCATCGGCAACCTTGCCGGAACAGCGACGGCGACGGTGACGGTGACGGCCACCCTGCGGCTCACGGTACTGTCAGCGTCGAGGGGTCCTGCAGACAGGAAGAGAGGGTGTGTCAGGGAGGGATAGTTGCGGTGCATCGAAGGGTGAGAAAGGGGAAGGACGCCGGGGCCTGCTGCGACGTCAACCTTCACCGCAAGGTTGCCGGCGTCGAGCACAACAACGCCGGAGGGGAGGGAGAGAGCCTCTCTCCGCTCGAGTGGGGTGGACGGGAGTGGTGCGGGGGTTCTGTGGCGTGGAGGGACGAAAGGGGTGGGGGCCTGCCCCTATATAGCGGGGACGAGCGGTGCACGGTGCACCGTGTCCGGGCGCGTGCGGAGAACGGAGCGGCAGCCAGGGATTCGCCAGGAGGGGCGGTGCTGCTACGCGTCGTGGCCGTGCAGAGGGTTTTGGGCGGACGCAGGCGTCGGGAGCGCGAGGGAAGCGGCAGGCGCGGAGACGTCGCGTCCCTCTGCCAGATGTTCGACAAAGTAACAGCGGCGGGGCGGTGCCATGCACGGGCAGGAGAGGGCGCAGCTGTAGCTGTGCGTGCACCCTGAAGGGTGTGTCACACACCTCGTCCACCTCCAGGTGTGGACGTTCATCGGGGAGGGCTGTGGCGCTGCCTACGTGGACGTGCTCCGGGGCGACGTGGGCGGCCTCTGTTGGGGGTCCAAAGGGCGGGTAGATGAGAGGGAGAGCCCCGGAGGTTGTCAAGACGAGAGAGGGAGGTGCAGTGAGCGCCGAAGGCTGCTGTTTTCGCGTGCATGCGCAGCAGATGGGAGAGAGGGGGAGTTGTCTCCCGTGCGGGTTTTGCCAAAAGAGAGAAGTGATGGGTGAGGCTCTAGGTTGATAGGGGAGGGGACAGTAGAGGGGTGCAGGTGTGTGTAGCTTCAGGTATTGTCTGATCTGAGTGGAGTGTTGCGGAGTTGGCGGCAAGTGGTCATCTAGCCCCGGCCATCTCTTCTCTCTAATGTTTCTCTAGACCACATGATGCCAAATTGCATGCACACACATGTGATCGTGGTGTGTAGTGTGAGAGAGCTGAGAGAGAAATAATTAGAGTAGGGGTGCACACATAGGCCAAGGATGGCATGGCCGGGTCTCCTCCTTGCAAATCAAGATTGGCCAAAAAGGAAATGGCCAAAGATTGTGCATGTCGATCAGAGAGAGAAATGCAAGTGAGAGAGAGGTCGTGTGAGGGAGTGATGGTGGTAAAAGTAGAAAAAGGTATGAGAGGGAAATGTTGCATGGGTGGGTGGCATGGCATGGCCGGCCAATTTTTATTTAGCAAGCCAAACTACTCACCATGTGTGCATAAGTGAGGAGAGTGAGGGAAAAATGTGAGGGAAGAATAATGTTGGAAGGAAAGGGAAAATAGGAGGGATGGACAAGATAGCTATTTGATGGTATAAGTGACCATTTCTTGCTTAGAGCCAAATTTTTGGGTTTATGCCATGGTCAACTTCATGTGACATAGGTCAAGATAATTATGAAAATGAGATGGTGTAAGTAGCACAAGGCTAGAGAAATTTTTAGAACCGGATTTGGGTGAGATATGAGAGAGAAGAGTCACAAACAATTATGAGTAGAAGTTGATCTTAGAAGATCCCAACCAACACTAGAAATAATTCAAGACCTAGGGTTTAGCATTGTTTCCCCCAAGAAATAAAAGAAGATCCAACATAGGGTTTTTGGGTTTTAGAGAATTTTACCTAAGAGGGGACTCTCACAAGGCAAACACATATACACCCAATCAAACAATGACAATCAAACATGCATGCAAGAAATAAACATTGAAAAGTTTTTGTTGGCCCTAAATTTTGCATTCCAGAAATTTAAACCTAAGTGCAAAAAGTTGGGTTGTTACAAAGTTTAGGGTCGATAGGGGGTGGATACATGATTTGTCTTGTTTGAATATGTCTAGACCTTGTTTATCAACTTGAATGCTTACTATATGACATAAGAGGACTATGTGCATTGGTATTTCATTTTTTGATTTTTATGCCCATTTGAGAATCTTGGTAAAATCCTAGGTTTGTTGAGCAAGATTTAAACAAGTTTAACATGTGAAAATGATAAGGTAATTAAGTCTGGATCTTTCTCTTAGTAACTCTAAAATGAAGCTTTTGGGAGGTTCTTGAATTTACCATGTTTGAAACCCAAAACCACCGTACTTCGTTCATGCTTGACTTCATAAGACAGAGTTTAGGGTTAGGGGTAGATACATGATTTTTCTGGTTTGAATATGTCTAGACCATGTTTATCAATTTGAATGCTTACTATATGACATAAGAAGGCTATGTGCTTTGGTTTTTCATTCTTTCGATTTTTTTCTGAAATTTTATGGCCATTTGAATCTTGGTCAAATCCTAGGTTCGACCAAGATTTAAACAAGTTTAAAACATGACAATGAAAAGGTAATTAATCATGGATCCTTCTTAATTAACCAGCCAGTCTAATTAAAATGAAGCTTTTTGGGAGGTTTTTGAAATTTCCATGTTTGAAACCCAAAACCACACTTCTCTCTGCTTCATGCTTGACTTCATATATAATTAAGACAAAGTTTAGGGTTAGGGGGTACATGATTTGTCTGGTTTGAATATGTCTAGACCTTGTTTATGAAATTGAATGCTTACTATATGACATAAGAAGACTATGTGCTTTGATTTTTTATTTTATTTATTTTTTATTTTATGCCCATTTGAATATTGGTCAAATCCTAGGTTTGACCAAGATTTAAACAATTTTAAAACATGAAAATGAAAAGGTAAGCCTGGATCCTTCTTAACTAGTCACTCTAAAATGAAGCTTTAATTTTGGGAGGTTTTTGAAATTTCCATGTTTGAAACCAAAAACCACTTCTCTTCATGCTTGACTTCATAAGGCAGAGTTTATGGTTTTAGAGGGGTAGATACATGATTTGTCTTATTTTAATATGTCTAGCTAGACCTTGTTTATCAACTTTTGAATGCTTACTATATATATGTATGTGACATAAGAAAACTATGTGCTTTGGTTTTTCATTTTTCTGATTTTTTTTGGAATTTTGATGCACATTTGAATCTTGGTCAAATCCTAGGTTTGACCAAGATTTAAAGAAGTATAGAACATGAAAATCAAAAGGGAAGCCTGTATCCTTCTTAATTAGTCACCCTAAAATGAAGTTTTTGGGAGGTTTTTGAAATTTCCATGTTTGAAACCCAAAACCACTTATCTTCATGCTTGACTTCGTCATAAGACAGAGTTTAGGGGTTAGGGGGTAGATACATGATTTGTCTAGCTAGTTTGAATATGTCCAGACCTTGTTTATCAACTTTAATGCTTACTATATGACATATAAGAAGACTATGTGCGCTTTGGTTTTTCATTTTTCTGTTTTTTTATTTTATGCCCATTTGAATCTTGGTTAAATCCTAGATTGACTTCATAAGACAGAGTTTAGGGTTAGGGGTAGATATACACATGATTTTTCTGGTTTGAATATGTCTAGACCTTGTTTATCAACTTGAGTGTTTACTATATGACATAATTAAGAAGGCTATGTGCTTTGGTTTTTCATTCTTTAGATTTTTTTGTCTGAATTTTTATGCCCATTTGAATCTTTGTCAAATCCTAGGTTTGACCAAGATTTAAATAAGTTTAAAACATGGAAATGAAAAGGTAAGCATCGATCCTTCTTAGTCGCTCTAAAATGAAGCTGAATTTTGGGAGGTTTTTGAAATTTCCATGTTTGAAACCCAAAACCACTTCTCTTCATGCTTGACTTCATAAGACGAAGTTTAGGGTCGATAGGGGGTAGATACATGATTTGTCTGGTTTGGATATATCTAGACCTTGTTTATCAACTTGAATGCTTACGATATGACATAAGAACACTATGTGCTTTTATTTTTTTATTTTTTTGTGCCCATTTGAATCTTGGTCAAATCCTAGGTAGCTCCACCATGCTAGGCCGGAGCCTCCAGGCAGCTCTGGCCGGAGCCTCCAGGGCCCCCCTGGCCGGTACCACTTTCCTGGAGGAGATAGCCACGTGCGGGAAGGGCCAGGCCCGGTACTACCGGCCACCCCTGGCCGGTACTACCGGCCGGCCATGGTGCGCCCCAGCAGCGGCCACGTCGGCTGCGCGGGAAAAGGAGGCCAGGCCGGTACCTCCGGCCATGGTACCGGCCGAGGTACCGCTCGCCCGCCCAGCCTCACAGTATACTCCTCTCCATTTTATTGATGTTTCTGGTACCATGGCCGGAGGCTCCGCCCGAGGTACCGCCCGCGCGCGAAGTTGCCCAGATCTGAACCGTTCATTCGCCATCTTGCTGCTGTAACTTATTAGCCTCTTTCCCAAACTACCCCTTGGACGAATCTGGCTATATGTATCTCTTGTGCTGCTCATATCTAGGGTTAGACAAGATTTGGCTTAGACATGATTTGAGCTTTGTCTCCCTTGGGTATCATCCCTCTGTAATCAAGTCCACCCTTGTTGTTGATTGGATTTGTGAGTGAGATTCTAGTGTGGTGCACTCTCTCTCCCTCACCGATCTCCGTCTCCAACACCGGTTTCTCACCTCGGAATTCTACCGCGGTCTCTTCCGTGGGTGATTCTATTCGGCGTGGTCCATCGAGCCACGAGGGTAAGCATCGGTTGTATCGGGTTGGTGTGCGTGCGTGTGTCCTCGTGTTCATCGCGTTCGTCGTGTTCTTCGTGTTCTTCCTCTTTTCCCCTTTCGATTCCGGGTCAATTCGCAAGATCGGGCCACAAACGGGGTCTTAGACCTCATCATATGGTATCAGCAGCCTTTGGTTTCCGCGGATTTGACCCTCCACCCACCGGATTTGCCCTCTAAAATTTTTCCCAAAAAATCCCCAAAAATAGCCCCAATTTGCCTTTTGATGGATCTGCGATTTCGTTGCGTTTTGAGTGGTTTTGGTCCATGGATTTGGTGTCTCTAGTGTTGATCTACTATTTCCCCCACTTTTTAGCCTCCAATTCAATCAATTTTTGAGTTTGGATCAATTTGGTTTGGATTTGGGGAAGAACAGGAGAGAGAAAGTGTGGCTCGTGTGTGCGTGCACGTGAGGAAGAAGGGCTGAGCGGTACCTCCGGGTGGAGCCTCCACCCGTGCACGAGCGGTACCTCCGGGTGGAGGCTCCACCCTCCACTACCGCCCCTTCTCCCCCAAGGCCGGTCACCACCACCACCATCTTCACCCCACCACCGCCGACCACCACCACTCCTCTCCGCATCCGGCAAGCACCGCCACCCCCCTTCATCATCGGCAAAAACCGCCACCCCCCTTAATCACCGGCAAACACCGCCACCCCCTCAAACCATCGGGAAACACCACCGCGGCAAACCACCACCACTGCCGCCACCGCGAGCTCACCGATACCGCCATCGGCATACCACCGGCAAGCACCGCCACCCCCCTTCATCACCGGCAAACACCGCCACCCCTCCCAAACCAACGGTAAGCACCGTCGAGGCACCACCACCACCACCGCCGCCACCGCAAGCTCACCGATATCACCACCGGCATACCACCGCCATCGATGCCAAGTTACTTTGACCCTTTTCTTCCGCTAACTTGTGTTTGCTTGTTCCGGTTTGAGTGCCTTGTTTCTGAAACTAACCCGCAGCTCCGAAGCAAGCGACGACATCCTCGGCACCCCGAACTTGCAAACGTACTCTTGACACCACCGCCATCATCGCAAGTTGTGTGTTCCGACACCGCCTAACATTTTCATCTAGGTATAACTTGCTCCCCACCTTGTAACCCCTCTTCTTTTGCGATCTATCCTATTGAGCATTGCTTATTGAGTGTTGTGAGACATTGCACGTGGCCCCGATTGTGAGGTGTGTGTGTAGTGTGGAGTCAAGCTTCTAAGCAAAATTCGTGTGGCAAGATAGCAAGAGCGAGCTAACGCTAACATAGTGCGAGAAAAAGCCGCCAAAAACACAAAAAGAGTGCAAGTGCCATCATACATACAAAAGTGTACAAAGTGCCTCCATAGATACAAAAGAGTGCAAGTGCCACCATATACAAAAGAGAAAAAGCTTTTAAGCAAAAGAGAGATAAGAGAAGAGAGGCCGCGTGTGAATCTTGTTGTCTCTTCGTTTGCAACCAAAGCTTTGATCTCTTCTTGTGTTAGTGTGACACCGAGCACCCTTGCTTAAGGGCTTCTTACACTTTTCCGCTCATTCCTTGGTCGCACTAACCCCGTTCATCTCGTGTGTGCGTTCCATATCTTTCCGTGTTTATGTATAGTGATCATCGCTTTGACATTTGAATTTTTGGATTTCACCCACTCCTGACAATACACTTGATTTCGGATTTCGTCTTTTGGCTTTCCACCATACTCACATAACACCATATTTGCTAGCTTTTGCGTGTGTTTTTGTGTGAGTTCCCGATACAATTGATTTTGACCTCGGCTTGTTGGATCACCCCGATCTTATCATACCACGGTAAGGATGCGAGGTAGTGTTCTTCCACTAACATACACCATATAGATCTTTTCGTGCTAACATGTATAGCGACGAAGAAGATACGGAGGAGTACACGGAGCACTTCGAGGAGGATACCTCTTCAAGCACCGCGGATGTGGAGGAACATGTGGAGCTCTACTCCGACCATAGCTCCCCAAGCATCACCGACATGTCCGACATCGAGGAGCTCGACAACGACCATAGCTCCCCAAGCATCACCGACATCTCCGACTTCGAGGAGCTCGGCAACGACCATGGCTCCCCAAGCATCATCGACATGGACGACATGGTGGAGCGCCACCTTGAGGACGACATCGACGAGCTCTACATCGACAATGGCTCATCAAGCATGGACGACATGGTGGAGCAACGCCACGCCTACGACATCGACACCATGGCGGAGCCTCACCTCGACTCCACCATGAACAACGTCGATGCTTCCGCATACCCCTACTTGGCCAATGGAGCTACATATGAAGATGGAGGACCTCCACGATGGCACCATCATATGGATCATCAAGAGTGTCCCCATCATGAGCGTCATCGACACACTTCTCCGAGTCCCACAAGGCGCCACCATGAGAGTGCTTATGCACAAGATCGTCGACTTCAAGTACACCATATGGAGCATCAAGAGCGTCCTCAACATGATCGTCATCGACACTCTTCTCCAAGCTCCACAAGGCGCCACAAGCAACATGCCAAGTCGCTGATACGTCTCCGACGTATCGATAATTTCTTATGTTCTATGCCATATTATTGATGATACCTACATGTTTTATGCACACTTTATGTCATATTCGTGCATTTTCTGGAACTAACCTATTAACAAGATGCCGAAGTGCCAGTTCCTATTTTCTGCTGTTTTTGGTTTCAGAAATCCTAGTAACAAAATATTCTCGGAATTGGACGAAACAAAGACCCTGGGGCCTATTTTTCCACGGAGCTTCCAGAAGACCGAAGAACATACGAAGTGGGGCCACGAGGTGGCGACACCACAAGGCGGCGCTTCCAGGGGGGCCCGCGCCGCCCTATGGTGTGGCCCCCTCGTCTGGCCCCCGACTGCGCCCTTCCGCCTACTTAAAGCCTCCGTCGCGAAACCCCGAGGCGAAAAACCACGATACGGAAAACCTTGCGAGACGCCGCCGCCGCCGATCCCATCTCGGGGGATCCACGGAGATCTCCTCCGGCACCTGCCGGAGAGGGGATTCATCTCCCGGAGGACTCTACACCGCCATGGTCGCCTCCGGAGTGATGAGTGAGTAGTTCACCCCTGGACTATGGGTCCATAGCGAGTAGCTAGATGGTTGTCTTCTCCTCATTGTGCTTCATTGTTGGATCTTGTGAGCTGCCTAACATGATCAAGATCATCTATCTGTAATACTCTATGTTGTGTTTGTCGGGATCCGATGGATAGAGAATACCATGTCATGTTAATTATCAAGTTATTACATATGTGTTGTTTATGATCTTGCATGCTCTCCGTTATTAGTAGAGGCTCTGGCCAAGTTTTTACTTTTAACTCCAAGAGGGAGTATTTATGCTCGATAGTGGGTTCATGCCTGCATTGACACAGGGACGATGATGAGAAAGTTCTAAGGTTGTGTTGTCTTGTTGCCACTAGGGATAAAACATTGGCGCTAT
>NC_061512.1:71735451-71849242 GCF_022539505.1 Lolium rigidum | reverse complement strand
TTTATTATTGCCTCTTGGGCATATCTCCAACAACACGTAGATCTCGCCGGCGGCTTGACGCCAGCGACCAGACGGATACGGCGCCGTCGATTTACGGCCTCCCGGGACGCGCGACTAGGGTTTTCGAAACCTCCTCGACACGGTGAGGCTGCTGGTGATGATGATTTCGCAAGGGGGTCACCGGAGCTATGCCGACGACGAGCTCTCCGGCGGTGCTACTCCGGCGAGAATCGAATCGGAGGCTACATACGATGCTAGGAAGCAAGAGTAGGCTCTAAAGATGTGTATGCTCACCCTGAAGCTCAAGGTGTGGTCGGCTCCGGCGATGGTCGATGGAGACGGCGAGAAATTCGCCATTACCGGCGATGTGCAGCGGAAGGGATCGACGAAATTCACCGGCTTGAGGAAGATCCGGCACGATTCCTTCCTCCCAGATGCTCTACGGCGTCAGGCGCTCCTCCTAGACCTCACGGCGAGCTCCGGGGTGGCATCAATCGTCGGCTTCGTCCTCGACTCCGGCGATAGTGAGTGGATGGTGGTGAGAGATAGAGAGATGGAGAAAGCCAGAGAGTTGGCGGCGAAGCATTAGGGTTCCCTGGCGAAGCTCTGTGCATATTTATAGGGAAAATGGTGGTCGGCAACGTCGACTTGACGTCGGAGACGGCCGGGATGCACAGCGAGGTCGGCGATTGTTCTGAGCGCGAATCTTGACGATTTGGGATAGGCTCGGACACGAGAGATATAGGAGAGGGTTCTGGAAGCTTCTGTGACGTCCGGGTGATCCTTATCGCCAACGACGACGTGGCCGAGCTCCTCCTCTGTGCTGTCGACGTCGGGGAAGAAGAAGAGGAGGGCTTCTCTCTCCGCACGATTTTTAAAGCGGCGAAACGGTATTTGGATTTGGGCTGGGCTGCTCCTGGGCTTCAACATGGGCTTCTGCGGTCCAGGTAAGCTAGGTAAGCCCCTTTTTCTTTTCTCTCCTTTCTATTTACTATTTTTTATTTACTGATTTGAATTTGCTATTTGAATTCAAACTTATTTCTGTTTTATTTTGCAGGTTCTAAATTATTTGAATATCAATACAATTTGACAATAATGCTCACAGCATAGTTTTGTTGTTAAACAACATTTAATAATTGATTAACTTTGTGTTCTTGTGAGGCACAATTCAAAATTCAAAATAGATATGAATTTAGGGTTCATCTCAATTACTTTTATAATTTAAGAACCAAATCTGATTAAATGGTTTGATTTTTATAATAGGGGCATGGTAAGTATATTATTAAATTTTACTAGTATTTAACAATATGGATTGTCCACATATATTTCCAATTATGGCTAGAGTTTAAAATAGATGGTAATGAGGATGGAATTGGTTCATGATTTTATGTGGAGAATTATTTCTAAGGGTTTAAGAATATGGTTAGATAAACTATATATTTACTAATCTTGCTTAGCAACTTCTAGATTGAATTACTTAGGATAATTCTCAAGCTCATCATTGGTCAATTCACTTGCTAAGGTCATGATTCAAACTATGATATATTTCCCTATTTGGTGAACTAAACATTTTACTTGGAATACCAAATAGAATTGGATATTTGTTTCACTCTACTCACTTGAATAGCATTTAAGCTTAGGTATATATGGCTTGGTTTATACTTGTGATCCATGATGAACAAGTTAGGGCATAATATTTTATGTGGAGTGAATCTTATATGAAAAGGTTTAGGGATTTGCATAAGCTTCAATAAATTGAAGAACAAATAGGCATGAGGTATGGCAGGGTTCTACTTATAATCCAAAGTGATACTTGGATTGAAATGCAAAGGTGGTCTAGGGTTTTAGTAGTGATCACCCATGTGATACACAACTAGGTTTAGGATATGGGCATAAGCTTTGGTCATGTTTTATTGGCTAGGGTTATTCTCCTCACTTGGTTAGGATTCATGCATCAAGGAAATGTTAGGGTTGTCCCTAGTGTTTGGATAAACAAGGTTTAGGATAATGCCACAACTCATCTACTGAAGGCATGAGAACTGGTTTTGGTTTAATTGCTAGGGATCTATCATTTTATGTGGTTGATGATCTCCAATTATCTCATAAGTTTGTCTTATCATCTAAATCTACAAGGTAAGATAATGCATTAGACATGATCCACTTATTCCTCACTAATCTCTCTTTATTATTCCTCTCATCACAATCACTTAGATGCTTAGGGTTTATGATCATTACTCAATTTGTAATGATCAAGGCATTGGACTATAATGATCCATTAGTGAAACATGGTTCTCCTCTCCAAGATCAAGTATTGTTCTTATACTTGGGTATACATATTTAGTTTGGTCTCTTTTGAATAGGTAAAATCTCTCTAGACTTTATGATCATTACCAAGGTGTAATGATTACAACACTTGCTTATCTTGGATCTCTAGTAAAATAGGTTCTTGCTTACCATCAAGTGTCGGCTAGGTCAAGTAGGTTTTAATACTTGACTTGCACTTCTTTTAGCATTTGTTATTATCAATGACTTACCTCACTTGGATATGGTTTGAACATTAACCTAGGTTTTATTCAAAGGATAGTATAATCACATGAATGGTTCTCTTCTTTCTCTAAGGTTTAATAGGAATAGGTTTGAATGAACAAGATTGAATAGTCAAGGATTGATAAAGAATGAATATGAATGTCCTTGGCTTGGGTTCAAGTATTGTAGTTGAAAAGATATAACATGTGAATCATGGTAGGATTTATTGATTAAGTAAAAGACATGGAAAAAATAAGTATAAAATAGTTTCTTAATTAATTGTGTTCTTTGACTTATAGTTGAATAATTATTCATATGTTGTTGTAAGGAATGTCATGTTGAGATCCTTTATAAGACCTTATAGTTGATCCTTACTTAAGGTGTTGTTTGTTGTAAAGCTAATTCCATTTGATCTAGCCCATAGATCAAATCATCTCTACCCAAAATAAGATTTTAGCAAAGATCACAGTGAAGTTTATAGCGCTTGACTTGATGATCTACTTCAATTCCAGCAAGTCAAGTGAAACTTCGAGCCATCGTGGTAAGTTTTATTTGAAAGCGCGAAAATTTCCCATATTTTCTATGCATGAATGCAATGCACACTTTGGTGTTCTCTCATTTTGTTGCCTCTAAACCTGGGATATTACACCACGTCCAACACCACGACCAGCAACAGCAACAGGCTGTTCTTCAAAATATCCATGAACACTATCCCCTTCTTCATGTTATTGTTGTTGTTGGGTCAGGATCTCAATAGCTAACTGCAACGCTTGAAGAGAGCGCTGAATATCCGTCCCTTGTTCTTGAATTGTATTGACGGTCTCATTAGTAGTGTCTAGTTTCTTGGTGACTTTCTCAATATCAACAGTAAGTCTATCGTCCTATTCGTGGAATTCATGTCGTATCTCATTACGAATAGCTTCATACTCCCTCCAAGAAACAATATCAGCTCCATCCTTCTATTTCTGGTTAACAAGTTTAGCATCACTAGAAGACATGGTTGGTAGACATGGTTAGTAGGTTAGTGCACTAAAACAAATATATGTGGTGTTACTCTCACAACTCACTCAAAAACTGATAAGAAAGGTAAATCTTACCGCTCCAAAGTGAATTAGTGTTGCTTACCACTTGGATTGACAACTAGTGCACGGATGTTGCGAAGCAAATATCAAGGGTATAAGAACAATCACACGACAAAGCAGGATACATGTGGTACTGTAGGTAGGCTACCTATTTGCACCAATAACAAGCTCTAGCGTTGACCGTAGAACAACCAATGATACTCACACAAGACGATAAATATGGCAATGCACCTATATGGATGAATAGGTTGCAATGCACTCGAGAGACACTAGCAAAACTTAACGAAACAGACACAAGATTGCTCAACTACAGGTGCAGAAAAGTAAACTAGGCTTTCACTTGATCTTACTAGCACTTCACTTTTTTTATTTTTCTCACTTGTAGCTCTTTTTGCTTCTTTTCTATTTTCTCTTTTTTATTATTATTTTATGACTCTACTCTTTGTAACACGTGCAAAGCACCAAAACCCTAACAAGCAGTCTGTCGAGCGGTAAAACTAGTCTCTTGTGGGGAAGTTCCTAGTCACGTATATCGAAAGGTTGTGTCTATGGTTGGGAACAAGCAAACTGTACGCTATGTGGACTTGGAGCAACAAAAACTGAAAACTAGATGATAGCGAAAACACAAACCCTAACAATCTACTAGATGGAAGAAAAGAGACGCAAAAACAATTACGAAAAGCAACTAAAACTCGAAAATTGATGCAATCTAAGGCTATGACAAACCCTAACCCTAATATTTTTGGCTTTTTCTAGATAGAAAACACTCACAACTCAACTATGAGGTGGATTGTGGATGGCTTACCGAGGAAACGCTGAAATCTGATACCAAGATGATAAGGGGTATCCCGATTTCTCATTAAGCACGGTGGTGGTGATGAACACACGATGAACACAACGGAGATAACACGATGATGAGGTAGAGATAACTTGTATGACGCCGACGAAGTCTCTCGATTGATTCATGTCGCCAATGCAACAACTATCAACCCTGCAAGATATTCGCAACTCCACACACTTGCGCACGTAGCCGCTGACCACGAAGCAGTAAATTGCAACCGTCTAATTCCCAATGGAACAACAGATCACACAAAACTTTCAGTAGCAAAACACCATATCGATGTGAATTGTTGTATAGATTCGATAGAGTTGCAAAGCAATCAACTATGAACTAGGGTTTATCTTAAACATGGTCTAAAACTATTATGGGGGCGTCCTGGGCACTTATGTAGGGGTTCAGGATGACGAGAAGTCGAGAAAATACAATAATAACCGACCCAGATCGAGATCTGGTCGAGACTGACTCGGACACGGCCAGCCAGGGGGGCGGTCGACCGGGCCAGGGACCGCCCGGCCCGGTTTGAACCGGGCCAAGGACCGGGTGGTGACCGGGCCAAGGGACGGGCTCTCAGTATACCCGGGCTCTCAGTATACGCTGAGATATCTTCATGTCCAGCACCATGTCCAGCTGTTCTCCTCCTCCTCGGGCGATGCTTCCTTTATCCTCGTACCTGATCATACACAAGTCAAAGGATTTCGGTAGTATAAAATTCTCATCAATCAAAGTATCGTTTAAGAACAAGTTCACCTGTTGTTTTAATAGATTCGCACGAGCTCTTGTCATAGGTCCAATTCTGACTTCATTGGACTTGAACTTCACAACAACATCTTCTTCATCTTGGAATGACGGAGGTAGTGGTTCGGTAGAGATGTCCTCATCAAGCACACCTGTTCATCGACTCACAAAGTCTCGTTGACGATGGTACTTTTTTGGATCTTGCGATGGTGGAGGCTCGGCGGCTCTTTCGGTGTTCGTCTCGGTGGCGATGGAGTTCGGCGGCGGCTGCTGGGTACGGTGGTTGGAGGAAACCCTAGGTATCATTTTATATTTCTCGATCTTTTGGAATTTTATTTGAAAATTCAGGATAACGATATTATCCCGGTTTGTTTTTTTAGTTTCCACATATGTTTTACTTAATGTAACTTGATTTTCCATGAAATATGTGGTTGCTCTAAAAAAAAAAAACTTCGAGTCCCCATCGTCCCCATCTAGACGACCGTGGAAACGAACTGCTCGGCCGCGTGGTCCTTCCCGCGCCAATCCGGAGTATTAGTTGGAAACTAGGACGCGGGGCTCCCGCGTGGTCGAGCTCACCGTCGCTCCGCTCCCCGGGTGCAGGTACGATTCTTTCCCCTGGAGAGTTCGTGAGAGAGAGAGGGAGAAAATGGTCGGGGCGGAAGGGGTCGTCGACCCAGCACCTTGGCACGCGCCGGATCCGGCCGCCGCCTCGCCAGTTTAGGCGGCCACTCCGGGCACGAGCGCGTGGGGCCGTCTTCGGGGGATTTTTCTTGACGGGATGGTGGCCGGCGGCCTGTGGGAGAGAGGGGGATGTGAGAGCGACATGCTCGAGTTATCCAGGAAGCGACATGCTCGAATTATCCAACCACCTTGCCACCTTGGCCTAATGATTTCAGTAGTTACATTCTGTATGACGTATGGTGTCTAGAAACAATGTACTCCGTATGTATGCTGGGAGTTGTCAAAGTCGATTGTTTGCTGAAAGATGTTATTGTTTGCCACAAGTTGTTGTATTCCTATGATATCTGGTTGACACCTTAACGCTTTAACTCGTGTGAGTGCAGAATGGCGCTCAACGACAAGCACACATACGCAGAGTTGGAGAAGGAGCTGTACTGGCCAGCTGAGAAGCTGCGGATCTCCATTACAGGAGCTGGCGGCTTCATCGCCTCCCACCTTGCTAAGCGCCTGAAGAGCGAAGGGCACTACATCATTGCCTCTGACTGGAAGAAGAATGAGCACATGGACGAGGATATGTTCTGCCATGAGTTTCACCTTGCTGATCTCAGGGTCATGGACAACTGCCTCAAGGTGACCACTGGGGTTGACCATGTTTTCAACCTAGCAGCTGATATGGGAGGGATGGGCTTCATCCAGTCCAACCACTCTGTCATCATGTACAACAACACTATGATCAGCTTTAACATGCTTGAGGCTGGTAGAATCAATGGTGTCAAAAGGTAACATTCCACCTTATACGACCTTTGTGTGCTTCACTGTAAGATGCTAAGGCCTGTTTAGGCTTGCCTGTTCTGCGCTCTAAATGAAAAACCTCATATACTTTGCCTTGGGTAGCAGTATGTCCACTTTTTAATTTTAATCAACAAAGAGGATGCAGTTATGAGTTTGTTGAATTGCATATTTGGATGAACGAATGTTTTACATTTATTATTGTATTTATAAAAATTAGTACTTGCTGTTTGCGCGCCGTAGAATATTCATGCTTGCCAAAGTGAAGGGTTCGGATTGGCCCAGTTTGGGAAAGTCTTCTTCGGGCACTTTCCACTAAGCGATATGTTGAAGACACTAACTGAGCGCGGGAAAGTTATTGTTGCTATGCAGTGCATGTGCACCATGCAGCATTGACATAAATGTTCGTGTTGGCCTGTATGTGGGTTGCATATAGCATGTACTAGAGGGGCGCGTCTGTTTCATGTGCACCATGTAGTATCTTCCAAAGTTCAGCTACAAAATTGGTGTTAAATTTTGCAAACCTGAAATGGTTTGGTAAATAATGTTTGTGTAGAGCACATACTATTTGTGCATGCTGCGCTGCATATAATGCTTTGCTGACCTGAAGGGTCTGGGTTGCAGGATTGGCCTAATGCTATGTAATAGTGTTTAACTCATGACAAGAAACATGATAATGTGTTCAACTGCAAATATTTTTTGCCCTAATGCATGGTTACAATTTTTGTGTACTCACGCTTATAGTGATAGAAGGAAGGAAAAAAGCATACGTAGAGCAACAAAACAATAACCTTAACAGCAGAGTCAGAGAAGAATATGCTATCACCAAATATGATTGAACTTCGCTTCTGCTTCCCTGTAGGTTCTTTTATGCCTCGAGTGCTTGTATCTACCCTGAATTTAAGCAGCTGGAAACTGTTGTTAGCTTGAAGGAGGCAGATGCTTGGCCTGCAGAGGTTTCATAATCTCTTCACACTCATACACGTTTATTTTTGCACTGAAACCTTTTATATTATGATAAAATGGCACTAACTTCAGTGATGCCTAATCTTTAGCCTCAAGATGCTTATGGTTTGGAGAAACTTGCGACGGAGGAACTGTGCAAGCACTACACAAAGGACTTCGACATAGAGTGCCGAGTTGGTCGCTTTCACAATATTTATGGTCCATATGGAACATGGAAGGGTAAGTTGTTTTTTTGGTGATTATTAATATCTATGGTTGTTATTTATAATGTGTTGGTTGCTAACTGTTGAGTTCTGACAATTACTTGGCTATATAGGTGGAAGGGAGAAGGCACCTGCTGCTTTCTGCAGAAAGGCTCTAACCTCCACTGACCGCTTTGAGATGTGGGGAGATGGTCTGCAGACTAGATCCTTCACATTCATTGATGAATGTGTGGAGGGTGTCCTCAGGTTAGAAAGACCTTGCGCATAAGTTCTTCACAGTCCAGTACATTTTCTTTTGCTATGTAACCCATTCCTTATATGTCCTATTTTTCATGAAAATATGCCTTAGAATTACATAAATTTAGTTTTTGCATCAATCTTCCCTTGCTAGCTTGGGTAATAAGATGATTTGTGCTGAAATGTTGACTGAATGCTTGCAGCTTTAGTTCAGAGAGAAACATTATTTGTCCTAGCTCTTCTGAGACTTAAAAATTTCAGATAATCAGATGGAACATTGATTTTTACTGAAGAGAACTTACAGTGTGAGGAACACCTCTTTGTTTTGTAGTTTCTTAATTGATTGTACTCACCCAATAAGAAATGCAAAATGCACTACAAATGGAATTTAGGCGGGATCCCACTTGACACTCTAATGCTTATGCGTTATCATGTTGAGCCAGTGAATCTTATGTTCCCATCCCGCCATTACTTTCCAGTGTCATAAAATCCTCTGTAAAATCATATAGCCATCGTGAGGTCCTCTACTTTGCTAAGGAGCAATTTATTTTCTATGGTCAGCTTAAGTAATTTTTTTTTCCAAATGCTTTCAGGCTAACGAAGTCTGATTTCTGTGAGCCTGTGAACATCGGGAGTGACGAAATGGTGAGCATGAACGAGATGGCCGAGATTGTCCTTGGCTTCGAGGACAAGCAGCTGCCCATCCACCACATCCCTGGCCCCGAGGGTGTCCGCGGCCGTAACTCTGACAACACACTCATCAAGGAGAAGCTTGGCTGGGCTCCAACCATGAGGCTGAAGGTACCCTCCCAAAGTTTTGTACAGTTTTCTCTTGTGTTCAGCTACCCAGATTAAATGATCAATACTCATGAAACTGGATCCAAATTATTCCTGCAGGACGGGTTGAGGATAACATACTTCTGGATCAAGGAGCAGATTGAAAAAGAAAAGTCTGAAGGCAAAGACATGGCGGCCTACGGAACATCCAAGGTCGTCGGCACCCAGGCGCCGGTCCAGCTTGGATCCCTCCGCGCTGCAGATGGCAAGGAGTAAAACACTCGCCCTGGGAAAGACGATGATGCCATTATATGCCGTTGGTTCCAGACGTGGCATCATCTGCTGTTTCTTAGTTACCGCACCATCTCCATATCTTTATTCAGTTTGGACTTGACCTGCAACATGAGATCTATACCTTTGGTTAGCCTGCATTCTGTGTTTTTGTAAACGAGAAAAACTGCTTTATACAAGAGGATGGCAATGTTATAGACAACAATATTAAACTATACATGTAAAATGATGTCGGTTCATCTTCATGAGGAAATGATGTGGATGATGCTGCTTCAGCCGCAACTAGCTTGGCCTTCTTACTGCCGATAGGGCGTCCCGCCAAGGTTACCATCGACGCCGTCGGATGTCTTTGCCAATTGAAGGCGTCTTTGCCTCCACTTCTCACACTCTTTAAGCTTGGTGTAGCAATGCAACAAGTTGAATCATTTGCCTCTAAAAGTCCGAACTGGAAGAAGAGAAGAGGAGGTCAACACGTGGAAAGCAGAATGGCACACGTATGAATGATGGCAATCCACATATACATTTCACAACACCCCCACTCGCGTGTGACGGGAGAAGAGAAAGTCAACACGTGAAAGAAGAAGAGCACACCGAAACAGGACATCAGCGGTGGCTAAAGAGGGGGGCAACATCAATTTTTAGGTTTAATTACGAAAACCATGTGAAAGCCAGGATTTGAACTCGAGACCTGGGGCTCTGATACCATGTTAAGCTTCATGCGCTAGCCAACGCAACCAAAAGTCCAAACTGATGGAAAGGGCTAGGCAATCCACTTATATATCTCAACAATATATATCTCAACACAATTAAAGCAAGAAAATACAAAGACATCAATGCATAGTCGATCAACATAACACACACCACAGAGACGGCCAAGTGCTTACCATATTGCCCGCATTCATGCCACATTCCGGTCTAGCTTCAATATGGCAAGTGTTTGGTAGTCATGGAATAGGTTCACTGCATGTTATATGATACCCCACCTGGCTCCTCTTCACTTGCATTTATGAGTAGTCCTTGTCGACGAACTTATGATCATCAAATTCCGTTTTGATCCTCTTTCAATATGCGCCACTTTTTTAATTGGCTCCGGTGATCCTATCAATGCTCACCATCTTCAAAGAATCACACAAACACACATCTTTTAACATCATCCACTTGGGGCCTCGTGTGCTGGCCACTTTTGGCTTCATTTTGCTGGTCGCTGCCTCACCTCCCTCCACTTCATCCCCGTCCTCCTTGATATCGTCTTCCTTATCCTCTTCATCTTCCTCGTCCCCCGCATCTTCTTCCCAGGCATTTTGTCGAACGGGTTGTCAGCGCCATTGTCGTACCCGTTATCGAGCTCGAGCAAACCCCGCCGAACCAGCAGTGAAGTCGAGTATGTGTAGGGAAGATTGCGGTCGACGTAAGGGACTTGTTGCTTCCGCTCGTCATACACCTGGGAAATTATGATGTTGGGATTGAATCCGCCATGCGGCTCGCTGTTGGCGTACTGTGTCGAGAAACTTGATAACGCCTTCATGGTGACGTCCTCATTGAAGAAGGCCAGTGAGGACGGTGATGCACTCCCTGGCATGTAGGTTTCACTCCCTTGGCTTCACCCGGGGGCGATGACGCTCGAAGTAAACAAGGCCACCTACACCGCATTGACGGCCATCGTCTTCTTGATGTCGGCCTTCACACGCCGACCAATCTATGTCGCCACCCCGAACCGGCGGGGCACCATGTCTCTATCCCAATCATCTTGCGACCACAAATTTGGCTTCAACTACGCCGTCGACACCTTTCATGACTTGTCCGCCCCTTCGAACCAGCCGGCTTCGATGACTTCGTCTTCGATGCTGGTTTGTGAGCGTCTGGTACCATGGTGCTAGGGGCGCGTGCATGCCGACGGCAGCAACGAGGTTTGGGTGGGAAAGCGTATCGACGGGAGAGAGCTAGATATGAAATATCAGGCGGGAGACATAAAAGAGATACGAGAATTGTGAGGCATATGGACTAGCCGTTGTGTCAATGACACGATTGGCTCGCCACTCGTCACGTCGTCGTAAGGAGCCTTGCGGAGCGGGAATAGCCTCGGAGCGCCATACACGCTACTGGGTCATGTGGATCGAATCGGCCTTTTGGGGCACGCGATGGGCACAATTATCTATCTAGCGTGCCCCAAAGGCGCTTGGGAAACCGTTTGGGGGACCTAAAGGCTTGGGCATAGAGTCTATAGGGGACTCAAGAAAATGTTTACATAAAAGAACCTCAAGAAAAAAATTACATAAAGAACCTCAAGAAAAAAATTACAACATGGTCCAACTTTTTTGCAGTAAGCACCCTATAGGGGACTACTGTAAGGGTATTTTACCCTTATCCATTATTTTGGTAACAATGACACCGTGCTAGAGTACTTGGCCTAATATGTTTATAAGGATAATCTCAGGTATTAGGCAAAGAGGCATAAATGGTGTATCAAAGGAACAAGAAGGCTAAAGGAGACCCCCCACTTCAACAACAATCGAAAAGGGGTCTACAGCAGAAATCCGGTCTGCAGCCCGGTCCAACCGGACTACAGATCGGCCAGTCCGGCGTGCTGCCCGACCAACCGGTCGCCAACAGGGGCGAGTCCGGCGCCCGGTCCGGTCGACCGGTCGCCAACCGGGCTCCATACGAGGAACCAACAGATCCGGTTGCCGACCGGTCAACCGGCCTACCAACCGGAGAGCCCGGCGTGCGGCCCGGTCGACCGGTCGCCAACCGGGCGCCAACCGGAGGAGCTCCAGGACGACGCAAAGGGCATCCGGTCGCTGGCCCGGTCAGACCGGCCTCACCACCGGGCAGTCCGGTCTGTGGTCCGGTCAACCGGGTTTGTCGAGAGAAAAGCTGAGGTGGCAAGTGACCAACGGCCATATTTCGAAGAACACTATAAATAGGCCTTCTCCTACCTCCGAACAGGTTAGGCACTACACTACAAGCTGTTCTTGAGCTCTCTCTCTCTCTTACTCCATTGCTAGAAACACCAAAAGCCTCAGATCTCCCTCCTCCTCCACCCAAACTCAAATCCCTCCGGGGAATCGTTAGAGGAGGACCCGATCTACCGTTCTACCAAGCCAAATCTCATTCCCCCTTGTATTCATCGAGAAGCTTGCTTCCTAGGGTTCTTTGGAAACCCTAGGTGGGCAAGAGGAGTCCGGAAGCATCCGGGCTGTGGATTTGCTCCGGGCGAGATTGTGAAGGTTTGGAGGCTACCTCAAAGTCTACCACAAGTGAGTGAGCTATTCCTTCGTGGGATAGGCTCCGGAGAATAGGGTGAGCCTTCGTGGCGCGGGGAATCCTTCGTGGGACCTCCACTCCTCCAAATGTGACGTACCTTGTTACAAAGCAAGGGAACACGGGAATACATCCTTGTCTCCGCGTGCTATCGGTTATCTCTAACCGAACTCCTTACTTGTGATTTAACTGCCTGTGAGAGCCTTCGTGCTCGAGTTAGTTGTATCCTCATATAGGTTGCTTCACCTAGTTTGCATTATGCTCACCTTTATATTCTGCAAAGCCTAATATTGCAAAGAAAGAATTAAAATCTGTAGAAACCTATTCACCCCCCCTCTAGGTTTACCATCTCTATACTTTCAATTGGTATCAGAGCCTGGACTCTTATTAAGGGCTTCACCGCCTTAAGAGTGAGATGGAAAAACTATTTGAGGGTCTAGATGAAGACTCTAACCTTTCGGTTAGAGAAATGAAATCTAGATTCTTGGCATATGATGCCGAGAAGAAGAAAAAGGAGGATGACCTACAAAGCCAAATGGCACAGATGACTGCCATGCTTAAGAACTTGACTAATGGGAATCCTAGTGGGGCTTCGGTCTCTCAAGGAAGTTTCCATGAAGTCAACCATGACTATCCCAAAAACACTTCACCCATGCCTCATATAAACCATAGTGGGACCGTTCCCCATTTTGATGGGACTCACTTTCCTCATTGGAAATCTGCTATGGAATCTCATATTCGCAGCTGCAGTGTGGAGCTATGGGAGATCATTGTTCATGGACATCCGGAGCCAAAAGATCATATTCGGTTGACCTCCACTGAGTTCTACAACCGTCAACTCAGTGCCTCCGCACGTGACAAGATTAGAAGTGGCATCAACCGCAAGCTCCTTGATCAAGTCGATGACATTGTCTCCGCTAAAGAGCTGTGGGATCGGATCATAGTACTCCAAGAGGGAACCGATTTGATCCAATCAGCTCTTTATGAGACCGCAAAGCAAGAGGCCCACCAGTTCATGATTCGAGATGGAGAATCCGTTGCCGATGCCTATGCTAGGCTTGGTGCTCTTAGAGTAAGGGTCAAGGGACTTGGTGTTGAGAAGTACAATGACGGCTTCGAGATGAATGAAGCATTCATAAAGTCCAAGGTCATTGCTATGATTGTCGTCAATCAACAAGACACCAACCTTGCACTCAACTTGCAAATCATGACCAAGAGTACCGATCTCAACTCCGATGACCTAGTCTCCTATGTGGCCGCCAATGAAAACATGGCCAAAGCAGGAAAGAGGCTCAAGGCAATGAACCGTGTTGATGAAGCCTCACACAACCATGAAGCGTCACACAACCTTGCTCTCAAAGCTAGAGCCGACCATGGAAGCAAAGAAGACTATGAAATTGAAGAAGATGAAGAGATGACTTCAACTAGTGACATGGCTACCGACTTTGCTTTCTTTGCCAAGAAGTACAAGGCAAAGTTCCCAATGCTCCTCAATGACAAGAAGAAGAAGAGAACTTGCTACAACTGTGATGAAGATAGCCACTTTGCAAATGAGTGCCCTTATGAGAAAAGGGTAGACAAGCCAAAGTTCATCAAAGGGGCCAAGCCAAGATTGAAGCCAAACCCAATCAACGATCGATTCAAGAAGAACAAGGGAAGAGCTTTTGTTGGGGCCGAGTACTTGTCCGATGAAGAAGAAGAAGATGAGGAGAAGGAGGCCGGAGTGGCCGGTTTGGCTTTCTCTAAGCCCGGGTCACTCTTCACATATGACTACTCCAAGGATTACTCCACAGAGAATGATGTTGGCTCTTCCTTCATGGCAAGAACAACTCAAGATGATGACTCCGATGACTCTCCCTCCTCTACAATCATTGGCTCTTGTCTTATGGCAAGGGAAACCAAGTTAATGGAACCTCCACCCTCCCTATCTAGTGTTCTTGATGATGAAAACGAAGATCAAGAATAATTAATTGTGCTTAAGGAACTTTATGATGTTAGATGCACCCTTCGTGGTGAAGCTCTTGTCAAATTTGACTTCTTGATGGACTCACTCAAAGAAAAGGATGAGTCCATTGAGGAATTCGAATATCATTTGAATGATAAGGAACGGAGATTCAATCTCCTAAGACAAGAGCTAAAAACCGAAAGGTGCATATCTCAAGGCCTTAAGCAACAAATTGAAACTTATGAACTTGATAAAGTTATGGACCTAGAAACTATTGATAGGGCTCAATCTTTGACTCAAGTGCTCCATGCCTCAAAGGAGAAACTTGAAGTTGCTCATGCTTCTCTTACTAGGGATCTTGACCACCTTGAAAGAGCTAACAAGCTTGTCAAGGATGAGCTCAAGAAACTTGGAGAGAACCATGACCTACTCCAAGAAACCTACACAAAGGCTCTTGAATCAATGAAGGATCCCATTGTAGTTGAAAAGCTTGCTAGTTCCCCTACTTCTTTTACTAGTGAGCATGCTAAGCTTGTTGAGGAACATGTTCGTTTACAAGAAGAACTCTCTTTGCATGTTGAGACCAATGCATATCTTGAATCTTTGGTGACTAAATATGGTCTCAACTATCATCCTAATGAATCTTCTTGTGAGCAAGCATCTATTCTTGAGGAAAATGTTAGGTTAACAAAGGAACTTGCAAAGTTCACCACCGCCAAGAACAAGATAGGATTGGATGACCTCTTGAGTAAGCAAAGGTCAAACCATCAAAAGTTTGGACTTGGATATGTTCCCAAGTCTCACAAGAAGAACAACTACAAGAAGGAGAAACCCACTCAAGATAAGAACAAGAAGGTCACTAATAATGGCAAAGCCTCAAAGGGCAAAGCCACTAGTGGTGACCGCACGAGGCCAAACGATCACTATACATTATTTGTTGATTATTATGGTGATGTCTATGCTAACTATGTTGGCCCTCCTAATGGCTATGCTTATAGAGGGTACTCAATTTGGGTACAAAAAGATATTGTTGCCATTGCAAAGGAACCCATTAATCGATGGGTTCCTAAATCCTCTACTTGATTTTGTAGGGGTATTCCTCCGGTGGTCCAAAATGGGTGTTTGATAGTGGATGCACCAATCATATGACCGGAGGAAGAGGTGTGCTTGATCAATTCATTGAAGACATCAACAAGAAGTCAAGCATCACCTTTGGTGACAACTCAAAGGGAAAGGTACTTGGGTACGGCAAGGTGGCAATCTCTAAGGACTTGTGCCTTGAGACGGTCATACTTGTTGAATCCCTTGGCTATAACTTGCTTTCTATATATCATCTTGCCGATGCTGGTTACAATTCATATTTTACTAATTACTAGTTGAATGCCCGTGCGTTACATCGGGTCCCCTTCTCACATGTGAAGACAATGCACATTAATATTGTCGATAACTGGAAGTAAAGATGACATCGGGGTTTTCTCCCTATCCTAGAGCGTCAGATGGAGTATGAAGTAACTCCCACTTCCAGGACCCACTGGTGGTGTTACGAGGAACTATGATATCCTCCTCTTTTGTGAGATCACGTGAAGATGAAACTCTCTCTTTGGATACAAGGAAGGGATATCCAAAGTATCTTCTCTCACCCGGATGTACAAGCTACTGCCTTTCTTACCCAAGAAGGTTGAGAACATTTGGCATTAATGGTTGTAACAATTTAGATCTCAAACTTTTCATAAATGCATTTCCTCATCTTAGTGCATTAGGAAACATATTTCCATGTATTAGGAGGCAAATCTCTTCACCGTTCAATAGAATATAGTAATAAATTACTAAATCAAATAAACTTCTGTAGGGCACATGAGTTTGAAAATCTCCGTATGTAAATATATTCATAGCTTGGTCCGCAGTTGAATGAGTTGCTAATTAAATATATGTATGGTTCCTCACTTTCATGCAAGAATGTTGTTCTGCGTACATCATGGTACCTGTATGACAACCTTATTACTGCCACACTTCCATGCATAATTAATATATAAAGCAAGCAAGATAAAAATCTGGTAAAGACATCGGACGCCTAAAAGTGGTCGCGTGTGTGTGTTTGCATCGTCCCGCGGACATATTTTGACAGCGCGTCCGTTTGCGTCTTGGTGTGCTCCCAGCCAAGCGACCCATTTTTTTGTATTCCAATAATATTTAAAAAGCATAATGTACTACAAACTACAGTCGATACAAGCCCGGCCCCGTCGTTGCGTCCCTCCCTCGTCTGCTTCTCCGCCGGCCGTCGTGCGGCCTCTAGAGCTTGGTGCGCCGCCGCGTCCTCTAGCAGGCGCCGCCGCAGCGTCTTGTTGGCGGCATCCTCGGCCTTCTTGAGCATCTCGAAGGAGTCGACTAACGCCCTCTGCTCCGCCGCCCTCTCCTCCGGGGAGGCGCATCAGGGTCATCAGATGACCATGAGATGTCGCAGTCGTCGTCCTCTGCAGCGACCGCCTCCCTGCGGACGCCGCGTGGGCAGCCCGCTCCTCCTCTGCTTCCTGCTCAATGTCAGCCAAGAACTTCGCGTCCCTGGCCGCTTCGAGGACGTTGTCACTGCTTTCGACGTCCTCCAACTCCAAGTCGGAGCTCTCGACCGGGGGAGGTGAAGGCGCGGTAGCCTCGGTCGGTGCTGCTCATGGCAAAGGTGGAGGTTGTGCGGCAGCGGCGCTACGGTGGAGGTTGTGCGGCGGCTAGGGTATTCTGTGGGAGGAGATAAGATGCGCGCGCCCCTGTTTATATAGGCCGGAGGCAGGCGACGACCGCGGCACGCGTGGCATCGTCATTACTTCGTGCGTAGAGGTAGGCGACTGCCACGCGCCACGCTAGTCATCGCCATTAACATGGTCGCAGACTGCCGAAGCGACGCTCCGGCGCCAGTACTGGCGCGCCTGAGAAGACGCGAGCCTAGGTCACTCCCATGCGGGCCCAACTTTGCGCGTCCGCGCAGCATCCGAGACGCATCCGAGGCGCATATTTACGCCAGGTTTGCGTTGCTGCGACGGCCCGGTCAATATGCGTCGCCCCGCTGGAGCAGGACCCAGATGCATTTTACGACCGATTAGACGCAAACGGTCGCTCAGCGTCCATTTGCGTCGCTCCGTTGGAGATGCCCTAATGATCTGAAGAACAAAGCCACGCCATGTTACAATCCTCTCAAATACATCAACTTCTGATAACCATTCTTTGATATTTATTGACAAAAGAACTATGAAACCTCTGAAATCTAATAAAAATACTTGATATATAACCTTAATTATTTGGGTGCTCCAGCAGCTAACCACCACATACATAAGAGAATGCCAGTACCATGTATGGTTACAGATAAGACAAATAGACACAACCGAATCATGAACATCACACTTGCTAAGGGAAATGATGCGCTCTAGCTTTTCCATCTACAAAAATACCAACCTTATTTTTGTTTCACACGTTCAAGGGCAGCATAGCAATACAGTAGTAATTGTTTTCTAGATCTTTGCTCATTTCTTTCATTTTCAAGGTTTTCTTCATCGGTTGAAATGCCTACTTGACCAGAGCATGATCATCAATTTCACAATCCTCTTGGATGTCATCTACACAACACTTGTCTTCAAAGAAAAATACTGAGAACATCAGAACAAAACTTCAACTGGTACAAACAATGGAGAGTAGAAAGATAGCAGTTAGAAGTGGTAGCAAAATGCTTAATACCTACAATCAGAAGAGCAGATCCGCACTCCCGAAGGACAAAGATAGCAGTACAAACTGGTAGCAATATGGCACTCCAAGAGTGTATCCACTCTTGTAGTCCGTCTATCTGAATTAGTACCAGTGAATCCAGTTAAAACCTGCGATTTTAGACATTTTAGAAAGAAAAAATATCAACGGTGGCAATAAATATTGAAATTTACAAGAATTTAGTATAAGTGCTAAACGGAAAAACAGAGCACCAGACAAAACAAACAACATCGACGGCTTCTGCGGGGGTTGATATTACTTCAGCATTTCAGTAAAGGGAAAAAGGTGAACACTAACTTGAGGTTATAATTCGTTCAGCATTTCAGTAAATTTCCGATTCATCATTTTCTACCCTGGGATCAATTTCAGAAGAATAATCATTGAATTGGAGCGGATTAGCCAGAACACCTTTTCCAGTAAAATGAGTGAGGCTTTTATTTCACAGAGTCGGACTAATAAAAGTGGTAATTCCAAATGATAGAATTAAGGCGTGAAACAGAATCAACTCAAATCCTTGACAATCCTCTCACTCCTAGACAGTCTTACTTAATCTATAATTCTATATTCAGTAAAACATCCAGCATATATGAAATGCAGGCCACTCGACAAATTCCTTAAGGGTCATGCCATTGAGTGGTGGATACAGAATTCATAGATTTATTTTTACATGGTATCTCCATCAAACATCTTGTCTATGTAAAAGAAAATATGCACATACAAATTTACATGCAACCTTCTTTGACGTACATGGACAACGACGATTGGAGATGAGGTAAATGGCCAAAAGGGAAGAAGAACCTGCAAGTGATTGTCATTGTAGCGTCCAACATTCCTGCGAATTAGAATGCCGTGGTTCCTCTCAGATGGCATGTACATGTATAACATACAAATGTATAATGCCCTAGCGTTGGGGAGGCGATGAGAAGGTGGATCTCGGTCCACGCGTGGGGCAGCAAACTAAAGAATGTCCACTCTGCAATAAAATCAAGCAATGTGCAAAAATAAAGAAAACTGTGTAGGACGTTGTAATGATAGTGAGTGCATGTTATACCCCACATATTTCACAAACCTCAATGAACCATTTCTAGAATCTTGTTGCATCATCATCCTGTCGCTATATCTGTGGTCGTCAAACATAATATATATCCACATAAGTTATTGATAAACAGATCTCTCTCCATAAAAATTGAGGTAGACAATTCCAATTCAGATAGCAATGAATGACTTTGCTGGTTGGTCCACGGTTGGTTAAATGCACATAGTGGTTTGTGAAATTTGTGGGATTATCATATCTGAAGGGGCAAATTTAGCAAACCATAACAGTGAGAGTCTCACTTGGGCAATTCAGTAATCAATGAGTAAACAAGGCGAGAGCTCACATGGGAACTTCAGCAACCCAAGAATCGGAAATTCAGAATGAGGAGAGCTCACATGATCAATCCAGCAAGTCATTCTATAAGTGTTGCAAGCATCTGTCAAAAGTCCTAGCAAAAACATATATTAGATCCACCACTTTCTCGTACCTTGGCTTCCCCTTAGCCATAGCCTACGGATGCTACGCTAGAAAAACAAGCAAACTTTCGGATCAGAGGATCAGACCACGACCTTGTCTAAGCCCTTGCATGCCGAAGAAGATGGTGACCTGCTTGTGGCCGTCTGCGGCAATAGCGTCGACCTTCACCATCGGCGGGTGCTTGGGCAGCGCGCTCTGCACGGATTGGAACCATAAGCAAGCCGATCACCATGATCGAGGTGGAGGCGCGAGTCGCTACCCACGGCTCCGGCGAGTTCCGTCAGGCCGGCGGCTGACCCCTGCAGCGCACCAGGCCGGCGGCATCCCCTGCGTGGCGCGCCAGGATCTCCTCCATGGGCTCGGTCGTCCTGTCTTGTGCAGTTGTGCTCGAGGGGAAATTCCGACGATGTGAAGACAGTTGGATGGATTGTGGAGTCGTGGGGACTTGGGTCAGATGATCCAAGAAAACCGTGCGCTGCGCCATGCGTGAGTGATGTTTAACCGCCTTCTTTTCTTGATTTCGTTTTCTCAGACTGTCAAAAAAAACTGGTGAGGTGGAGACGGGTCGACGCACAACAAATCTGCTTTCCGGTTTTCAGCGCACGGTAAGCAGGACGTACGTACCAACCATCCCACCACCTCTAGGCATTTAATATAGTAGAGATTGTGTGATGGTCTTTAGGAGTGAAAATCTCAAATTGGTCCTCGTTGGATATGTGGAGAACAACCTTTACGTGGTTGACCTCTCGAAAGAGAGCTCCTCTCACTCCACATGTCTAATGGCGACCAAGCATGACGAAGGTTGGTTGTGGCATCGCCGCCTTGGTCATGTCAACATGAGGAATCTCAAACTACTCCTAAAGGGTGAACACATTGTGGGACTAACCGGCATTTCTTTTGAGAAAGATCGTGTTTGCAGTGCATGTGTAGCCGGAAAGCAACTCAAGAAGAAACATCCTATCAAGAGTATAGTCACCACATCTAGGCCTTTGGAGCTCCTTCATTTGGATCTCTTTGGGCCATCACATTATGATACTCTTGGTGGGAGCAAGTATGGACTTTTCATTGTTGATGATTACTCAAGATACTCTTGGGTCTTTCTCCTTAAGTCTAAGGACGAGACTCATAGGGAGTTCATCATCTTCGCCAAGAAAGCTCAACGTATGTATGAATCCGAGATCAATTAGAACCGACAATGGCACCGAGTTCAAGAACTACACCATGCAAGAGTTTGTCGATCATGAGGGCATCAAACATGAGATTTCGGCGCCATACACCCCTCAACAAAATGGTGTTGTTGAAAGGAAGAACCGGACTATCATTGAGATGGCAATAACCATGTGTTGCGGTAAAAAACCCACAGGCGAGTATCGACGGGCAACACCGTAGAGCCGGGAGGCTCCCAGGATTGCGGTGGACCCTGGTCCCTCGGGCGACGGCCCGCAATGCCTTCTGGCACACGTCCTGGTGCTTACGAGGGCGTGCCACCTGACCTATACCTGGTCAGGAAGGCGATGGATTGATTCGACTAGTTTCCTGCATGGCAAACACGTAAACATTAAATACGAGCCCCGATCGGCTCTTAAGTTGTTCTGTGGATCGGCTCAAAGAGCCGATTATCCCATGGTTCATGTTGGATTTATAAGGACATGGGGATCATGCTTTGTCAATATCAAGCTAAACTAATCTACGATGGTCTAGGGTTTTCACCGTATAATCGGAACATCCTATGCGTAGTTGAGCCTAACAGATACGTAAGATAATGGAAAACCAGCCCTAAAGAGGCCTAAAAACCAACGTAAAGTTGATCCCCGGAACAATCCCTCTAGAGCTTAATAAACCACACCTTACGCACTACCGGATCGTTCAACCCGTTTATAAGGCCTAACCATACGGATATCAAACCAATCCTTGAAGAACAAGGAGCAACTATAATGGATTAGGTCTACTAGATAAAGATCAAGCAAGATGCTACCCTTACACATAAAATAGGTGTAAGGGTAGCTAGATGTCGAGGGGCAGCGTAGCTAAATAAGTACATCGTAAAAGCATCGACGTCAGCCCCAAAACACCTAAGATAAGGGTGTTGCTCGCCATCAAAAAAGCTTCAGCACGAACAATACCAATGACGAATAAACTGATACTGCCTAGATCGCAAGATGCGATCTAGGCAGCATGTTGCTTACCCGGGAGAAACCCTCGCAACAAGGGGTGGCGATGCGCCTAGATTGATTTGTTGTGAACGTGATCGTCCTCCTTTCTCAATAACCCTAGATACATATTTATAGTCCGTAGACTTTCTAACTTGGGAATAAACCCAACCGTGTACGAGCTAAACTCTATCTCTTAATTCTAACCGACACGTAACCTACTATAATTTACAGATACACGGGCAATCTTGCCCAATCTTCTTGTACAAGGCCGGTTCGGGAATATTTTCCATGCATATCCTCTAAACCCACTTAATCACGGCCCATCTCCAGACTTGGTTAAATTCTGGTGATAACACATGCCCCCTGGTTTTGGCAATGATAATTTCAAAACCACTCTATTTTTTCCGCTTCGTAGGGTCACGTCATGGCAGAGCAGAACCGTCGCAGTATCCTTCATCATGATGTCTTGCCTTCTCAACTTCTCTGCACGATTTGACAGTTCTTTGGCACCACTTCCTCGGAAACTGCTGTAACATTAACTCTCCCCCTTATCCCTTTATTTAACTGCGCCGAGCAGTTCGCCTCTTCATCCTCTTGCTCCGTACTAGCCATCGGCAAAAAATCCCCTTCCTCTGTAGCCATGTCTTCCTCCTCCTCCTCTGCCTCATCAGGTCTTTCTAACGTATCTTCTCCCTTCCGCGAGCCCACGCCGGAGTGGGACCCGCTGGCGGCGTACAACCTCCGTGCCCCGGAGGAGTGGGACATCGAGTCTCATAATTCCTCTGTTTGGTCCGAGGACGACAAGTCCTTGACCGACGGAGAAGATGACTTCCAGTTCCTCGTCGACGGGGAACTGGAGGCGGCGAGCGAAGACGACCTCCTCTCATGGGAGGCGGACTTCTCCTCCGACGAGGAGGAAGAAGAGGCGGAGGAGACGGATGAAGACTCCTCCTCCGCGGAATACCCACCGGCCAAGCGCTTCCGTGGCTGGGCCTGGTCGGATGATGACGACGACGATGATGACGAGGAGGATGAAGCCCCTGCTGGCGGCTTCATCAGCAGCGACGAGGAGCCCGCCGGCAGCAGCGCCGACGGCAGCTACGACGGCGACGACGAGGGCAGCGACGGCCCTTAGATTAGGAAGTAATGTAGGGCTAGTAGTAGTAGTGCATTAGGCATCGGATGATCCTTTTGAGAGCCATCGGCTCTTTCTTGTAAAGTCGCTCCTTTGAATCAATGAGAATTGTTCTTCTAATTTGATTCTCCATTTATCCAATTTCAATTCTTCCGATTGCCGCACCAAGAACCGATAGCAACGTATCAGTTTTTTTTCCCTTCAAACGCCCATAAGGCCAAACCCACACACCAAATCACCATAATGTCCGTGCATCGGCTGTTTCTAAAGTCGATGTCTGTGCATCGGATGATTTTTTTTACTGGCCGATTTAAAAAATCGGCCCCCGTAGCTCACTGCCCATCATCCCACATACTTGGGAAATACTTCTTGAGATGCTGGCCATTGACGGCCACTGGGAACTTCACACCATCCAACTGCTCGAGCATGTATGCATTGCCCTTTAGGACTTGGTCAACCTTGTACGGCCCATGCCAATTTGGAGACCATTTACCATATGCCTTGTCCTTAGTCCCTAACGGCAGTACAGCTTCCCACACCAGATCACCAACATGGAACTCCTTTGGATTCACCTTCTTATTGTATGCACGAGCCACCTTGGCCTTGTTCTCCTTAATTTTCTCAAGTGACCAAAGTCTAAGTTCCGTCAGATCCTCAATGCTATCACTCCTCTTCAGTTGTCAAGTCATTCTGAAACGTGACACGTCTCGACCCAGCCGTGATCTCCCAGGGTAACACGGCTTCTTGTCCATAGACCAGATGGTATGGCGAGGTCTTTACCGCCCCATGACATGACATGCGATAAGCCCATAAAGCCTTCGACAAAACCTCGTGCCAACGCCTAGGGTACTCGTCGATCTTCCTCTTGATCAGCTTGATAAGGCTCTTGTTGGACGCTTCAGCTTGCCCATTTGCTTGAGCATAATATGGAGACGATCGGATCAACTTGATTCTCATGTCGTCGCAGAACTCTCTGAACTCTTTAGAAACGAAAACCGAACCTCCATCGGTCGGGATGGTCTGGGGAATCCCAAATCTGTGAATGACATGCTCTTTCACAAAACTGATAACGTCCTTCGACGCCACAGACTTCATAAGGACGGCCTCCACCCATTTAGTGAAATAATCTGTAATGGCCAAGATCCACTCGTGGCCTTTGCTCGATGCAGGATGGATTTTGCCGATCATGTCCATGCCCCATCCTCGAAATGGCCAAGGCTTGATGATGGATTTTTTACTGATGCGGTTACCATCTGAATGCTCCCAAACTTCTGACATGCTTGACACCCTTTATAGTAATTGAAACAGTCCTCAAGCATGGTGGGCCAATAAAACCCTGATCGCCTGATCAACCACTTCATCTTATGAGCCGATTGATGAGTTCCACTGGCGCCTTCATGTACCTCGTGCAAGAGCCGATTTGCCTCGGCTGTTCCCAAGCATTTGAGAAGTAACCCTTCCAAGGTCCTGTAGAACATGTCATCCCCAATAAGGACATACTTCATAGCCTTGTACCTTATCCGTTTAGGTGCCCCCCGAGCCGGATCTTTCAAGTAATTGAAGATATCGGCTCTCCAATCATCTCGGCTCCATGAAATGTATCCGGACATCAGCGCCTTCTATCGTCTCCTTATAGCCTGACGCCATCCGTGCGAGATCGTTCGCCTCCGGATTCTGCGACCTCGGGACCCGAGTTGAAGTTTATGTACACGAAGCTGTGTCATCAGCTCGCGGCAATGCATCCATAACGGGAAGAGCGACTCGCTCTCACACTTGTACTCATCCGTGAGCTGGGAGATCACCAACTTTGAGTCTCCAAAGAGTTCTACTGCTTCTGCCCCAGCTTCAATTAGCAACTCCATCCCCTTACGTACTGCTTCATACTCAGCAACATTATTAGTGCAAGGGGTAGATAGCCTGATGGAGAAGTTGTAGGTTGCCCCCCGGGGCGACACGAGTAGGACGCCGATGCCGCAACCATCGTCGCAAACCGATCCATCGAAGAACATGACCCATGCACGTATAGACAGTGCAGCTATATTGGTGTTGATTCGCTCAGCGATCAGATTGGCCAGGGCCTGTCCTTTAACTGCTTTCGCAGGTTGATACCGGAGATCCAACTCCGATAATGCAAACATCCATTTACCGAGTCGGCCTTTCAGAATAGGAGCCGACAGCATGTGCTTGATGACGTCTGACTTGCAAATGATGACGATTTCCGCCGTCAAAAAGATGTGACGAAGCTTGGTGCAGGTAAAAAATAGGCAGAGGCACAACTTCTCGATCTCCGGGTACCTCGTCTCTGCATCCAACATCCTTCTGCTGAGGTAGAAAGCAGCTCTTTCCATGCCATCATAGATTTGCACCACCACTGAGGCGATAGAAGTATCGGCTACTGACAGGTGAATATAGAATGGCATGTCTTGCTGGGGCGGAACCAACACGGGCGGCTTCGTTAGATACTCTTTAATCTCATCAAACGCTCGCTGTTGCTCGCCCCCCGATGAAACTCCTCATCGGGTTTGATTTTTACCAATCCCATGAACGGCTCAATTCGTCCTGACAGATTAGAGATGAACCTTCTGACGAAATTGATTTTGCCGATGAGACTTTGGAGTTCCTTCTTGGTGGTAGGTGGTTTCATTGTTCGCACTGCCTCTTGACTTTTCAGGCCGATCTCAATTCCACGTTCATGAACTAGGAAGCCCAGGAATTGACCGGCTGTCACACCAAAAGCACACTTCTTTGGATTCATTCTAAGTCCAAACTTTCTGGTTCGGTCCAGGATGCGTCGCAAATCCTCTAGGTGCCCTTCCACTGAGACAGACTTGACCACCACGTCATCAATGTAGATCTCTACCAATTTGCCAATCAGATCATGAAAGATGTAATTCATGGCTCGTTGGTACGTTGCACCGGCATTCTTCAGCCCAAACGTCATGACCACATATTCAAACAAGCCTACCGAGCCTGGTACTCTGAATGCGGTCTTGTGTATATCTTCTGGGGCCATAAAAATTTGGTTGTAGCCGGCATTGCCATCCATGAAACTTAAAATTTTATGACCAGCAGCTGCATTGATCAATGTCTCTGGTACTGGCATTGGGTACTCATCCTTTGGAGTGGCACTATTGAGATTCCGAAAATCTATGGCGACGCGCCATCTGCCATCCTTTTTCTCTACAGGTACGACATTGGAAATCCACTCAGCATACCTGCATGGCCTGATGAACCCGGCGTTCAACATTTTCTCGATCTCCTTTTTGACTTCTACTAAAATTTCGGCCTTCATCTGTCGTGCTCGCTGCTGGAACGGCCGAAATCCTTTCTTCAGAGGGAGCCGATGCTCAATGATGCTCCTGTCTAACCCAGGCATCTTTGTATAATCCCATGCAAAACAATCTGGGTACTCTTTCAGTAAAGCTATCATCAGGCCCCTCAGATGTGGATCCAACTTTTTGCTGATAAATGTTGGTCGTGGCTTATCCCCAGGACCAATGTCGATCTCTTCTAGCTCATCAGCTGACATAAACCCATATCCTAGCTTTCCGTCGCCTGTTAGATCGACGTTGAATACAGGCAAAACGTACGGCGAAAATGATTTTGGCCGATTGCTAGAATCGGCCTCCATGTTGATTGAATTGCTCAACGAAGGTCTACAACTTGTACGTGCTCCCTTAAAGGAGGGAGTCTCCCTACCACGACTACGTGACATGTTTGAAGTAATATCCTTGCTTTTTATTTTTTGGGGCCGATCGCAGGGATCGGCCTTGCCACGTATGTCGATGGATGTTGCTCTTGCTACTCTATCAGGCCGGTGGATAAGACCAGCCTCACCCCGTTTTTTGACACCTCGATGCGATCACAGCCGTCCAAACTGATTCCAGAGAGCGGCTCTTGGTCTGCCGAGTCCCAAATGTTCATGCCGGCTATTGAGACGTCGATCGAGTCATCTGCATGTACGACTTCTACGTCGTCTCCATCCCACTGTATCACGCATTGGTGCATTGTAGATGGAATGCAGCAGTTAGCGTGAATCCAATCCCTTCCTAGTAGGACCGCATAGGTGCTCTTGCTGTCGACGATGAAGAATGTCGTTGGGATCGTCTTTCGGCCTATGGTTAGATCCACGTTCAGGACACCTTGCGTCCCTGATGCTTGGCCATTGAAGTCGTTTAGTGTGACGTTGGTCTTGATCAGATCGGCACTGGAGCGTCCCAAACGTCGTAGCATGGAATATGGCATTATAATGACCTCCGCTCCCGTGTCAACCAACATCCTGCTGACGGGCTGCCCATTGACATAACCCTTTAGGTACAGGGCCTTCATGTGTTTGTAGCCCTTCTCTCGTGGCTTTTCAAAGATGACTGGCTGTGGACCGCAGTCAAACTGTGCTATCGACACTTCTTCAATTCCTGGGGCACGAAACTCTGATGGGAGGAAGAACACCATGTTTGTGCCAGCCGATGTAATCACATCGGCTTTTTCTTGCTTGGGCCGCCAAACCTTCTTTGGTGGACGACCCTCTTCGTCCAAAGTCTGCTGAATTTTCACGGCCAGATCGGGCCGCGCTTTCCTCAACGTGTGCAAGTATCGCGCTTCGGCTTGCTCCAAGCTACGTAGCCGCTGCACCCTACGCTTTTGGGAGTGGCTGAGCCCATCGGGGCACCACCTTGGCCGGTGGTACCTATCCTCTTCTTCATCTTCTGACTCCTCAAAGTCTTCATCTTGAGATGACTCGGCTCGTTTGTTCTGTGGCGGGAGAGGTCCTAGACGCTTGAAAACTGAAACTTCCCCTGCATCTTTCTTCCGGCGTCTACACTCCGGGCAATTGTCGATTGTAGGCAATCGGCTCGTCCCTGAATCCCAGCAGTGTTTAAAGAAGGGACAGTCCCATTGCCTATCCATGTCTTCCTGCTCCCTTGACCTCTCCTTAGCGCGGTGCTCACGTTCTTCGTTGTCTCTGTCACGCCGATGGTACCTTCATTTGTCTTCATCAGACCGATTGTGTCTCTCGTCGTTTCTGTCGTACTGCCGACGTCGGTCATACTGATATTCATATTTGTTGAGGAGATGCGTGGAGAGTGGTTTTTGGTATCGCATGCTTCTCACTTGTTCCTTGGTGAGGTACCGCTTGTCACCATATTGGGGCCGGTCGCGTGGATCGGCCTCCTCCTTTTCCTTGCTGCGGGAGTGACGGCTTTCCTCTTTATCCTTGCCATGGTGGCGCACAGGCCCTGCCATGTTGACAACGAACGAGAAATCCAGTCGACGCCTTGCGGAGTGGTTAGGTTCCACCATGTTGACTCCAGGGAACGGATGTGTGTCCACTTTCATGGCAAACTGCCCGAAGAGCAATCGGCCTTGTTCTATCGCCATTTGGATCTGCTGACGAAACACCTTGCAGTCATTGGTGGTATGGGTGAACGAATGATGCCATTTGCAATACGGCCTCCCGTTCATTTCCTGTGCTGTAGGGATTTTATGGCCTTCGGGTAACTTCAGCTGTTTTTCCTTAAGCAAAAGATCGAAAATCTGCTCAGCCTTGCTCACATCGAAGTCAAACCCTCTTGCAGGCCATTGAGGTTTTACCCATTTGCAGGACACGGGGTTTGCCCCCCCGAGCCCATTCAGCTACAGCAACCTCCAGGTCTGGTGCAGGATCTTCAGCTTCTTCCATCTCGACCAGGCCTACCGGACGTTTGAACTTGTCTTGGTACAATTCAGGGTGTCGCTGCTCATACAATGTGAGTTTCTGCACCATGTGCGACAATGAACTGTACTCAGCTTGGGAAGCCAGATCCTTGATCGGTGTTGCGAGGCCCAATGCTGCCAGCTCAATCGCTTCCTTCTCAGACAAACGAACCGAATAACATCGGTTCCTGACAGTCCTGAAACGTTGGATGTATTCAGACACTGTTTCTCCCCGCTTCTGCCGCACCTGCGCTAGATCGGAAATGCCAGCTTCGGTAGCTTCTGAGTGATATTGCACATGAAATTGCTCTTCCAGCTGTTTCCATGTGCGGACTGAGTTTGGTGGCAACGAGGTGTACCACCCAAAGGCTGATCCCGTAAGAGATTGTGCGAAAAACCTCACACGCAACGGGTCTGACACTGAAATCATGCCCAACTGTGCCAAATATCGGCTTACGTGCTCTATTGAGCTAGATCCTTCTGCTCCATTGAATTTTGAGAATTCAGGGAGCCGATATTTAGGTGGCAGCGGGATCAGATCATACTCGTCGGGGTACGGCTTGGAGTAGCCGATTGCTTTCCTCTTCGGCAAGATGCCGAACTGGTCTCTCAAGATAGTGCTGATCTGCTCTGTGGTATTAGCTGTAGGGACCGAGCCTTCATGACTCGTTCCAGTAGCGTATTTAGCCAGCCATGCTTGTTTGTCAGCATCTACTCCAGAAATCCCTGTTGGTGCGATCTGGTTTGTGCGCGCCAAGGCGTTGCAGTCCGGTACGTATGTGCACACGTATCCATGTGGGGTCTCCTTGGGCGGCTCATATAGGAATTGGCAATCGCTAGGATCGCCTCCAACCTTATAGACAACGTACGCCGGTGGACCCGGCGGCTCTGGCGCCGCAAGAGCGAATGGGAGCGGCGGTCTGATCTAGAGCGGTATCTCTCCCTGGTGAGTTCCCAGGGCAGGTCCGGACGGAGAGTACTGATGCTTCATGATCTCTTGCACCACTCGGACCGCAACGCGCTCGAAAGCGTTCACCAGACTCTCAGAATGGCGGTGTAGAGAATGAGCCACCATGTAATTGATTTCCTGGCGTAGAGCTCTGGTGCGTTCCTCTGAAGAGGTAGAGAGGTCTACTTCATCGAGAGCACCTTCAGGGGAAAACCCTTTCCATCTGATGCCATGTGAACGGGTCTTCATGAAAGAGTCGATGAGATCGGCTTCCAAGATGGCTTTCATCTCATCGTACTTCTTCTTGTGTTCCTCCGGCAGATCTGCGTACGTGACTAGTTCGCCCACTACCTCATCCGCGGCTTTTGACATGGTTGCTGGAGATGTCGACGTAGTGGTTGCTGTAGAGTGTCCCACCGGGCGTGCCAGAATGTGTTGCGGTCAAAAACCCACCGGCGAGTATCAACGGGCAACACCGTAGAGCCGGGAGGCTCCCAGGATTGTGGTGGACCCTGGTCCCTCGGGCGACGGCCCGCAATGCCTTCTGGCACACGTCCTGGTGCTTACGAGGGCGTGCCACCCGACCTATACCTGGTCAGGAAGGTGATGGATTGATTCGACTAGTTTCCTGCATGGCAAACACGTAAACATTAAATATGATCCCCGATCGGCTCTTAAGTTGTTCTGTGGATCGGCTCAAAGAGCCGATTACCCCATGGTTCATGTTGGATTTATAAGGACATGGGGATCATGCTTTGTCAATATCAAGCTAAACTAATCTACGATGGTCTAGGGTTTTCACCGTATAATCGGAACATCCTATGCGTAGTTGAGCCTAACAGATACGTAAGATAATGGAAAACCAGCCCTAAAGAGGCCTAAAACCCAACGTGAAGTTGATCCCCGGAACAATCCCTCTAGAGCTTAATAAACCACACCTTACGCACTACCGGATCGTTCAACCCGTTTATAAGGCCTAACCATACGGATATCAAACCAATCCTTGAAGAACAAGGAGCAACTATAAAGGATTAGGTCTACTAGATAAATATTAAGCAAGATGCTGCCCTTACACCTAAAATAGGTGTAAGGGCAGCTAGATGTCGAGGGGCAGCGTAGCTAAATAAGTACATCGTAAAAGCATCAACGTCAGCCCCAAAACACCTAAGATAAGGGTGTTGCTCGCCATCAAAAAGGCTTCAGCACGAACAACACCAATGACGAATAAACTGATACTGCCTAGATCGCAAGATGCGATCTAGGCAGCATGTTGCTTACCCGGGAGAAACCCTCGAAACAAGGGGTGGCGATGCGCCTAGATTGATTTGTTGTGAACGTGATCGTCCTCCTTTCTCAATAACCCTAGAAACATATTTATAGTCCGTAGACTTTCTAACTTGGGAATAAACCCAACCGTGTACGAGCTAAACTCTATCTCTTAATTCTAACCGACACGTAACCTACTATAATTTACAGATACACGGGCAATGTGTTGCCTGCCAAAACTCACCGGCGAGCAGTGGTTAAGCAACACGAAGAGCCGGGAGACTCCCAAGACCGCTTAGTGGGCCCTGGCGCCTCGTGTCATCCCGCAAAGTCCCAGCACACGTCCTGGCGGTTGCAAGGGCGTGCCACCTGACCTATACCTGATCAGGAAGGTGTTGGATTGCTTCAACTAGTCTCCTGCATGGTAGACACGTAAACATTAAATACGAGCCCGATCGGCTCTCAGGTTGCCTCCGTGGATCGGCTCAAAGAGCCGATCGCCCCATGGTTCACGTTGGATTTACGATGACATGGGGATCCCGCTTGGTCAAAACAAAGCTAAACCAATCTACGACGAGTTTAGGGTTTTCACCGCATAACCGGAACATCCTACGCGTAGTTGGGCCTAGCGAGATACGAAAGATGATGGAAACTATCCCTAAAAGAGGCCTAAAAACCAACGTTAAGTCAATTCCCGGAACATCCCTTATAGGAACGGTAAAACAACACCTCACGCACTACCGGATCATCCAACCCTAGCATAAGGCCTAATCATGCAGATATTAAACTAATCCTTGAAACAAGGAGCAACTATAACAGATTGGATCTACTAAGTAACGAATAAGCAAGGTGCTGCCCTTACACCTATTCAGGTGTAAGGACAGCTAGACATCGAGGGACGGCATTGCTAAGCAAATATGCATAAGAAAAGCATCAATGCAAGCCCCAAGACACCTACGATAAATAGTGCTACTCGCCATCAACAATGCTTCAGCACGAGTAACACAAGGTAATCGAATAAACGTGTACTGCCTAGATCGCAAGGCAGCATGATGCTTACCCGTAAGAAACCCTCGAAATAAGGGGTGGCGATGCGCCTGGTTTGTGTTTATTGTGAACGTGATTGTCCTCCTTTCTCAATAACCCTAGATACATATTTATAGTCCAAGGGACTTTCTAATTTGGAAGTACACCTGACCGTGTACGAGCCAAACTCTATCTTCTAATTCTAAATACGATCTAATAATATACAGATACACGGGCAATTTAGCCCAAACTCTCGTGTGAGGCCGCTTCAGATATTCTCCACGTGCATCTTCTTCAAGCCCATCTCAATTACGGCCCATCTCCTGATTTGGCCAAAATCTGGTGATAACACATGCCCCCCTGGTTTTGGTAATGATAATTTCAAAACCACTCTGTTCCTCCTTCGTAGGGTCATGTTGTGGCAGAGCAGAACCGCTTCAGTATCCTTCCATCATGATACCCTGTCTTCTCAACTTCTGCACGTTTGACAGTTTTGGCACCGCATCCTCGAAAACTGCTCAAGCATTAAATCTCCACTATGTCCCCTTCTATTTAACCGCATCGAGCAGTTCATCTCTTCATTCCCCTGCTCCGTACTTGCCATCTGCAAAAAACCCTCCTCCACCATGGACTCATCCTCCTCCTCCGCTGCATCGGCTCTCTCCTTCCAATGTTCCTCCTCAGATGAGCCGATGCCAGGGCCCGACCAATGGGATGAGCCGGAGTGGGACTTCGACTATGTGCAAGAAGGCCCACCCGAGGCCCTCGTTGGGTCAGATGGCGACCTGCCCCTGACCGATGGGGAGGACGACCTCCAATTCCTCATCGACGGGGAACCGGTGGCGGAGAGCGAGGATGACCTCCTCTCCTGGGGTAGCTTCGCCCCCTCCGACGAAGACGAAGAAGAAGAGGATGAGGAGGACGACGCCTCTTCCAACGAGGAGGAAGAGGATGGCGACACCTCCTCCGACGAGCCGCCAGCGAAGCGCTTCCGCGGCTGGGCCTGGTCGGATGACGACGAAGACGACGATGATGAGGAGGAAGAAGCCCCCATTGAGGGCTACGGCAGTAGCGACGAAGAGCTCGCCAGCAGCAGCACTGGCGGACGACCTCCAATTCCTCCTAGCTTAGTTCTTGTGCTTTGCTGCCCAGATCGGCTCACCATCTTTTTTGCAGACTGATGAAAACTTCCAGTGGGGATGTCGAGGAAATTCTGATGCCCTCCACAACTCTGGAGGTAACAACCTCTAAAGGTGACATCGACCAAGTTGCCACCTTGGCCAAACCCCAGGCAGAGACGCCACAGCCGATTGCTTCGTCATCGGCTGTTCCCATGGTCATAGGAGAGGTATGCTCCCTTTGTTGGGCTTGCCCTCACCCTGATCTACAGACTTTTGCTTCTTTTGTTGTTTGTCAGGGCTGTGATCTCTCAGGCTTGCTGTCGTTCGACCCTGAATCTATCGAGCCGGCCCACTCCACAGCACGTGATGAACCGAGCCCCAGCGTCATCGCTGACCAACTCCAACGCCTCAAAGCTCTGCTTTCTTCACCCATTGAGACATTAGTCGAAAACTCTGAGGAGGTGAAGAACATTCTTGAAGAAATCCAGCCTCACGTCCCAGTGACGCTGCAGTTGAAGCTCTGGCCAGTCGTGACGTTGTCTGCCTTCAGGTCAAGGGTGCAGTTGGCTCGTCAGAGAATCGACTTACGCCACACCCAACTCCCGCTGAAAGCCGATATTGCGGACAGATGTCAACGGCTTAACGAAAAAAAGGCAGCTTTGGATGCCAAGACTGACACCTCCGTCAGCACTGCTGAGCTCGAGATCTTGCGAAAGGAGCTGAAGGATCTCGAAGAACAGGTGCGGGTCACCAAAAAGCTCATCTGTGACAAGGAAGCTTCCATTGCTCGCTCCCAACGGGAAGCAGAAGGCCTCAAGGCTGAACTGAAAACTGACTTGGCAGAGATACGTGCCTTGAACAAGCAACTGGTGAAAGGCAAGGATGATGACGACAAGGCCGAGATCGCAGAGGTGGATCACGTCCGTGCTGGTGCACTCCGCGCCTTAGAAACTTTCCTTCGCATAGGGCCCGCGTATGTGGCAGTTTGTGCTTGTAATTCTAGAGTCGATGGCTATGCATCAGCTGAACTTAAAAAAATTTATATTTTTTCCGGCCGATCTACTTATGCATCGGCCCCGGTATTCCAATGTCCATCATCTTCGAGGAATATATCTTGAGCTGCTGGCCATTGACAGCCACTTCATACTTCGTAACCTCGTATCTTATCCGTTTAAGTGCCCCCCGAGCCGATTTTTTCAAATGGATTGAAGATATCGGCTCTTCAGGCATCCTTTCTTAGATCAATGCTGAACACAGGCAAAATGCATGTCGAGGATAATTTTGGCCGATTGCTAGAATCGGCCTCCTTTTTCATCGCAATGCTCAATGAGGGTCTACGACTTCTTGGTCTTCTACTATGGCTAGTGACATGCTTGAGATGAGATTCGTGCTTTTTATGTTTTGGGGCCGATCACAGGGAACAGCCTTGCCACGTATATCTACTGATTTAGATCTTGCTACTCTGTCAGGCCGGTGGATAAGACCAGCCTCACCCCGTTTTTTGAAGCTTCGATGCGCTCACAGCCGTCCAAACTGATTCTAGAGAGCGGCTCTTGGTCGTCTGCATCCCAAATATTCATGGCAGCTAGTGAGATCTCGATTGAGTCATCTCGCTCGAACAACCTCCACTTCATCTCCATCCCATCGTATGATGCATTGGTGCATTGTGGATGGGATGCAACGATTGGCGTGAATCCAATCCCTTCCAAGCGGGACAGCGTAATTGCTTTTGCTTGTCGATGATGAAGAACGAGGTAGGTATGGTTTTTCGGCCTACGGTCGGATCTACATTCAGAACACCTTTTGCTTCTGATGCTTGGCCGTTGAAATCGCTTAACGTGACATTGGTCTTGATCAGATCGTCATTAGAGTGTCCCAAACGTCGTAGCATGGAATACGGCATTATGTTGACTGCCGCTCCCGTGTCAACCAACATCTTGCTGACAGGCTGCCCATCGATATAACCTTTTAGGTATAGAGCTTTCAAGTGCTTGTAGCTCCTCTCTCGTGGCTTCTCAAAGATCACTGGCCGTGGACCGCAGTCGAATTGAGCCACCGATACTTCCTCGTCTTTTGGAGCACAAAACTCTGACGGGAGTATAAACACCATGTTTGTATCAGCCGATGCCTCTGCATCGGCTTTTGTCTGTTTAGGGCGCCACACCTTCTTTGGCGGGCGCATCTCTGTCTCCAGCGTTTGCTGAATTTTCACGGCTAGATCGGGCCGTGCCTTCCTCAACGTGTACAGGTACTGTGCTTCGGCTTCCTCCAGGTTTCGTAGCCGCTGCACCCTACGCTTCTGAGAATGGCTGAGTCCATCAGGGCACCACCTTGGCCGGTGGTACCTATCCTCTTCTTCATCTGACCCCTCGAAGTCGTCATCTTGAGACGACTCAGCTCGTTTGTCCTGAGGTGGGAGAGGCCCTAGACGCTTGAACACTGAAACTTCATTTGTCCCCTTCCTCTGCGGTCTACATTTTGGGCAGTTCTCGATTGTAGGCAATCGGCTCATTCCTGAATCCCAGCAGTGTTTAAAGAAAGGACAGTTCCAATGCCTATCCAAGTCTTCTTGCTCTCTATCATATCGACGATACCTCCTATCATCTGCATCAGACCGACGATATCTTTCGTCATCCACGTCGTAGCGCCGACATCGGTCATACTGCTGCTCATATTTGTTAAGGAGGTGCGCGGAGAGTGGTCGTTGATACCGCACGCTTCTCACTTCTTCTTCTGTCAGGTACCGTCTGTTATCATGTTGGGGCCGGTCGCGTGGATCGGCCTCCTCTTTCTCCTTGCCACGGGAGTGACTGCTTTCTGCTTTATCTTTGCCATGGCGGGTCCCAAGCCCTGCCATGTTGACACCAAAAGAGAAACCTGGCTCGCGTCTTAGGGAGTGACCGAGATCCACCATGTTGACGCCGGGAAACGGATGTGTGTCTACTTTCATGGCAAATTGTCCAGAAGATTAATCGGCCCGACTCTATCGCCATTTGAATCCGTGCGCGCAACACTTTGCAATCGTTGGTGGCGTGGGTGAACGTGTGATGCCATTTGCAGTATGGCCTACCGTTCATCTCTTGTGACGTAGGAATTTTGTGGCCTTCGGGTAACTTCAGCTGTTTCTCCTTCAGCAGCAAATCAAAAATTTTCTCAGTTTTGCTTAAATCGAAGTCAAACCCTTTTGGAGGCCCTGGTTGTTTCACCCATTTGCAGGACACGGAAGCGCCGTCTGAGTCCATTCAGCCACAGCGACTTCCTGATCTTCCGCAGGGTCTTCATCCTCCTCAGCGTCGACCAGGCCTATCGTGCGCTTGAACTTGTCTTGGTACTATTCTGGGTGGCGCTGTTCATACGAAGTTAGTCTCTGGACCATGTGCGCTAACAAATTGTACTCCACTTGGAACGTCAGATCCTTGAGTGGCGGCTGCGAGGCTGCCACGGCCAGCTCGATCGCTTCTTTCTCGGATAAATGAACCGAATAACATCGGTTCTTGACGGTTCCGAAACGTTGAATGTATTCGGACACCGTCTCTCCTCGCCTTTGCCGAACCTGCGTCGGATCGGCAATGCCCGCTTCGGTAGCTTCTGAATGATATTGTATGTGAAACTGCTCTTCCAGCTGCTTCCATGTCCGAACTGAATTTGGGGGTAGCGAGGTGTACCACCCAAAGGCTGGACCCGTGAGAGATTGGGCAAAGAACCTCACACGTAGCGGTTCTGATGCTGAAACCATGCCCAACTGTGCCAAGTATCGGCTCACGTGCTCGATGGAGCTAGATCCTTCTGATCCACTGAATTTTGTGAAGTCAGGGAGCCGATACTTAGGTGGCAGCGGGATCAGGTCATACTCATTGGGATACGGCTTGGAATAGCCGATTGTTTTCTTCTTCGGCAGGATACCGAACTGATCTCTCAAGATTGCGCTGATCTGATCCCACTAGTAGGAAAAGCCTCATCAGTGGCGCACCAAAAATGGATTCTGTGGCGCATGGGAGGTGCGCCACAGAAACGTCGCAACAAAAATAAGGTTTCTGTGGCGCACCTGCCCATGCGCCACGGAATTAAGGTTTCGTGGCGCACTTGTTCTTAGGTGCGCCACGGAAAAGCGTGCGCCACGAATTGGTTTTTAGTGCGCCACGGAATTTGCTTGTATTATACACGATTTTGTGATGCCTGCTATATACATGCGGTTTATAGACAGCAATACGGATACACGAGGTTATATACGGCAACCTTCGGATATAATATAAATATCATGTACATTGCACAGATATAACATAGACATCATCATCACATTACTTAGAGCCCGATCGAGATACATATATAGTGGCAAGTGTCAAATGTTTTGCATACAACTCTTAATTCATACAAAATTCACAATTTCGAGATACAAAGTAGTCTTCATCCGGTTCCTCCTTTGCTCCGTCATCTCTACCCACCAGGCTCTCTTGCATCGGGGTCCTTCATCCAGTTCCTACTATGATGAAAATGGAAGAAAGTGAGACCAACAAGTCCGATGCACAAGAGAAATGGAATAAATGCCTCATACATTGTTGGTCAACACAAATATTAACATTCAGGGACGGTGTAAGTGAGACCAAGTCCGATGCACAAGAGATTGATATTTGTGCTATCTTACCGAGCTCACTTACGCCGCCCCGAGTGTACGGTGACCAAACATTTTAATCATCGGCATTTTGAAAATCTCAAAGCAAATGGAATGACAAAATGGAATAAGTGCCTCATACATTGTTGGTCAACACAAATATTAACATTTAGGGATGGTGTAAGCGAGGCCAGAGTAGGATGCACAAGAGATTGATATTTGTGCTATCTTACCGAGGCTCACTTACGCCACCCCGAGTGTACGGTGACCAAACATTTTAATCATCAGCATTTTGAAAATCTCAAAGCAAATGGAATGACAAAATAGAATATGTGCCTCATACATTGTTGGTCAACACAAACACTATGGTCAGAAACCATAGTTGCAGTATACACCGCCGTATACTTTGCAGAAGGGCCCCCTTTCCCCGGTCGGCGTTCCGTTAATGGGTGCTTGACGACACAACAACGCCGATCTGCATCTCCGGCGCAGAACCACGCCAGTCCCTCGCTGTCCGGTGAACGAGTCCTTGATGCAAAGACCGTGCCGGCCTGCCCAGCATTATGCCGGGCCGTGTTGCCGCGCTTCAAGCCGTGTGTCCCGCGCCCTGCACCGTTCGCCTTCTTGCCCGGTGAACCAATAGGCTGATCGTTGGAATAAGGAAACCGATGACAGCCCGGTCGCAAGATTAAATTGCGATCGGCCGTCATCGGCTTCCTTATTCCAACGATTAGTCTATTCGTTCACCGGGCAAAGGCGAAGAGTGCGGGCGCGTGATCGACACGGCCTGAAGCGCGACAACGAGGTCGGCATGATGCTAGGGAGGCTGGCACCATCTTGGCATTAAGGACTCGTTCACGTACTGGACGGCGAGAGAAGAAAAGTGGTGATGCGCCGGAGAGGCATGTCGGCGTTGTTGTCTCGTCAAGGACTCGTTCACGGAACGGCGGCCGGGGAAAGGGGGGCTCGTCTACAAAGTATATTGCGGCGTATAGGTGACCAAACATTCTAATCATCGGCACTAAAATGGAAGAAAGAGCCAAGTGGTATCTCAACTAGATATCATATGCCTCATACTTTGTTGGTCGAAAGAAATATTAACATTCGGGGATGGGGTCGGCGAGGCCGGGTAGGATGCACAAGAGATTGATATTTGTGCCATCGCACCGGGCTCGGTGGCCCCACCCTGCAGTGTACAAGTGACCAAACAATTTGATCATCGGCACTAGAATGGAAGAAAGGCCAATGCAATTAAGAAGTAGCTAGTATGAACTAAATGGAATGCCTCATACTTTGTTGGTCGAAACAAATATGAACATCCCGGGATGGCGTTAGTGAGGCCAGGTAGGATGCACAAGAGATTGATATTTGTGCCATCACACCGGGCTCACTAGCGACACCCGGAGTGTACGATTGACCGAAAATTCTAATCATCGGCACTAAAATGGAAGAAAGAGCCAAGTGGTATCAACTAAATGGAATGCCTCATACTTTGTTGGTCGAAACAAATATTAACATCCAGGGGATGGAGTAAGTGAGGCCGGGTAGGATGCACAAGATATTGATATTTGTGCCATCACACCGAGCTCACTTGCTCCACCCCCGAGTGTACGAGTGATCGACCAACCATCTAATCATCGGCAAGTACAAAAACACCAACAAACCAAGCAACCATGGTGACATAAGTCAAGATGCTCAAACACACATAGCATGCATGGAGCGAGATGCTCCAAAGGGATTATTCATCACTTGGTATATAGACCAAGTGATGCTTGGCAAAGAGAGGCCAATCAAGAACCGGTAAATCCAGTAAGTGATAGATATGCCTAAACAAGCAACAACACATAGCATATCCCAAATAACCGAGATGAGACAAGTCTTGGTAGCCAACTGAATCACCTAGCACCACCTAGCCTTTTAAAACCATCGAAACAGTCCTTTTTCTTCAAAGGATACCACGGTGGCATTCATTTACATGATCCCCTACTGTGGATATCTCTATTTTCATCAAAGCCAACAAGAAATAGAAATTTATCATTACTCGGTTGAGTTCAAAACAAAGCTCGGGGTACCATAAGGGATTATTCATCACTTGGTAGTAACCAAGTGATGCTTGGCAAGAGAGAGGCCAAGCCCGAGCTAGTCAATCCGATAGAGATGGATATGCACAAGTAAGCAAGAACACATAGCCTATCCAAGTTAACCAGATAAAACCAACCTTGACAGCCAACTTAATAACCTAGCATCACCTAGTCTTTTAAACCATCAGAAACTTCCCATTTTCTTCAAAGGATACCAAAGTGGCATTCATTTACATGATCCCCTACTGTGGATATCTCTATTTTAGTATACCATCATAAGCATTCCATTTAAATCACACATTTTAGTATCTGTTCTTATCCAAGTTTTTGCCTCAGCCTTTGCATCATTGGCTGAGCCAAGACATCAAGCATCTGGCCAGGGAGCATTCTTAGGCCAACCAAGAGCAACTAAAAATATGTATGTATACAAGCCCACCAGTAGCATAGTAGCATACCATAAGCTCACAAGAATCCATCAAGTAAATATGTACAGAGACATAGCAACAGTAATGAGCAATGAGCCAACAGCAACAGCAATGAGCATAGCCAACAGCAATGAGCCAACAGCAATGAGCACAGCCAACAGCAATGAGCCAACAGCAATGAGCATAGCCAACAGCAATGTGCACAGCCAACAGCAACAACTACACAGCAACAGCAGCAGCACAGCAACTTCGGCACAGCAACAGCAATGAGCCAACAGCAACTTCGGCACAGCAACTTCAGCACAGCACAGCAACTTCGGCACAGCAACAGCAATGAGCCAACAGCAGCAAGCGCAGCACAGCAACAGCAGCAGCAACATAGCACATTGCAGCAGCAAGCACAGCACAGCAGCATTTCGTCGAGCACCTTGTGCGCGCGCAGGAGAGGAATTAAGAGGGAGAGGAGGGGAGGGGAGAGAGATCACCGATGACAGGGGTGGAGGACGAGGTTGAAGATGACGGCAGGGGTGGAGGAGGAGGAGGAGCAGGAGGCGGCGGCTCCTCCACCTTGCCGCGACGGCGGCCCCTCCTCGCGGCGGCCCCTCCTCGCCGTAGGGGCAGCTTGTGCTGCAGGTGGCGGGGATGGGAGGACCGTGGCGGCATGCGCCCCTCGCGGAGGAAGGCGGCGGCGACGGCGATGGCGACGACCATGGCGGCGCGTGGCGGATCCAGGCGAACAGAATCGCGGTGACGGAGGAGAGGGGAGAGGGGAGAGGGGAGGGGCTCGGGAGAGGGGAGAGGTGAACAGGCGGGGGAGGGCACGGGCGATCGAGATGATATAAGTTACCTTAATTCTGTGGCGCACCCGAGCAGGTGCGCCACAGAATCAACTACTTCTGTGGCGCACCGAAGCACGTGCGCCACAGAAAGAGTTATTTCTGTGGCGCAGCACGCCATGTGCGCCACAGAAATACCTACAGCAATAATTGGTGGTGGCAGGATGTGGGCCCCACATAGTTTCTGTGGCGCACTACTGAAGCGTGCGCCACAAAATTAAGCTATTTCTGTGGCGCACCCAGAATGGTGCGCCACAAAATAATATTCTGTGGCGCATTTTTAGTGGTGCGCCACAGAACTAGGCTCCGCCTATAAGGGTTTTCCTACTAGTGTCCACAGTAGGAGCTGTAGAGGTTGAGCTGTCCGGACTCGTTGTAGTGGCATATTTAGTTAGCCACGCCTGTTTCTCAGCATCTGCTCCAGAACTCCCTGCTGCTCCAGCAATCCCTCCTGCCGTAACCATCGCTCCTGCTCCGGCAATTCCTCCTGCCGAAGTTTGGATCGCGCGCGTCCAGTTGTTGCAGTCCGGCACGTATGTGCACACGTATCCATATGGGATCTCCTTGGGCGGCTCATACAAGAATTGGTAGTCGCTAGGATCACCTCCAACCTTGCAGACAACGTATGCTGGTGAACCTTGTTGCTGTGGAGCTGCCATCGCGAATGGCAATGGTGGCCTGGTGTGGAATGGTATCTCTCCCTGATAAGTCCCTAAAGTAGGTCCTGACGGAGAATACTAATGCTTCATGATTTCTTGCACCACATGAAGCGCAACTCGCTCAAGCGTATTCACCAGGCTCTCAGAATGCCGACGTAGAGAATGAGCCACAGCATAGTTAATTTCTTGGCGCGGGGCTCTGGTACGTTCCTCCGAAGGGAGAGACAGATATAATCCCTCAAACGCGCCTTCGGGTGTGAATCCTTTGAACCTGATGCCGTGCGAACAGGTCTTCTCAAAAGAGCCGATGAGATCGGCTTCAAAGATGGCCTTCAGCTCATCGTATTTCTTCTTATGCTCTGCAGGTAGATCCTCGTACTTGATCGGTTCGTCCGACATCTTGGCTGGCGATGTTGACGTGGTTGTTGTAGAAAGTGTCCCACCGGGCGTGCCAGAATGTGTTGCCTGCTGATACGTCTCCGACGTATCGATAATTTCTTATGTTCTATGCCATATTATTGATGATACCTACATGTTTTATGCACACTTTATGTCATATTCGTGCATTTTCTGGAACTAACCTATTAACAAGATGCCGAAGTGCCGGTTCTCGTTTTCTCGCTGTTTTTGGTTTCGAAATCCTAGTAACGAAATATTCTCGGAATTGGACGAAACAAAGACCCGGGGGCCTATTTTGCCACGAACCTTCCGAGAAGACCGAAGAGCATACGAAGTGGGGCCACGAGGTGGCCAAACCACATGGCGGCGCGGCCAAGGGGGCCCGCGCCGCCCTGTGGTGTGGGCCCCTCGTCGGGCCCCGACTCGCCCTTCCGCCTACTTAAAGCCTTCGTCGCGAAACCCACGATGCGAAAAACCACGATACGGAAAACCTTACTCGGACGCCGCCGCCGCCGATCCCATCTCGGGGGATTCGGAGATCTCCTCCGGCACCCTGCCGGAGAGGGGATTCATCTCCCGGAGGACTCTACACCGCCATGGTCGCCTCCCGGAGTGATGAGTGCGTAGTTCACCCCTGGACTGTGGGTCCATAGCAGTAGATAGATGGTTGTCTTCTCCTCATTGTGCTTCATTGTTGGATCTTGTGAGCTGCCTAACATGATCAAGATCATCTATCCGTAATACTCTATGTTGTGTTTGTCGGGATCCGATGGATAGAGAATACCATGTTATGTTAATTATCAAGTTATTACATATGTGTTGTTTATGATCTTGCATGCTCTCCGTTACTAGTAGAGGCTCTGGCCAAGTTTTTGCTTTTAACTCCAAGAGGGAGTATTTATGCTCGATAGTGGGTTCATGCCGCATTGACACACTGGGACGATGATGAGAAAGTTCTAAGGTTGTGTTGTGCTGTTGCCACTAGGGATAAAACATTGGCGCTATGTCCGAGGATGTAGTTGTTGATTACATTACGCACCATACTTAATGCAATTGTCCGTTGCTTTGCAACTTAATACTTGGAAGGGGTTCGGACGATAACTTGAAGGTGGACTTTTTAGGCATAGATGCGGTTGGATGGCGGTCTATGTACTTTGTCGTAATGCCCAATTAAATCTCACTATACTTATCATGACATGTATGTGCATTGTTATGCCCTCTCTATTTGTCAATTGCCCGACTGTAATTTGTTCACCCAACATGCTTTTATCTTATGGGAGAGACACCTCTAGTGAATTGTGGACCCCGGTCCATTCTTTTAATACTGAAATACAAATCTGTTTGCAATACTTGTTTTTACTATTTTCTCTGCAAACAATCATCTTCCACACAATACGGTTAATCCTTTGTTACAGCAAGCCGGTGAGATTGACAACCTCACTTGTTTCGTTGGGGCAAAGTACTTTGGTTGTGTTGTGCAGGTTCCACATTGGCGCCGGAATCCCCGGTGTTGCGCCGCACTACATCCCGCCGCCATCAACCTTCAACGTGCTTCTTGGCTCCTCCTGGTTCGATAAACCTTGGTTTCTTTACGAGGGAAAACTTGCTGCTGTGCGCATCATACCTTCCTCTTGGGGTTGCCCAACGAACGTGTGAAATACACGCCATCAAGCATATTTTTACGGCGCCGTTGTCGGGGAGATCAAGACACGCTGCAAGGGAAGTCTCCACTTCTCAATCTCTTTACTTTGTTTTTGTCTTGCTTTATTTTATTTACTACTTTGTTTGCTGCATTATATCAAAACACAAAAAAATTAGTTGCTAGTTTTACTTTATTTACTGTCTTGCACTCTATATCAAAAACACAAAAAAATTAGTTACTTGTTTTACTTTACTTAATATCATGCATGTTTTTATTTCACTAGTTAAGCATAATGGAAGAATACAAAAATATGAGAGATCTTTATGAACTTTATCTTGAATTAGGACATGATGTGTTTGAAGAGAGAATTAAAAAACCCATGGAACTTTATATGCATGCTAATGGGAATGTTATTACTATGGATGCTTTGAACACCATTGTTGCTAATGCTATGGAAAATTCTAAGCTTGGGGAAGGCTGGCTCGATGAGCAGGATCTTTTTAGTACCCCAAGCATTGAGGAGAAAATTTTCTTTTATGATTACAATATGCCTCCTATATATGATGATAGCCACTTTATTGAATTTGCTCCCACTACAACTAATAAAATTGATTATGCTTACGTGGAGAGTAATAATTTTATGCATGAGACTCATGATAAGAATGCTTTATGTGATAGTTACATTGTTGAGTTTGCTCATGATGCTACTGAAAATTATTATTAGAGAGGAAAATATGGTTGTAGAAATTTTCATGTTACTAAAACACCTCTCTATGTGCTGAAATTTTTGAAGCTACACTTGTTTTATCTTCCTATGCTTGTTACTTTGCTCTTCATGAACTTGTTTATTTACAAGATTCCTATGCATAGGAAGCATTTTAGACTTAAATGTGTTTTGAATTTGCCTCTTGATGCTCTCTTTTGCTACAAATACTATTTCTTGCGAGTGCATCATTAAAACTGCTGAGCCCATCTTAATGGCTATAAAGAAAGAACTTCTTGGGAGATAACCCATGTGTTATTTTACTACAGCACTTTTTTTTTATATTTGTGTCTTGGAAGTTGTTTACTACTGTAGAAACCTCTCTTTATCTTAGTTTTGAGTTTTGTTGTGCCAAGTAAAGTCTTTGATAGTAAAGTAAGTACTAGATTTGGATTATTGCGCAGTTCCAGATTTCTTTGATGTCACGAATCTGGGTCTATCTCCCTGTAGGTAGCTCAGAAAATTAAGCCAATTTACGAGCATGATCCTCAGATATGTACGCAACTTTCATTCAATTTGAGCATTTTCGTTTGAGCAAGTCTGGTGGCCTAATAAAATCCATCTTTACGGACTGTTCTGTTTTGACAGATTCTGTCTTTTATTTCGCATTGCCTCTTTTGCTATGTTGGATGAATTTCTTTCATCCATTAATGTCCAGTAGCTTTATGCAATGTCCAGAAGTGTTAAGAATGATTGTGTCACCTCTGAACATGTGAATTTTTATTATGCACTAACCCTCTAATGAGTTGTTTCGAGTTTGGTGTGGAGGAAGTTTTCAAGGATCAAGAGAGGAGTATGATGCAATATGATCAAGGAGAGTGAAAGCTCTAAGCTTGGGGATGCCCCGGTGGTTCACCCCTGAATATTATAAGAAGACTCAAGCGTCTAAGCTTGGGGATGCCCAAGGCATCCCCTTCTTCATCGACAACATTATCAGGTTCCTCCCCTGAAACTATATTTTTATTCCGTCACATCTTATGTACTTTGCTTGGAGCGTCGGTTTGTTTTTGTTTTTGTTTTGTTTGAATAAAATGGATCCTAGCATTCACTTTATGGGAGAGAGACACGCTCCGCTGTAGCATATGGACAAGTATGTCCTTAGGCTCTACTCATAGTATTCATGGCGAAGTTTCATCTTCGTTAAATTGTTATATGGTTGGAATTGGAAAATACTACATGTAGTAATCCTAAAATGTCTTGGATAATTTGATACTTGGCAATTGTTGTGCTCATGTTTAAGCTGTTGCATCATATACTTTGCCCCCATTTAATGAAGAAATACTTAGAGCTTGCTAATTTGGTTTGCATATTTGGTTTCTCTAGAGTCTAGATAACATCTAGTATTGAGTTTTGAACAACAAGGAAGACGGTGTAGAGTCTTATAATGTTTACCATATGTCTTTTATGTGAGTTTTGCTGTACCGTTCATCCTTGTGTTTGTTTCAAATAACCTTGCTAGCCTAAACCTTGTATCGAGAGGGAATACTTCTCATGCATCCCAAATACTTGAGCCAACCACTATGCCATTTGTGTCCACCATACCTACCTACTACATGGTATTTCTCCGCCATTCCAAAGTAAATTGCTTGAGTGCTACCTTTAAAATTCCATCATTCACCTTTGCAATATATAGCTCATGGGACAAATAGCTTAAAAACTATTGTGGTATTGAATATGTACTTATGCATTTTATCTCTTATTAAGTTGCTTGTTGTGCGATAACCATGCTTCAGGGACGCCATCAACTATTCTTTGTTGAATATCATGTGAGTTGCTATGCATGTCCGTCTTGTACGAAGTAAGAGAGATCTACCACCTTTATGGTTGGAGCATGCATATTGTTAGAGAAGAACTTTGGGCCGCTAACTAAAGCCATGATTCATGGTGGAAGTTTCAGTTTTGGACATATATCCTCAATCTCATATGAGAATAATAATTGTTGCCACATGCTTATGCATTAAAGAGGAGTCCATTATCTGTTGTCCATGTTGTCCCGGTATGGATGTCTAAGTTGAGAATAATCAAAAGCGAGAAATCCAAAATGCGAGCTTTCTCCTTAGACCTTTGTACAGGCGGCATGGAGGTACCCCATTGTGACACTTGGTTAAAACATGTGCATTGCAAAGATCCGGTAGTCCAAGTTAATTAGGACAAGGTGCGGGCACTATTAGTATACTATGCATGAGGCTTGCAACTTGTAAGATATAATGTACATAACTCATATGCTTTATTACTACCGTTGACAAAATTGTTTCATGTTTTCAAAATAAAAGCTCTAGCACAAATATAGCAATCGATGCTTTCCTCTTTGAAGGACCTTTCTCTTTACTTTTATGTTGAGTCCGTTCACCTATTTCTCTCCACCTCAAGAAGCAAACACTTTTGTGAACTGTGCATTGATTCCTACATACTTGCATATTGTACTTGTTATATTACTCTATGTTGACAATTATCCATGAGATATACATGTTACAAGTTGAAAGCAACCGCTGAAACTTAATCTTCCTTTGTGTTGCTTCAATACCTTTACTTTGATTTATTGCTTTATGAGTTAACTCTTATGCAAGACTTATTGATGCTTGTCTTGAAGTACTATTCATGAAAAGTCTTTGCTTTATGATTCACTTGTTTACTCATGTCATTACCATTGTTTTGATCGCTGCATCCACTACATATGTTTACAAATAGTATGATCAAGGTTATGATGGCATATCACTTCAGAAATTATCTTTGTTATCGTTTTACCTGCTCGGGACGAGCGAGAACTAAGCTTGGGGATGCTTGATACGTCTCCGACGTATCGATAATTTCTTATGTTCTATGCCATATTATTGATGATACCTACATGTTTTATGCACACTTTATGTCATATTCGTGCATTTTCTGGAACTAACCTATTAACAAGATGCCGAAGTGTCAGTTCCTGTTTTCTGCTGTTGTTGGTTTCAGAAATCCTAGTAACGAAATATTCTCGGAATTGGACGAAACAAAGACCCAGGGGCCTATTTTGCCACGAACCTTCCAGAAGACCGAAGAGCATACGAAGTGGGGCCACGAGGTGGCCAAACCACGATGGCGGCGCGGCCAAGGGGGGCCCGCGCCGCCTGTGGTGTGGGCCCTCGTCGGGCCCCGACTCTGCCCTTCCGCCTACTTAAAGCCTTCGTCGCGAAACCCACGATGCGAAAAACCACGATACGGAAAACCTTGCGAGACGCCGCCGATCCCATCTCGGGGGATTACGGAGATCTCCTCCGGCACCTGCCGGAGAGGGGATTCATCTCCCGGAGGACTCTACACCGCCATGGTCGCCTCCGGAGTGATGAGTGAGTAGTTCACCCCTGGACTATGGGTCCATAGCAGTAGCTAGATGGTTGTCTTCTCCTCATTGTGCTTCATTGTTGGATCTTGTGAGCTGCCTAACATGATCAAGATCATCTATCTGTAATACTCTATGTTGTGTTTGTCGGGATCCGATGGATAGAGAATACCATGTTATGTTAATTATCAAGTTATTACATATGTGTTGTTTATGATCTTGCATGCTCTCCGTTACTAGTAGAGGCTTTGGCCAAGTTTTTGCTTTTAACTCCAAGAGGGAGTATTTATGCTCGATAGTGGGTTCATGCCCGCATTGACACACGGGACGAGTGACAGAAAGTTCTAAGGTTGTGTTGTCTTTGTTGCCACTAGGGATAAAACATTGGCGCTATGTCCGAGGATGTAGTTGTTGATTACATTACACACCATACTTAATGCAATTGTCTACGTTGCTTTGAAACTTAATACTTGGAAGGGGTTCGGACGATAACTCTGAAGGTGGACTTTTTAGGCATAGATGCGGTTGGATGGCGGTCTATGTACTTTGTCGTAATGCCCAATTAAATCTCACTATACTTATCATGCCATGTATGTGCATTGTTATGCCCTCTCTATTTGTCAATTGCCCGACTGTAATTTGTTCACCCAACGTGCTTTTATCTTATGGGAGAGACACCTCTAGTGAATTGTGGACCCCGGTCCATTCTTTTAATACTGAAATACAAATCTGCTGCAATACTTGTTTTTACTATTTTCTCTGCAAACAATCATCTTCCACACAATACGGTTAATCCTTTGTTATAGCAAGCCGGTGAGATTGACAACCACACTGTTTCGTTGGGGCAAAGTACTTTGGTTGTGTTGGCAGGTTCCACGTTGGCGCCGGAATCCCTGGTGTTGCGCCGCACTACATCCCGCCGCCATCAACCTTCAACGTGCTTCTTGGCTCCTCCTGGTTCGATAAACCTTGGTTTCTTTCTGAGGGAAAACTTGCTGCTGTGCGTATCATACCTTCCTCTTGGGGTTGCCCAACGAACGTGTGAAATACACGCCATCACCTGCCAAAACTCACCGGCGAGCAGTGGTTAAACAACACGAAGAGCCGGGAGACTCCCAAGACCGCTTAGTGGGCCCTGGCGCCTCGCGTCGTCCCGCAAAGTCCCAGCACACGTCCTGGCGGTTGCAAGGGCGTGCCCCCTGACCTATACCTGATCAGGAAGGTGTTGGATTGCTTCAGCTAGTCTCCTGCATGGTAGACACGTAAACATTAAATACGAGCCCGATCGGCTCTCAGGTTGCCCTATGGATCGGCTCAAAGAGCCGATCGCCCCATGGTTCACGTTGGATTTACGATGACATGGGGATCCTGCTTGATCAAAACAAAGCTAAACCAATCTACGACAGTTTAGGGTTTTCACCGCATAACCGGAACATCCTACGCGTAGTTGGGCCTAGCAGATACGAAAGATGATGGAAACTATCCCTAAAAGAGGCCTAAAAACCAACGTTAAGTCAATTCCCGGAACATCCCTTATAGGAACGGTAAAACAACACCTCACGCACTACCGGATCATCCAACCCCAGCATAAGGCCTAATCATGCGGATATTAAACTAATCCTTGAAACAAGGAGCAACTATAACAGATTGGATCTACTAAGTAACGAATAAGCAAGGTGCTGCCCTTACACCTATTCAGGTGTAAGGACAGCTAGACATCGAGGGACGGCATTGCTAAGCAAATATGCATAAGAAAAGCATCAATGCAAGCCCCAAGACACCTACGATAAATAGTGCTACTCGCCATCAACAACGCTTCAACACGAGTAACACAAGGTAATCGAATAAACGTGTACTGCCTAGATCGCAAGATGCGATCTAGGCAGCATGATGCTTACCCGGAAGAAACCCTCGAAATAAGGGGTGGCGATGCGCTTGGTTTGTGTTTGTTGTGAACGTGATTGTCCTCCTTTCTCAATAAACCTAGATACATATTTATAGTCCAAGGGACTTTCTAATTCGGAAGTACACCTGACCGTGTACGAACCAAACTCTATCTTCTAATTCTAAATACGATCTAATAATATACAGATACACGGGCAATTTAGCCCAAACTCTCGTGCGAGGCCGCTTCAGATATTCTCCACGTGCATCTTCTTCAAGCCCATCTCAATTACGGCCCATCTCCTGATTTGGCCAAAATCTGGTGATAACACAATCTTTCTTGTACAAGGCCGGTTCGGGAATATTTTCCATGCATATCCTCTAAACCCACTTAATCACGGCCCATCTCCAGACTTGGTTAAATTCTGGTGATAACACCATGTTGAGTGAATTCAACTCACCCCACAACTTTTGGGGAGAAGCCATCTCTACGGCCGTCCACTACTCCAACCGGCTCTTCCTCCGTCCCCTCCACAACAAAACTCCATACGAGCTTCTTACCGGTAACAAGCCTAATGTCATGTACTTTCGTGTCTTTGGATGCAAGTATCTTGTTAAGAACAACAAAGGAAAGCTCGGTAAATTTGAATCTAGAACCATAGAGGGCATATTTGTTGGTTATGCGGAGAACTCTCACGCCTATAGATACTACAACCGGTCCACTGGGACTATTGAAGTATCTTGTGACGTGGAGTTCTTGGAGGATAATGGCTTCCAAGTGGAGCAAGTTGTTCCATGTGTTGCAGGTAATGATCATGATCCATCTAGTTCCATTAAGCATATGGGCATTGGACACATCCGGCCCATAGAAGTTCATAATGATGATGGAGTAGAAGTATCAAGCACGGCTCAAGTGGAGCCTAGCTCAACTCAAGACGAACCATCAAGTGCAACTCAAGAACCATCCTCCACTCAAGATGAGTCACATTCCGAAGAACAAGAAGAAAGTTCTCATTCCATTGAGCAAGACCATGATGATGATCAAGAGACATCCACAACTCATGATCAAGCTCAAGTGATCCCTCATGATCAAGTACTAGCAAGGGATGAATTCATTGATCATGAAGGAACCATTCGGAAGATCAAGGCCGCTACAAGGGCAAGTGACATGAAAGTAGATCAAGTCCTTGGTAGCATCTCAAGAGGAGTGGTAACTCGTAGACACCATGCATTACTTATCACTTATTGTCAACACCATGCTTTTGTGTCTAGTTTTGAACCACTCAAGGTACATGAAGCCTTGGTTGATCCGGATTGGGTAATTGCCATGCAAGAAGAATTGGAGTGTTTCACTCGTAATGAAGTATGGTCTCTAGTTGAGAGACCCAAAGATCATCGCATCAATGTTATTGGGACCAAATTGGTATTCAAGAACAAGCAAGATGAGAATGGCATTGTCATACAAAACAAAGCAAGGTTAGTGGCGCAAGGGTTTGCCCAAATAGAAGGTATGGATTTTGAGGATACCTTTGCGCCGGTAGCCCGTCTTGAAGCTATTCGTCTTTTGCTTGCATTTGCATCTTTCCACAATTTCAAACTATATCAAATGGATGTGAAAAGTGCATTTTTGAATGGTCCTCTAAAAGAAACCGCATATGTGGCTCAACCCCTGGGTTTCGAAGACCCATGCCGACCCAACCACGTGTATTTACTCCATAAGGCACTCTACGGTCTCAAGCAAGCTCCACGTGCTTGGTATGAGTTCCTTAGGGATTTCTTACTACATGATGGGTTTTGCATGGGTACGGTCGATTCCACCCTTTTCACCAAGCGGGTTAAAGGGGGTGGCCTATTTATATGTCAAATATATGTTGATGATATTATCTTTGGTGGAACTAACCCCAATCATAACAAAGCTTTTGAGCTATTGATGACTAGGAAATTTGAGATGTCCATGATGGGAGAGTTGAAGTTCTTCCTAGGCTTCCAAGTGAGGCAACTTGCAAAAGGCACTTTCATCTCTCAAGAAAAGTATGTGAAGGACATGCTCAAGAAATTCAACATGACCAATGCAAGCCCAATGAAGACACCCATGCCCGTAAAGGGGCAAGTTGGCTCATGTGACGGTGAGAAGGATGTGGACATAAAGGTATACCGCTCCATGATAGGATCCTTGCTCTACCTTTGTGCCTCTAGGCCGGATATCATGCTAAGTGTAGGGATGTGTGCTCGTTTTCAATCCGCTCCCAAGGAGAGCCATTTAATGGCGGTCAAACGGATTCTAAGATACCTTGTTCTCACTCCTACTCTCGGGCTATGGTATCCAAAGGGGTCAACCTTTGAACTCATTGGCTATTCGGATTCCAATTGGGCCGGTGATAAGGTTGACCGGAGTCTACCTCCGGGGCTTGCCAATTTATTGGCCGGTCATTGGTGAGTTGGTCATCCAAGAAACAAAACTCCACCGCTTTATCCACCGCCGAAGCCGAATACATATCCGCGGCATCTTGTTGCACTCAATTGTTATGGATGAAGCAAACCTTGAAAGACTATGGTGTGTCTCTTGGTACGGTGCCTCTTCTTTCTGACAATGAAAGTGCAATTAAGATCGCCAATAACCCGGTTCAACATTGTCGCACCAAACATATTGACTTTCGCCATCACTTCCTACGTGATCATGTTGCCAATAAGGATATTGATCTCACTCATGTGGGAACAACCTACCAATTGGCGGATATTTTAACTAAGCCTTTGGATGAAGCCCGCTTTGTTAACTTGAGAGGAGAACTTGGTATTCTTGATCCTAAAAACTTGGATTGATTAACTTCTTTCACTATATTCTTGCATTTATCTTGCTATCTAGCTTAGAGGCATAGCACATGTGGGGATAGTCATCCTACCATGTCTTGGTAAGATGCATACCTATGTGTGCAACATAAATAGACCCAATGTCATTATATGGACCCAAGCATGTCTCTTCGCGGTCTCATGACATTTGCGCTTTCACATAGGGGGAGTAATCCTCCGCCCCTCATTGAGCCTTCATTACAACTTGATTTGACTATAGAAGGCCAAATGATCTTATTGCAAAACTTAGTTCAAAAATGAATTATGATTCTTGATATATACTTCGAATCATGTCCATTGTTGCTATTTACATCTTGTTTGGATTTTCTCTCCAATGGGTATGCCTAAAGAACTTTGTGTTTCCTACCCCATGTCTATGCTCATCTCATCATCATCTATCTATCTATATGTACATGTCATCATCTGAGCATTCACACACACTTACACAAAGCATAGGGGCAAAACGAGGCAAAAACGAGACAAAACTGGGTGGCCGGTCTGCGGCCCGGTTGGACCGGCCTCTGGGCCGGATCAGCCGGCGCCTGGTCCGGTCGACCGGGCGCCCGACCGGCCGCGCGGCCTGTTATGTGTGGCAGAGGATACACCTTGGGGTCTTCTTCCTCATTACCCCCAACTCCCACACCTCCATTGCCGCCGCCCCCATCACCTCCACCAAGCTCTAGGGCCTTCCCACCACAAGAATCCCCCCAAACTTCACCAAACTATAGATCGGGCCCCTTGGAACATCTCCACCAAAGGATTTGGTCCCTCTCAATCTATTTTGGGAAATCTTGGAGTTCTTGGGTTTCAAGCCCTACCTAGTGTTCTTCTTGCTCTCTTGATCAAGGAGGACCATGTCTTCGGGTAATGTGATCTACCTTTCTCCCTATTCTCTAGTCCTCATCACACATTGCAATTTCTTGACAAGATTTTGGGAAATTTTAGGGTTAGGGTTAGGGTTTGTAAGTCCTCATGCCTTTAGAGAGTCTCACAACACAATGCACTTACTCCACTCTATTGCTATAATCTATATTCAAGTTTATGAGTTTTTGCATGATTTTGTGGTAGAAAATCTAGGCACAACTTCACAAATCGACAGATCCGGTCACCAGCCCGGTCAACCGGCCGCTCAACCGGCCGGCCCGGCGTGCGGCTCGGTCAACCGGTCCCCAACCGGTTCGTCCGGTCTGCTGCCCGGTTGGACCTGCCTGTGCGCCGGATCGCCCAGTTTTCGCACAATCTCATCAATACACTTGGATATATGCTATGCTTTTTTGGCTTCCCTCTTATTGATGACATGTACACTTACCCCACTGCTATTCTCGCTCTATTCTCGCATTCACAAGTAGTTGGAGTGGTGAGGGACGTGGCACTGTTGCCAAGAGAGGACGGACTGGTGACATTCCTCCCCGCAGTTCTAGTAGTCGCGTACCTCCTCAAGTTCATCAAGGTACTGACATTGGCAGCTCAGCTGGGGGTAGGACCAAGTCAGTTGGTGGCAAGAAAAAGGATAAGCATGCCGCCCAAGAGGATGATGAAATAGTGCCAAATTTCAATGTTGGGAATGCAAACTGTGTTGAGTGGCAGGAAATGAGGACGGTGAATCCGTATCGCTTTGAGCAACAGACTTACTCTCGTGGGGACAAGTTCTTCTGGACCAAGACACAAGCAGCCCTATGGGATGGTTTCTATGATTCTCATGAGTTTATGAAGAATGGTGATCTTGTGATGCCCAAGGCCATCAATCTCGACGAGCTTGCCTTGCATGAAGCCACAAAGTATCGCTTTGTGGTTGAAACCTTGAAGGGTATGGGACTATATGACCTTGTGTGCCTAAAGCCCGATGATGAACAAGAGGATCCTACCTTTTGTCCTCTCCTAGTCCGTCAGTTCCACTGCACCGTTTTCTTCCATGATGATGCGGACCGCACCATCACCTGGATGACTGGCAAGGAGAAGTACTCATGCACCTACTCTCAGTTCCGTGCAGCCATGGGTTGTGATGGTGACAGTGCTCCAGGGTACAAGATTCATTCACGGTCTAAGCTTACTAAGGGTGACATCTCCTTCTGCTATCCTACGAACCCTACACCTGGACCTCCTACTATCTCTGGGATGTACTACTCATATCTTGTCCTTGCCAAGATGTTCCGTGAGAGCCTCATTAGCAAGTCTGGCGACACCAGTGAAGTCAGGAACTATCACCTAAATCTGATGTACTATTGTCATCTCGACGGGGTAAGGAAGATCGATGGGCTGTGATCTTATTCACCGTGAACCGAAGCGTGCGAGTTATGGACCGCATGACTCCCAACTATGCTCAGTATGTTCAGCGGCTCATCAACTACATTGTTCCCGCTCCTCTCAACACTCTTGGAGAAAGAGTCATCATGGACCCATTCAGGATCCCCACTCAGGAGGCCACTCGTCCGGACGTTCCCTCCATGATGCCCTCCACTGAGCGCCGTTCCAAGGAACACCATGATCATGATGCTAGCTCCAACTACTCTCGGCGCCCCAAGCATGGTGCCGCTCGCTTCTTCTCCAGCATGTGGCAAATGTGCAAGAACACCAATGATGTTGCACATCAGAGCCTTACTGTGAACCAGGAGACACGGAGGCAACAGAATGAGTTCATGGCTTCACGGAACCACCTTGTTCCTCCTTCTGGACCGGAGATGGAGCATGTGGTTGCACCTCAGTGGGAGATGCCTCTCCTTACCGATGAGATGATCCAGAACTTCGACTTCTCCATGTATGCTCATGGTAGCCTTCCTCCTAGGACTGCTCGTGCTCCTACTCCTACTGCTGATGATGGTGATGAGGATGAAGGTGATGAGGCTGCACGCGATGATGGCGAGAGCTCCTACTCGACCGGGCATGAGTTCTATTGATGGGTGCGATAGCATCTCTCCTCTTTTCTTCGCCTTTTTGGTGTTCCGATGCCAAAGGGGAAGAAGAGAGTAGAGTCTAGGACCACGGGGTTCTTTGATTGTCACAAGCCATGGGAGTTTCTTTATTTGGATTTTATATGGCTTGTGCGTATTTGCTTTGATTTCTCAAGAACCATTTGCTACTTCGAATAATTCATGTATGGATGTGTATGGACGACTATTATGTGTGCTACTCTATGTTAGGATGATTATGTGTGCTATGCTTATATATCTTGATATGCACATCTCCATACCATTCTTGTTTCCTAAAGATATTGGGGGAGCTTCTCATGTTCCACAAATGGTGCACTTTGCATTCAAACGCAAATTCTCCAAGTGCACACATTATGGGGGAGCCGTCGTAATATCTTATATGGAATCAAGGTTTAGAGCTTATCATAATATCTATTTGTGACTCTAGCTCGGTTTGTCATCGTATACCAAAAAGGGGAGATTGTAAAGGTATTTTACCCTTATCCATTATTTTGGTAACAATGACACCGTGCTAGAGTACTTGGCCTAATATGTTTATAAGGATAATCTCAGGTATTAGGCAAAGAGGCATAAATGGTGTATCAAAGGAACAAGAAGGCTAAAGGAGACCCCCCACTTCAACAACAATCGAAAAGGGGTCTACAGCAGAAATCTGGTCTGCAGCCCGGTCCAACCGAACTACAGACGGGCCAGTCCGGCGTGCTGCCCGGCCAACCGGTCGCCAACCGGGGCGAGTCCGGCGCACGGTCCGGTCGACCGGTCGCCAACCGGGCTCCATACGAGGAACCAACAGATCCGGTTGCCGACCGGTCAACCGGCCTACCAACCGGAGAGTCCGGCGTGCGGCCCGGTCGACCGGTCGCCAACCGGGCGCCAACCGGGCGCCAACCGGAGGAGCTCCAGGACGACGCAAAGGGCATCCGGTCGCTGGCCCGGTCAGACCGGCCTCACCACCGGGCAGTCCGGTCTGTGGTCCGGTCAACCGGGTTTGTCGAGAGAAAAGCTGAGGTGGCAAGTGACCAACGGCCATATTTCGAAGAACACTATAAATAGGCCTTCTCCTACCTCTGAACAGTTAGGCACTACACTACAAGTTGTTCTTGAGCTCTCTCTCTTACTCCGTTGCTAGAAACACCAAAAGCCTCAGATCTCCCTCCTCCTCCACCCAAACTCAAATCCCTCCGGGGAATCGTTAGAGGAGGACATGATCTACCGTTCTACCAAGCCAAATCTCATTCCCCTTGTATTCATTGAGAAGCTTTCTTCCTAGGGTTCTTTGGAAACCCTAGGTGGGCAAGAGGAGTCCGGAAGCATCCGGACTGTGGATTTGCTCCGGGCAAGATTGTGAAGGTTTGGAGGCTACCTCAAAGTCTACCACAAGTGGGTGAGCTATTCCTTCGTGGGATAGGCTCCGGAGAATAGGGTGAGCCTTCGTGGCGCGGGGAATCCTTCGTGGGACCTCCACTCCTCCAAACGTGACGTACCTTGTTGCAAAGTAAGGGAACACGGGAATACATCCTCGTCTCCGCGTGCTATCGGTTATCTCTAACCGAACTCCTTACTTGTGATTTAATCGCCTGTGAGAGCCTTCGTGCTCGAGTTAGTTGTATCCTCATATAGGTTGCTTCACCTAGTTTGCATTAGGCTCACCTTTATATTCCGCAAAGCCTAATATTGCAAAGAAAGAATTAAAATCTGTAGAAACCTATTCACCCCCCCCCCCCTCTAGGTTTACCATCTCTATACTTTCAACTACAGAAAAACAATCGAGTCCAAAGTGGCTGCAGATGAAAAGTGGCATACCTCCGTTAGGAACAACAAAAATTGGGGAAGCATGGGCGTTCGCCGCCGCGCCGAAGCGAGCAAAGATCCTTCGAATTAATTTCTTTTATAAAGGACCTCAAGCAGATCTTCAGCAGTAATTTCTTTTATTTGGAAAAAATAATATTATTACCTTCTTCTGTGGATCGCTTCACATCTGCAGCACTAGTTTTTTTGGCACCAGTTCTTCAATGGTGAATGTGATCTTTTTCACTATCATCGGGGACAAATACTCCACTATTCATTGTTTATTTATTCAAGAAATACTACTAATTTCTTCTATTGATCGCCTCACGGTCACCATGAGAAAACTAATGCCTTCTTCCACAATAACTTCAAAAAAAACACTTCATTATTCATCGCCTCTTTTATTCGGGGAAAGTATTACTACCTACTTTTGTTGATCGCCTCACTACCACCCTATTCAAAGCCTTTTTATTCCATAAATACTACTAAATTTTGTTGATCACCTCACAATCACGAAATAGTACTACTTTTTCACAACAATTTGGGAAAAAATACTCCATTATTTGTTGTCTCTTTTATTCAAAGAAATATTATTACCTTTTTTTTATTGATTGCATCAAAAACCTTCTTTTATTTATTGCCTCACGGTGATCGTAGAGGCATACTCCACTATTTATCGCCTCTCTTATTTGATATAAAAATACTGACACCTTCTTTCACACCAACTTCAGAAAAATACTTCATTATCCGTGGGCTCTTCTTTTTGGGACAACGCTATTGACTTTTATATTCGCCTACTGATCATCCTATGGGAACGGCCGTGCCAAGGATTCCTAGTAGGCGTCCCCTAAACGGCAGTACCAAAAAAATTAAGGTAACTTAAACTTAAAATTTCATTTAAATTTGATATATTTTACAAGGTTTGAATGAAATTTACCTAAAACAAAACCCCTAAACGGCAGTGCATTTCGGCGCTTCCTAGCACTCCTTGGGGCAGAGGAGGTAGAGCCCGTCGCGAGGCGGCTGCGGCGTTGGCAGCCATGCTGATCACGAAAGGATACGTCACGCAAGGTCAGATGCTTCCTCCTCTTCACCTCGCACTTCGGGGCAAGGTACGCGATGGGGAGGATCACGGTGCATTGACACCAGCGAGTGCAGTGCGAACCGCGAAGACGACGAGCGTGATATTGTCCTCATCAGTTCCCACTACGGTGTGGTGGTGGACTGGTTGATCACATCCATCGCCTGATAGAGTACGACAGGGGTAAGCAATATAGACTGTCGACTACGGTGACACGGTGTGGTGATGGACTGGTTGTATGTGACTGCTCCATGGTCCATGTGATGGCCCGTTGGGGCATGGCTCCTGAAGCTAACTATATCAGTGCCCTAGCTAAGAGTCAAACGAACAAAACGATCACAAAATGCACACCAGATAAATGGGATATAAGCTAAAAGCATAGCGCTACTGCATAACGAAGAGGAATTCTGAAGGCGGCGAGCATTTACAGAAACACTACTTGACTAAGCATCTTCAAGTTCCAAGAAAGATTTCTGAAGGCATAATATTCCGCATAGCACAGAGGAATTCTGAAGGAATAGAGACACTACACGACTGACAGACTGAGCATCTTCCAGATCCAATATCAGGAGCAGAAAACGAAGTGCGTAAATCCAACATCAAGTGGCAAAATCTCCTAAACAGTTACCAGGAAGAAGCAATACGAGAGAATAAGTGGGCCGACTACTCCTACGCATGTTATATCATCATCCTACATAGTGGCAAAGGTATCACATCGAGGCACCGTCTTTGCAAAATAGGAAACCAACTAGCACTGCACGCTTCGCAACCCAGGAGCTCTCTCTTCTCAATCAAAACTCACAACTGCAAGGAGCTAGGCATTGTTGACAGAGGCAGGAGGATCTTCATTGATCTCCCTGCTGGTTCCACTGGAAGTTTCACTGGCACTTGATTGGGCCACTGGCATGGCAGCGGGCGGAGCAGGAAGAGGAAGAGGAATCCTGGCAGCAGGCTTGAACTGAACCAGTATCACGGTCATGTTGTTCTTCGACTTAATGCAATGATCAAGAAGCCCCTCACAAATGGTACGCAGATCTCTCGTCCCCTGCGTTGGTTGACACAGCATATATGTGAGTGACAATCCTATCAACAAATGCATAAATGAAAACATGCTATTGCTATATGTACTTCAGTTGCAGGCTTTACGTATCAATCAACTGTCAAATAGCCAAGTAGATCATTCATGCGCTTGAGCAGATAGATTCTAAATAGTCTTTCATAACAACTTCTCATCGGTAGGATTTTTTTTTTTTTACTTTAGCGACAAGAGGGAAGAATGACTGAATGAGTACAAGAAAGGCTTACACTTGCTAACTTCTGGTGTACAAAATTCACCGCGCCCTGACTTGACAACATATCCCTGAAACAGGGGGGAAACAGAGACGTGCAATTTGAATTCTGTAGTACGAATGACCTTACTGAAACATAAAAAATGACTAAATGGGACATGGTGACTGAGTTCACTCTTGTATTAGTTTTAGCATTTTCCAAGCTGAGCAGAATGCTACAAGATATTCCACAACTTAGAATGATTCTTATCAGTGTAAATGATTCATCAAGTGGTAAGATTGTTAACCAAGCTCTTGCAAGATGAATGAAGCATACATTTCCAAGTAGCTAAGGTAAGATTGGCACATGTTCCTGAACTTCAAGTCCCCCAATATAAGAAACCAAACAGAAAAGAACTAAACATGCGATCACGTAGCATGAGCTCAGAAGCTACCAGTACAGGCCACAACAAGTTTAACTGAATCAAAATGTAAAAGACGCTCTGGATATATTCTTCTGTCCTAAAACATGCAAGACAACCATCATTTTGGAGTAGATTTATTCTGGACGAAAATTTACACTTAAAGGGAAGCAAAATAAAGTAACCACTTCAAAAAAAAGGAACCGAGGACTAACCAGATGCCTTCACTTGCTATAAGAAGAAACTCAGTATCATCCGTTATGACCGCCTAGCAAAAAAGGGCAATTTCCATCAGAAGACACCCATGGAAACAATTTATACTCCACTTGTAACACAACTAAATTACAAACTTACAGTGCGAATGTCAGGATTGCATGTCACCATTTGTTCTGTAGCACGCAAACAGTTTGACTTGAAATTGAAATCGCCTGAAATACAAGTAGGCAAATTGTCAATTATAATGAAATGCAGGGAGTAGATAGATTGCAAGTATGCATTTGACCAAAAAGAATCAAATAAGATTATACCAATAGATCTAGACATGGCTAGATCCCCATTAACACGATAGCTGCCTGTCTGAAATCTTTTCTCTCCTGCACACATAAAATATTTCCTATCCCTGGTTACTCGCCCTCCAGCATTTTGAATTCTCCGACTTTCATCCGGAAGGTTTGGTTTGTGATCGGTGGATAAATCCATTGCCTTTGGATAAATGGAGAAAAGGACTTTTAGGCACCCACTGAATGCATTTATTATGACGAAAGAGCTGAACAATTAGGTGCCATCTACCTAGACATTTGATAAGGGAACAGTAACTATACCTGACCATTCCTTGAGAGTACGCAGCGAGAATCACCAACATTTCCAACAATGATCCGGTTTCCTCTAATGAGAGCCACAGAGGCTGTGCTTCCTTCAGAGTAAGGGGTTCCCTGAAATGAAAAAGTTTCCAAACTAAATTATACGAAAACCAATTCCAACTCTTATATGGAATAAAAAAAATAGTGACAGCCAGTGAGAGCAAACAACATTTTCTGTGTGCCCTTTGATAAAGAAGCAAACAACTGCAAGAATGAATGACGAATTCGAGCACACGGAAAGAGGTGCAGCTATTTCTCATGTCATACCTTGATTCTGGGAATATGATAAGTGATAACATCCAAGGTACAATGACCAACGAGAACTTAGGAGCATTTGACCTCCAGCTCATGAACCAGGCACTCAACATAACAACTACTCCAACTTCCAACTCAAAAATTGGATAAAGGAGTAATATGTATACCACTTCCAATTCAAAAGCATATCTCCAGAGAGTACCATAGTGCAGTAGAGCAGCCTCCATATTCCATATCACACCAATTGACCCCTTCCATGTTCGTTTTTACAGATTATAGTATGAATATTATCCAAGCGATACAATCTTAGTTAACTTCTTCAAAAGCTTGATACTGAAGCACATTAATTACTTGATAATTAATTTGGAGGAAACCATACCTTAACACAAGCAGGAGCCTTGAGACAATTTAGCAAATTGAAACTAAAACGGCGGCGGGGTTTAGCTAATGCCCTCCATTCATCATCTTCTCGAAGCTGCTCATCCATTCTGAAACATTTGAGCAGGAACAGTGATTGCATATTTCACATTTGCACATGAAACATGCCCAACCTTCATTTCTATGAGAACAAGACACCTATGAACAAACAGGTGTAATATTGACACTTTCACCTTTGACAACTGAAAAAGGATAAAACTTATGGAGCCTGAGATATATGTACATGATTTAGTTAAATGACCTGAAAAACACGTGCCCCACTGCATCATCCAGATTGTTCTGATAATCTTCATCGTGTAGAAGCTCAGTATGAAATCGGTTCGCACAATACAGTGCAACATTAGCTCCTGAAACAGATAATATATTGCTAAGTCTTGCATCGTCATATAAGTATATAAGAGAACAGGAATGCGGAATAAACAGAATGTGCATAGAAGCTTATATTCAAAAGAATGTGATGAACACAACTATCTGAAAATCCCTAGGTATCCCTGCAATGATACACTCAAACACAGTCATGACATACACCCCTCTGTCAATGAAAGATCAGAGGAATGATTTGATTATTCCTCACAAGTCACAGCACTTGAGAATACAATAATCACAACTCCAGCACATGAAATATTTGCCCCATCACAACGATGTCATAAGTTGAAATGTTTCGATTTGGTGTAACAAGATGAGAAATGAAGATCAAACCTCCATGGCCATCATAAACACCAAAGAATGATGTGGACCCGGTAAGATCTAGATCTAGGACAGCTGCACTCTGAAAAACAACAAGATTGAAAGTCAAGCTTGAGATTTAACCACAATTACTTGTTAGCCGATAAAAAATGTTTGTGAAGATGTACAAATTAGTGCAACATTACTCACAGCATCTTCCATGTACGAGCACAATCCTTGCATAGATGACGTGGCATACTTAATTCTGTCATTCTCGTTTCTAAGAGTAGACTTCACAAGTAAAGATGAGGTTTGACCCATTGCAGGGTTTGCTTTCCTGAAAGATTAAGTATGAGTATAGTAGTCTAAGAAATGATATCCAAAACGAAGAAGAAGAAGAAAAAAACTAGCAACGAAGATAACTGAATGTACTGGCACTGACAGCATGACAGATCGTTATATGCCAGAAAACTTGATTGGTAAAGGGTTAAGTAGCTCCATCATGTTACTGGACGTACAGATTGCATCCTGGGATGCTTATATACTATGAGGAAATCGCATTCTCCTAACAGAATTACACAAGAACCAAATACACGAAACTGAACCCGTCTTACTAATCGTTATACTATGCTTTGCACCGAAGATCTTACACAAGAAGCAGACCACACCAAATACTAAGTGTATACAAGGTTCAGAAACTCTCAAATCATACTCCAAGTGGGTGAACAAACGAGACACGAACAGACGGTAGCAAGAGTGCACGATCTCATCAAGGAACCACTCAACTTTAAACATCAAAGCGACATAACAAAATGGCCACAGTAAGAAAACCTGAAACAGATTTATTCAAGAAGGAAAGACTCGACAGATGTTCGATGGTCCACAGAGCCTACAGGCTACAGATAATTTTGCCGGTATTGTACTGGCAGTTAATTAGCAAGACAAGGATCAAAAGGCAAAGGAGAGACAATAAGTTGGACTAAGAACATTTGATTTAACGGCAAGGAACATCGATTAGGACGGATAGAGTTTTGGATCAGAAAGAGCAACGATAACAAGAGGGGTCGATAAATATGGCTTCGTCGCAGAACAGGAATGGTCACGAGATGCTGACAAACCGCGCTCTCGAGTGCTCTGCTCGATGAGTAGCCCACGAAGCGGAAGAAGCGCACGAGTTTTGGGTCGAAAACAGCAACGATAGCAAGATCAATCGATGGGCGCGCGTCGTCGTGGAACGAGATGGGTCACAGGACGCTGCTGACGCGCCGCGCTCTGCTCGATGAGGATGAGTAGCCCAGGAACCGTAAGAAGCAGAGGAATCTCGCGAGCTTTGAATCGAAAACAGCAGCAATAGCAAGCGGAATCAATAAACATGGCCACAGGACGCTGGCGCGCCGCGATCAGTAGCCCGCGAACCGCAGGAAGCAGAACACCTCGCGAGAACAGCAACAACAGCAAGAGGAATGGACAAACATGGCGTCGTCGCGGAACAAATTGCTCGATCAGTAGCGCACGAACCAGAAGCGCGGGAGAGGAGAGGGGAGAGGAGAGGGGAAGGGGACGACGATCACCTCTCTCACCTTTCCTCCGCCGCTCTTCCTCCTGCTTCTGCTTCTGCGTCTGCTCGGAGTCGGAGAAGAGAGGAGAAAAGTTTGTTGCGACGGTGCAGTTGCATGCGGTGCGGCAGCAAATATACAGCTCGCCTGGCGGCCAGCCAGCCAGGCAGGCGAATTTCTTTCTCGCACGGAATTTCTTCTGGGACCCACCACTGGCGCGTCCCCTGCCCTCCGATCGCCATCCGAGCCTGACGTGGCGGATCGGACGGCCTCAGATGAGCCGTCGCGCGGCTCGTGTCCCAGGGACCAGCCGCCGCCGCCTGATCAGGACGGACGGCTCTGATGCGCGCGCGTGACGTGTCTTCCGTACGCCGCCGTCGCGCCTCTCGCCACCCGCCGTCGATGGAGCTCCAGGGGTCCCCGCGCTCGCCGTCGACCCCTGCTTCTTCGCCCTCCCCACTGCTCCGGCTGAAGGCGACCGGCCGAATGGAGGCTTCCAATCTTGCCCCACGGCACCCAGGCGGCGGATGCGTCGGGATCCAAGAGCCCCCACGCATGCCCGGGTTGCTTCTTGCGCATGCTAGCCGCAGCCAAGCTCCAGTAGCCTTCGTCAGAGCTTACTCCCTCACAAGGTGGTGCGCCCCGCCGCATCCTCCCTCATGGCGCGCCGCCGCATCCTCCCTCACGGCGCGCCGCCGCTGTCCGCATCCTCCCTCGTGGCGCATCCTCCCTCATCGGCGCCGGAGAAAGCCAAGTGAGAGTGGATTTTCTCATTTTCCTAGACAGCAAGGCTGCAAAAGGAGACGGAACAATCGAGAAATGTGGTGAACACTGAAAGAGTTATTATTAGGGCATCGGCGCGACGCATTTCGGACGTCGAAACGGACGCGTCGTGTCCGTTTGCGTCGGCCGAAATGATCGAAATCGTCCGGACGTCCGTTTGCGTCGGGAGGGGGTCCAGCGGCGCGACGCATAATTTTTTTTCCATTCATACAACCATTACAACCATTATTTACGTTAAAAAAACATAAAAAAGCCATAAAGGCGTGCTAAAAGTTGCTGCTGCCTACTGGTCGTCGTCACTGACGAGGTTAATGAACTCTGGCGTCGGCCATGGAAGCTCGTACACCGGCGGTGGAGGAGGTACCGCCGCATGGGCAGGAGGCTGTGGCCAGGGATCCCACGCCGGAGCAGCAGGCGGAGCGCGGTCGTTGGAACGCGTCGGCGTAGCCGGAGGAGTCGCCGGCCTCCTCGCGCGAGCGCCGACTCCCGCAGCCGGATTGTGAGCCCTCCCACAAAGCGAGCTCGTTGGAGCTCGTCCCCGCGCGCTGCTGGCCGGTGCCATGGCAATGGCCTCATCCTCGGAAAGGTCCGGCGGCTGGGTCTCCGGATCCCACGCCGGCCCGCCGTCGTCGTGGTCGTAGTCGACCATGTCGCGTCCTCGTCCGCGTCCTCCTCGTCGTCCGCGTCCTCCTGATCGTTCTCTTCTTCTTCTGCGGCGATCTCTCGGTCGAAGAAGTCCACGTCGCCGAGGTAGCCAGCGCGGCGGCGCGCGTCGAACTCCCACGTCCCGAATGAAATCCAGCTTGTAGGAGTTCGGCGCGTACGCCTCGTCCTCCCGCGGATCCGGCGGCAAGATCGCTCGGCCGGCGGCGCACCTCGTCCCGCCGCTCTCGGCCCTCGCGCGGCACGGGGGACCGGCACGCGCCGCGAGTTCGGGTACCAGCCCCTCCCCGGCAAGTTCGCGTCCGGCCATGGCACAGGCCGGTTTTCCTCCCATAGCTGCCGCGCGAGCTCAACGCAGACGTACCGGCCGACCCTTGCCTTCTTGCCGGAATGCGAGCCGCTTGCCTCCTGGTCGTTCTTCGTCTTGCGGAACGGCCAGCATTTCTTTCCCATGGCGTCGATGGGGTGGATACTGTGGGATTTGGCAATGGTTTGGTCGTCGAAATGGACGCCGGCAGCGTCCATTTAAAAGGCTCCGACGCCATATCGCCTTCAATGGCCTCGCCGATGCAACGTCTACTAGCTGCGCACGCTCGCGGAAGCCGAGGCACGCCATTAACGTGGCCCTGCGAAGGCTGCAGCGCGCCGCCCGGAAGTAATGCCCGAAGACGAAGCAGTTGTGCCGCTGCCAGGCGGGCCCGTGCGAGGACCGAGCGGACACTTTGCGCGTCCGTGCAGCGTCCGCCAAGACGCAAACCTGCCGCATATTTGGGCCAGGTTTGCGTCTCTGCGGACGGCCCGGTCACTTTGCGTCGCGCCGCTCGAGGTGGTGCACGACGCATTTTCGGTCACGGCGGACACAAACGGTCGCTGAGCGTCCGTTTGCGTTGCGCCGCTGAAGATGCCCTAATTATTATTAGCGCGATAATTCGGGATTAAACGAAACTCGTGCCTTCACCTAATCCTTTTATGTTTTTTTTAAACTTCAATCCGCAATCCACTTAAATGGATAGTGTATTGTGATTAGGGAAAATATATACTGTACTAAGCTTTGGAAGAAAGTACTAGAAAAAGTGTAATTAAACTGACTAATACTCCCTCAATTTTCATCAATAAGGTGCTCTTGTTTTCATATTTTATCATAAGCCCCTTCTCTCCCGGGTCGCTCTCTTACGTGGGGCGACTCCGAAAAGCCCAAACCCTAGAAAGAAAATCCCCAAATCCACTCCGCCCCAGGCCACTGCCGCTGTCGGCTAAGACGGTGGTGGCGGCGCCCGGCCACCAAAGTCGGAGGGACGTGCGGGTTCCCTGGGAGGTGGTGGCGAAGTCGGCTCGGCCGCGGGCGGTGCTCGCGGGTGCTAACCGCTCTGTTCGACCGCAGGGGCGGTGGGCCGAACGGTGGGGGCATATGGGCTATTGCGGCGTCCTGCCGTCGGATCTGGAGGCCAGCGGCACGATCTCCTCTCCTCTGCCGGATCCGGGTTGGCTTGGCCCTCCGACCGCCTGTTGCACTGTGTGGGGAGTCTGCGCGCACTATAGCCTTCTAGTCGAGGATATCGAGCGAAAGCCTTGACTAGCTTGTCCAGCCCGACGACGGTGACGCCTACAGGCGTCGTGGCCCTCCTTGGAGGCATCGTGGTGGTCTCTTCTTCTGGCCGTGTCTCGGGTGAAACCCCTAGGCCCCTAGGTCGGGCAGTGGCGGCGCTCCTGCGTGGCGAGCTTCCTGAGGCCTCCGTCTTTGGGGAGGTGCTCATGTGTTTCGTGAGTAGGTCTTGGCTTGTTCGGCATTGTGAGGTCTGGTACGTCCATGGCTCTCGGGGTAGTTCTTGGGCTCGTCTTTCTGCAAACATTCTTTGGTGGTTCCTTGACGTTTGTACCCATGGTGGTGGTGCTCGCCGGCGGCGCCCCCGAGTCAGAGCGAGGGGATAGGGTTCCCCTGTGGGAGCTTTCATATCATGAGTGGCTTCAAGACCCGGGTCTTCTTCCCTGCGTGTGGGCGGCCTCCTCGGAGCTTGGTGTGGCGCCACGTCTCCACAACTCCAGTTCATCCTGTTTTAGAAGCAGGTGGCTTTCTTCGTATGGCGTCGTCCCGGCGCGACCTTGAAGATCGACGTTAGTTGGTTCCGAGTTACAGCTATGCTCTCAGGGTTGTTTGTTGTAGGAGTTGGATCTCCCTAAGCTTGGTTGATCTCCCCTGGTGCTACTCGTTGCTGTTTGGGCTAGTTGTGCTTGCTCTTCTTTGTCGTGCTTTGGGCGCTGCTTGTATCATGTGCTTGTTTCCTTTTTGGTTTGCTTTGTTCAGCGCCCTTGTACTCGTGTCTTATGTGGCTTAATTACTTTAAGTTGGGCTTTATAGCCTTGCGTTTAAAAGACTAAAACTTCAAATATTTATATAACAAATATATGATACAAAATTGGTATCATTAGAAAATGTATTTCAATACGATTCTAACAATATCAGTCATGTACTATATAGTCGAGATATTGTTATCCAATTTATTCAGTTAAAGTTTGTCTTAAAGTGCACGTGGGCCTTATTCATAAGAACTGAGGTAATACACTTGAACCAAACATTGTTTTAGAAATAAATGGGAACTTTTTGTGTTCGATGGAATTATCCCCACTAATCGTCTCCAAAACCTCCAAAACTATAGTACAAGGCCTAAGTATTGGGTTTTGGAGGCTAATCCTCAAGTTTGGATTGAAGCACTTAACCCCGTAAGTAAATTCTAGGCAAATTACCCCCTTCAGTGGATGCTTTAGTAGTTGTTTTGGTGCACGTGGACATGTGGTTTTAGCCACATGCGGCACATATTCCAACATAGCATCGGAACTAAGCAAATAACCCCCTAGTAGGTTCGGCCGAACCAACTTGCATCCCCTGCCCCGCTCTCGGCATTTGGTTGAGTCGCGTCGCCCTGCATCGCTGAACCTCTCCTCTGCCGCTCTCCTCATCTCTCCCGACGAGGGCCACAAGGTTCGAACTGACGACTGCTGGATCAATTTGACGACCCCTCCATCGCAGTAGCTGAACCAGCTCTTGCCTATGCATGGCCACCTGTGACCTCGAACACTGGCACCCGTGGGCAATAACAGGCGCGGCACACTTGTCCACGTGGGTATAACCACTTGTTCATGTGGACCAAAAAGCTACCAAAATAGCCATCAACGGCCGGAGGGGGTAATTTGCGTGATATTTGATACCTAGGGGGTTAAGTTCCCCAATCCATACTTACAGGGGTGGGGGTGGGGAGGGGCGATATATGGACTTCTTACTGTGAACATTCAGGCCTAGGGAGACTGTGCTTCAGCCTTCAGATAACACTTTGTCCTTTGCTACCTCGTTGAGAAATTTGCAAGGGGAGATTTTTTTTTTTAACAAAGTTGCAAGGGGAGATGAGTGAACGTTTTGAGCCGTTACTGTTATAAGATTGGTTTGTCTGTATGTGACCTTGGTGGTGGCGATGATACAATACATAATAAATTGAGAATGGATTTTTGCAGCTTGGCCTGCATGGGGGCGGTTTTGCGAATTTAATAGTTTCAAAAACAATCAGGATGTGTAATCTTCTGGTATGTAAATTTCAGAACAAAATATGTTGTATTTTGAGCTTAGCAAAAAATAAAAATATTAGGTTCTCTCGGTAAAGGACAGTACATTGATATCTCAATTTTGCCATTTTGTAAGATTTTTCCCATCTTTACTGAGGGAGAAATACAATGTTTTTCATTTTGAAAATTTACACACTAATAGATTTAAAACATTATCTACATCAAGGTATTTTTTAAGAACTTTCTGAAAATTTAGAATCAAATGAAGTGTTGAAATTAATTCAACGTAACTGCATAAGAGCTAGCCTTTTTGAAACTTTTTGAAACCTAGTCGTCCAGATCAAATATCAACGCCTAGCACTTGACTTCGACAACGCCCACATGAGAGACCCCCCCGACGACCAGGTGATTCCGCCTCACCATGGTCATCCTCCTTCAGGTCGATCGATCGATCGGTGACGCCGCTCTGACAAGTCCAGCCGCGGTCAGTCCAGTGGCCTAGCGAACATTTCTCGCTGGCCGTCTAGTCTGTCACGGCCAAACAATGGTCACAGCAGACGCCTTATAGATATTTTTTTAGTGAACATGATTATGCTTTTACCTCTAAGCTCGAGGTACTCCCGAGCTTTTTTTAGTCGGTATACTCTCGTTTAAATGTTGGAGTACCAGCTGAGAACATCCGTTGAATTAATAGAAGTGGAGGGCTCATACAGTATTACTTTAAGGGTGCCGTAAAAGTTCTTTTTCTTTCATCGCTTGTCTTCTTTCCACCTGTCCAACGATACAACAACGGTTTGGTCAACAACTTTCGGTTTCCATAAATTTATTGTGGCAGGCAGCTTATGTGGCTCTTTGAAATCAGCTAGGTTAGCCAAGCTTCTGCAGTCTTGGTATCACGTACTCCGTACTCCATCCATTCCATAATTTAAACTAAAATCATGACAAGAATTATGGAAGGAGGTAGTAGTTTATTAGCCGGTAAATGAGGGAAGTCATGATATATGGGTGGATATTGACTCATGAGTCTTGATAGAACGTTCACTTGTATCGACTATCGGGGACTATTTTGTTAGTGTTCATTTCACCTATTGTACTTTCTCTGTGAATTAGTAAAGCTAGCTAGATTGTTTTACCACCAAAAAAAAAAATGTATACCCTCTACTAAAAAAGTGCACACTTATGATCATGAGATCCGCTAACTAAATTCCAACTTTTCACTAATCATTACCACTTTCAGTAATACACCGACAACTTTCTACGAGCCTATACACAAATTTGCAAAGGTATATTGTCAACTTTCCTCACTAATCCACCACCAAAATGCTATCCATTTCTACTGCTAATACAAATGCAACTTCGAACTTTCTACCGACGTTCTCTATCTACCACATGGGCGTCGGCGATACGGATGAGAGCGAGATTGCATCATGGGTGCCGTGCTTCTTGTCGAGGGGAACCAAGAATTTGGTTGGATGATCCACCTGATTTAATTTGTAATTACATTGTTCGTATTTAATTGACTTTAGTTGAAAGCATTGACAATTTATTTTCTTCTCTCACTCGCGTCGATTAAGACTACAACCTATGATTGATGAAAAAAAAAACAGCAAGGAAATGACCCTGCGGTATTAAATTAACATGCAATTCGGGGCATAAACCGCGAAACTGGAGGCTCGAAGCATGGTCGTGGCAACGATCGATGATGAAATCTTCTTTGCTAGCGGCCTTCACCGGTTTTACTAGGCTGTAATTCAAAATAAAGCATCAATAGCTGGTTTGCCCGAGTGGTTAAGGGGGAAGACTTAAGATCTTCTGCACATAAGTGCGCGTGGGTTCGAACCCCACAGCCAGCAAAATTAAATTTTATATGGAGGTTCAGTGTTTTTTTTTTTGTAGGGGCGAGTCGGGGGAGTTTGACAACGTTGCTCCCTCCGTACGGATTTATAAGAAGTTGGTATTTTTTAGATTCACTCATACTTTCTTGTATCTAGTCTATATTTAGTGTGTGTGTAGGGAATGGTGTTTTGGCACCCGGGAGCATATGCTCCCGGATGTTAAACTTTATTTTAAATACACTTTTAAAATGTTAAAAAAATTAAACACAAAATTTAGTGGGTACATTTCAAAATTCTACACGTTCACAAAGTGGTTCCACAGAAAACCGACATTTTGAGTGTCATCTGTAAAAAAAGACAAATTTTGATGTAGAAAAAGGTTGTGTAGGAGACGTTTTGTTTCTCTTTTTCATACATGTCACAAAAAATGTCTGTTTTTCGTAAAACTTGATGTGCGCACGTAAAATGTCGATACGTAAGCGAGAAATTTTTTGTACGAATTATTTCGACATTTCAAAAAAAAAATTCGGGTGGCAGGAGCATATGCTCCCGTGTGCCGAATTGAATTTCTGGTGTATGTTCACTTATTTTGTTTTGTATCTAGTCTACTTTAAAAATGTCTAAAACATCTTATGTTAGTAAACGGAGGGAGTACTACTCCTACTTCTAAATGCACATTACTCTTTTCTATACTCAGTTTTTCCATGACTGGACTAAAACATTTGGAGGGGATTTATGTGCCAAACTCTTATTTGATTTAATCTTTCCCTACAATTGAATTTTATGGAGGTTCATTCGGTGGGGGTGGGGGGAGGTTTGACAACGTCGGCACCAGACTTCTGTACAATCGTGCTCGTGCATTCTTGACTTCATGCACTACTTAATGCAAATCACTCTTTCCTAAACTGAAATTTTCCATGACCGGACTAAGATATTTGGCATTCGACACTAGCTTAGGGGAATCTTTCCTAAAAAAATAGGCTGAAATAACTTTTTTTACAGCCATGCACCACTGCATGGTGATATTAAATGGTATATCTATGATACCGAAAGCATCACCAATATAAAAATAATGCTACACTTACGGGAAAATTCTTATGGGATGGCGTGCCAATCACAAAGCCACTGCGGACAATTTGTTTGGAATTGTCGCACTCGTTTCTTCCAATGACTTGATTCCACATGTGTTCGTAATAAAATCCCGTAAGAATTTGCATGTAAGTGTGGCATTATTGTGCTTCCTTGATTCGAAATCTCAAGGGATCTTTGTAGCATAGTCTTTGGAATTTTTCCTATAAAGTTTGTTTGTTTCTTTGAGAATCATTATGCTCTCAAGGGTTTGCCCTTGAATTGGCTCAAATTGCTAATACGATGGGATATATTGTGGTTGACCTCAATTCTAATGTTTGGTGATACACGACGGTGAGATGAGAGGGAGGAAGATAGTGTCGGCGGGGAGAAGGGAGGGGTTTGGATATGATGATCAGTCGCACGCTCTAGAGAAGACAGTCTTCTTCTTCTTCTTTTTTTATTTCAAGGGAGCTAGTGAAGCGGTACGCTGATGCGGGGGCGAATTCATTGCAAAATTGAGGGCATGAGCTTGGGATTGCTAGCAAGGTGTAATGTCAAGCTGTGATTACAGTTTCGAGTGTCGAAGCGTTTCAAGCATTTGCGTTTCGGTTAGCAACTATCAATAGCAAAAATTCTATGCCCCCATATCAACATCCAAAAGTGGCATTCGAAATATTCTCTTTGACTAGATTTTCTATTATTTAATAGACATATATTTTCACAAATTAATTATCCAAGGTGAATTACCGTCGGGGCCTCCTCCAAGAACAATGATGGACAAAAGTGACAACTCAAAAGGAATGGATCCAGCACTATGTTACTATGGGCATTCGAAATCCTTTGGTTTTCGTACATCAAAGGGTATTTAAGTCCTTGAAGCATTGCTATATATCTGAGACAGTTGTGTGCATCGTAACTATGCAGAGGCCGGGTGTAATACTTATTCCTTTTAAGTAATGAAGCGTCCTTTATTAAAAACAAAATAAGATGATTTTTTTTCAAGAAGGTTGCATGCCGTTTCATTAAGACTTTGAAAAGGAGTTTTTACAAGAGGTAGGGGGATAGACACGGCCAAGCAGTCCACTGCCACTAATAAATTTAATCTACAAATTAGTTGTGGGTAGCTCCTTTTCAAATTCTATTACCGATTAATAAATTTACTTTTGTGTATGGACTAGTCCTGGTCTCTGTGAGTGTATCCAACGCCAAGATATGTGTTGATGACATGCTTTCTTTTTAAAGGGAAACCGTGCACTTTATTAACCAATCAAGGCAGGGGTACGATCAGGTTCTAAGCTCTGAATTCAAAACGCCGGTGGCTCAGTGTAAGATTGTATTATGTCTCACAATTGATACAAAACTATTTGGGGTACAAGGGATATAAATAGTAGAGCTAATCGACTAAGCCTAAAACCCTAGCTTGCGTTACAAGTCTAGCTTAACCGAAACATATAATCTAACATCCCCCGTAGTGTCAACGTGGGGTTCAATCACGTTGAGACTGAAACGAATATCATGAAACGGCTGTGTTGGCAGTCCCTTGGTAAAGATGTTGGCGAACTGCGCTGTAGTGGGAACATGAAGAACTCGAACTTGGCCCAAAGCAACTTTCTCCCTGACGAAGTGAATATCTATCTCAATATGCTTTGTCCGCCGATGCTGAACTGGATTGCTGGACATGTAAACCGCTGAAATATTATCACAATAAACAATAGTGGCCTGCTGGATGGGACGATGAAGTTCAGCCAACAACTGCCGTAGCCAAACTCGTCTCAAGCAATCGCATGTGCAACAGCTCGATACTCAGCTTCTACGGACGAGCGTGAAACCGTAACCTGTCGCTTAGAAGATCATGAAAGCAAATTGTTACCCATAAAAACACAGTATCCGGACGTGGACCGACGAGTGTCGGGGCATCCAGCCCGATCCGCATCGAGTATGCTTGTCAAACTGGTAGGTGAAGTGGTGTTTATGTGAAGGCCATAATCTAATGTTCCTTTTAGATATCTAAGAGTGCGTTTCATGTGATTGTAGTGAGGAACTCGTGAATCATGCATATATAGGCAGACTTGTTGGACAGAATAAGATATTTCTGGGCGTGTTAGAGTAAGGTATTGTAGTGCACCCGCAATGCTACGGTAGAGAGTTGGGTCTGAGAATGGTTCGCCATCAGCAGAGAGTTTGGCGCTAGTGTCAACAGGTGTACGAGCAGGCTGACAGTCAATCATGCCTGCGCGGTTGAGAAGATCTAGAATGTACTGACGTTGGGAAAGAAAAAGACCATTAGAGTCACGTGTAACAGTGATGCCAAGAAAATGATGAAGCACACCAAGATCAGTCATAGAGAATTCAGAGTTAAGCAAGTGTAATAATATCATCAAGAAAAGTCTTAGTGGAAGCAAGTGAGAATGATATCATCAACATAAAGAAGAAGATAAGCTGTGTGTGTGGAAGTGTGATAGACAAAAAGAGAGGTGTCGGTGAGAGAGGGAGTGAAACCGATTGTTTGAATGTAAGTTGAAAAACGTTGGAACCAAGCCCTAGGGGCTTGTTTGAGACCATAAAGAGATTTTTGAAGGAGACAAACATGATCGGGAGCAGAGGAGTCTTCGAAGCCTAAAGGTTGTTGACAATAAACGGTTTCTTGGAGAGCACCATGAAGAAAGGCATTTTTGACATCGAGTTGGTGAATGGGCCAAGAAGAGGAAGTGGCGATGCTAAGAACGAGTGCGAATAGTGCTAGGCTTGACAACAGGAGAGAAGGTCTCGTCGTAGTCGATGCCGTGCTGCTGAGAGAAACCACGACAAACCCAGCGAGCCTTGTAGCGAGAGAGAGTTCCGTCGGAGAGAAATTTTTGGCGGAAAACCCATTTGCCGGAAACAATATTTGCACCGACAGGGCGAGGAACAAGGCGCCATGTATCATTGTGAATGAGAGCAGAAAACTCATCACGCATAGCGGCAGCCCGATTAGGATCGAGAAGAGCACTTTTGTAGGTTTTAGGGATGGGGGAGATCGGAGAAGTTGTGGCATGAAGATTGAGACGCGGCCCTTTTGGAACGTGAAATCCCGTTTTGGCCCGAGTGCGCATTGTGTGATCATTTGTGGGAGCTTGAGTAGGAACAGCATGGGGTGGTAGAGGTGGAGTGGGATGAACAACGACGTCAGGGCGCAGCGGATGAGTCGGACGTCGAAGATGGTGGAATAGGTGGAGAAGGAGCGGCGGGGGAGATGGGTGTATCGGGTGGAGGTGCGGACTCGGCGAGAGGAAGCAGCCGACCCGCTGTCGCGGCAGTGGAGTCGGCTGAAGGGTTCGCCGCGGCGAGCGAGGAGGGCACCGGGGTGGCGGTAGGAGCGGTGTAGTGGTGAGGAAACCTAGCGGGGTGAGCTATGGGATGATGTAGGGTAGGCGATGGGTCAATGGGAGTTTGGGAGGGTGTCCGTGTGGAGAAAGGGAAGATATGCTCGGAAAAGGTAACGTGCCGAGAGATGTGGACGCGGCCAGAGACGAGATCCAGGCAGCGATAACCTTTGTGTTCATCAGAGTATCCTAGAAAGACACAGGGAATGGAGCGAGGTGATAGTTTGTTGGTGGAGATGGCGGCAGTGTTTGGAAAACAAAGACAGCCAAAGACGCGAAGTTCATAGTAGTTGGGATGACTAAGGTAAAGAGAGTAGAATGGTGTAGAGTTTGTATTGGACTTGTGAGGCCGGATGTTAAGTAAGTAGGTGGCTGTGCGTAAGGCTTCGGCCCAGAATTTTGGTGGCATTCAGGAGTGGATTAAAAGGGTGCGATTGATGTCGTTTATTGTGCGAAGCGAGCGTTCTGCCTTGCCGTTTTGAGGTGAAGTGTATGGGCATGAAAATCGGAGAAGAATGCCATGTTGAAGAAAGAAGTTTCGGTTTTGAAAGTTATCAAATTCTTTGCCGTTGTCACATTGGATAAATTTAATGGGAAGAAAGAAGTGTGTGGCGACATATTTTTGAAAGTTTATGAAAATGGTGTGGACGTCTGATTTGTTGCGTAAAGGAAAAGTCCAGACAAAGTGTGTGAAATCGTCGAGAACGACTAGATAATATTTAAAGCCAGAGACACTAGTATGGGGAGATGTCCATAAATCGCAGTGCAAAAGTTCAAAAGGAAAGGTACTAACAGTAGTAGAGGAACTAAAGGGCAAGCGAACATGTTTTCCTTGCTGACAAGAGGGACACATGGAGGTATTATGACTATCCTTATTACAATTTATTGAAAATTCGCTAAGTATAGAAGACAAGGTAGCGTTGTGGGGGTGGCCGAGACGATGATGCCAGAGGTCGACGGACGCCGCCATGGAGGTGGGTGGGTCGTGGGTGGCGGCGCCATGGAGAGTGTAGAGGTCGCCGAGCTATTGAACCGAGCGATCTCCGCTTTGGTCCGGTAGTCCTTCACGGATAAACCAAACGGATCAAATTCCATAGAAACAAGATTGTCACGGGTGAACCGACGAACAGTAAATTAAGTTTTTGATTAGCGCGGTGCAATAAGGACATCACGTAGGAGGAGTTGTTTGGTGGGTGTAGGTATGGTGGTTTGGCCGGTGCAATATATAGGTATAGTAATGCCGTTTCCTAGGACTATGGATGAAAGTGGTGTGGTGGAAAAATTTGACAAAGATATTACTAGAAGCAGACATGTGACTAGAAGCACCGGAATCGAAAATCCAGTCCATACCTGAGTTTTCCTGGGCAGCGAAGTTGTTCATGGCCTGCAAGAACGCAGATTGGTCCTAGCTCGGTGAAGGAGCGGAGGTCGGTTGATGCAGCGGGGCAGTTGGAGCAGGCGGCATGAGGACAGGCGAAGGCTGAAACATCTGGGGGTGCTGATATGGCATGTATGGCATCCCCCCGTCGTAGTAGGCCGGGGCGGCGTGGTAGGCATTCGGCGGGGCACGCTGGCCGAGGAGTCCAGGGGAACCAGTGTGTGGGCGAAGACCCGGCGCCCAGGCACCCGTGTAAGCTGGAGGAGCGCCGATCGCAGAGGGGGCCGCCCAGGGCATGGACCAAGCCTGAACCATGCCGGTCCAGGGATCATGAGGAGGGCGCCGGCAGGCGACGCGGCGGCAGCCGGCGCGAGCGCCGGTACCGCCGGTGGCGGGCGCCAAGCGGGAGGAGCGGCAGGTGCCGGCACGAGCGTCGAGGCGGCCGGTGGAGTGGCGGATCGCGGCGGCCGCACATCGGATTCTTGCCCTTGTAGTTGGGGCTGGGACGCCGACCCAGGAGGAGGCTGCCCGGCCGAGGCCGGAAACGGTACCGTGGGTCTCGCCGCGGCAATGGGCTGGCTCGTCGGGCCTGCCGGCGCGGGAGTAGGCAGCGAGGGCGGCCGGGTGGAGGCGGCGAAGACGTGAGGCCGCGCCTCCCGCCGTGTGAGGTCATCATCGGCGTTCGCAGCAGGGACCGGATCTCCTTGAAGGAAGGGCGAGGCTGCATGAAGGGAATCATGGCCGCTTGAGTCTTGAACCGATCGCCGAGCCCTTGGAGAAGGATGTTGATAAGCTAGCGATCAGGCATAGGATCGCCTAGTTCACGAAGCTCATCTGTCATCGTCTGGATGCGCTGACAGTAGACGCTGAGCGAGGAGTCCCCCTGAGGGGTGTTGCGGATCGCGGAGTGGAGGTTGTTGATCCGGGCGTCAGCGTTGTCCTGGAAGAGTTGGCGCATTGACGCCCAGAGGGCGGCGGCGGTGGCGGCCTCACGGAAAACGAGATTGAAAATCTCCGTAGACACGCGTGTGTAGATCCATTGGATGATGGCGAGATCATCAGTGATCCAGCGAGCGTCGTCAGGACGAGGGGCGGCGCCGGCGGCGATGTGATGACGGAGGTTGCAGCGCCCGAGGTGAACCTCAAAGAGGTGGCGCCAATGGTAGTAGTTGTGTTGGGCAAGATCTAAAGTAATAGGTATGAAGGGGTGACATCGGCTATGGTGTCTGTGTAGGAGAGAGGAGTAGCCGTGGGAGGGGTAGAAGAGGCCGAGGCCTCGGCGGCGGCGGCGGCCTTGGCTTGCTGGTCGAAGTAACCAGGCGGCGGCGGCGGCGCCATAGGTCAGGATCGATTAGTCTGATACCATGTAAGATTGTATTGTGTCTCACAATTGATACAAAACTGTTTGGGGTACAAGGGATATAAATAGTAGAGCCAACCGACTAAGCCTAAAACCCTAGCTTGCGTTACAAGTCTATTCCACATTGAATCATACTTTGCGCAACAGTGAGCAGCTTGGTTGGGCAAAAACAAAACAAACAGAGCTAAAAACATTAACTACTTCATCAATCTCAACATGAATTGGCTTTCATTGATCTGTCACTCACCCGGTCTTCCCAGTGCTTTATCAGAATAGCACAATAAGTTTCGAAGATAACCTTTTGATAGCCACGGGCATCTCTCAAGGCTATAGCCTTAATACTATCCAACAATCCTTGATAGCTCCCGCAAGTAGCAGCCAAAGAAGGAGGCCTAGTCTCTAACGACCACCCGTGTGATGAATATAAGTATAGTGGCTAAACCCTTTTTATCAGTTTGAACTTTCGAGAATCGTGGTTAGTGCATCAAATACATGGTATCAGAACCAAGAAGTATCAAGTTGACCCTGCTCGCAGTATTAAACAAAAAAATATTATGCACTTCAGGACTAAAATAGTCTAAACGTGAGGGGGAGTGTTGAATATAAATATAGTGGGTAGCTCCTTTCCATCAGTTCAGACCTTTAAAAAAGTTGATTAGTGCATCCTATACCCGGAAGTTGCATACCACTTTCGACCTGAATAGCCCCATAATATTCCAACTTGATAGTGTCATGCCGAGGTTTCCTTTATCTACTCAAAGTCCTAGAGTGCTTGCTAGTTTCCAAAACCCTCGGCAAATCCAGGGTCTGAAGAGTCTCATAGATGATGACATGCTTGGAAAATATTATGAGGTGGCATACTCACCATATGTAGCCACCGCGGTTTTAACCATCTCCCTCAGGTGTGGTTTTCTTGAACACGCTCGCAATGCAGCGTCTAACGGAGTAATTAACAGATGTCAAATGTTTCAACACTTTTGGCTATCCATGTCTCCTCCTGACAACCTTGGTGAAGAGGTTACGCGAAACCTGGCTTTGTGCCATGACTCTCCCGTATCTCCTTGCACCCACGTGTTGGCCCTCGTTAGCACGCTGCTTACAAATCAGTTAGCTGACTTGATCTTTTTTCTGCATCTTGTTGTCCCGTTTTTTCATCCCTTGTACATGTCCTAGCTTTTGCGGCATGTCATCCTAGAAGGGGCATTACCAAACCCTCGCAGTGACGGCCTCTCCATAGGCAACACAGCGTGGGATGTGGTGTGGTGCTTTTAGGATGCATGCGGTAGAAGCTACGACTAACTAATGTTTTTTCCTAATGTATAAATTCGCCATAGGGCGAGAACTCCTCTTTTTATACAACGGCGGTATTCTCGTGTTCTTTTGCTTTCGTGTTTTGGTTGTTTTTTTGCATGTTTCTTGCTTCTTGCGGTTTGTTTGCCTTTTTTCTGTGTGCCAATATGCCATCAGTTCTTTCTTCGCAATTATGTTTTTTTCTTGTGATTTGGTGTTTCATTATTTGATGGTTTTTCTTCTACTTTCTTTTTCTCCAACGCACCCATTTTCCTGTTGTTTTATCCTTTGTGTGTGTGTGCGCACGCGTGTGTATGTGTGTGTGTTTTCATTGCTTTGCTTGTCGCGGTCTTGGTTTGTTAATTTTTTGTTGTTGTTCAATTCGTTCTTCTCGCATTTTCTGTTTTTGCATTTGGTTTGTGTACCGTGCTCTTCCTTGCCTTTTTACATGTCCTCTCACAGGTTGCTTTTCTTTCGTGCTCTTAGCCCCTACAAGTCTTTCTTCGGGTTTTATGTGCTTTAACATTCTATGATTGGTGTTTTGTGTTCCTGTTGTTTTTCGTTTCTTTGTATCTTCATTTTAGTCTTGCTTTTGCTTTACACAAAAATGATAACCCTTTTTTGTTCTTGCTTTTCTCTTGCTTATGTTTCTCCGTACAAGGTTTATCCCATTTTTGGATGCCTTTACATTTGTTCTTCCTTTGTCGTTGCCGTTTTCTAGGAGTTTTATCCCTAATTGACACGAAGCATTTGCGCTAATGGCCCCCGCCATCATTGTGCACATAAGCTCCATTGCGATCCGGACGAGTCTTGTTTGATCTTCAAGATTGGAACTTGAAGGTGCTCTCGACATTGGCACGTATGCAGGAAAGGTTTATATGAAGAGTGAATTGCATGGCACAATAAGCTCTTTTTGACTAGCATGATATGGTAATCGAATTGTGTCTTGCAAGGAGATGTTCCACTAAAGCAAATGCTTGCAAGCCACATGAGCATGCCTCCATCTCAAAAGGAAAGCAAACAGGCGCATGTGAATACGTGGTGAGCAAATGCTTCCTGTTCCTTGTACGTTTTGCAATGCCCGTGCCATTTAATCAGAACCATTCATTTTGTGCAAGGAAAACTTAAAAGCTAAAGAAACAAAACAATTTCAGATATGTTCACAACATACATTGCTTGCAGAAACACACAAACATTCTGCCAACAAACTCAATTCCGCCCTTTAACCGATCCATGGGAAAACAATCTGTGTACAAAGCTTTTTGACAATAAGAAAATAAAATTGCAAATTGTAAAATTTTATAATCGTTAACCCGTGTGAATTTTGGACAAACGAAAGAATCATATACACAAGACACTAGTATAGTAGTATTGCTCTCAGCTCACGTCCATATACACGTACGTAAGTGACGTAACGGCAGGCACATGTGGAGCTCGGCTACTGGCCGCCGGCCTCCATGCCCATGAGCTCCATTGCCGTGCCGACGAGCGCACAGAGGCTGACCGCGTGCCGGCTCACCCCGGCGCTGCCGGAGAAGACGTGGAAGCACTCCAGTTCCGAGGTCGTATCCGCAACTCGCCGCAGCTCCCGCCCCATCCCGGCCGCCGCCATCAGCTCCGCAAACGGAGATGAAGAATCCATCCCCAGCATCCCGATCACGAGCTCCACTGCAAACCGTCTTATCCGGGGCACCTTGATCGAAGGGCTACTGTACCACGACAACACGTAGACCAGCCTGTTCACAATGTCCAGCTCGCTGACGCCGGCAAGGGCGAGGTGGTGGGCTAGCTCATGCGGACCCATAAGCCTCACCATCCGCGCCGCGAGGCCAAGCGACACCTCCAGCCGCCTCGACTTCTTGGTCATGACGTTGCGCAGTACTGTGGCGGCGCCGGAGGTGACGGTGGCGCGCAGCTCCATGAACCGCTCGCCACCGGCGGAGTACGCGCAGAGGTTGGTGAGGATCCTAGCTGCGCCGACGCCGACCGCGTCGTCATTGAGCGCCTCGACGAGACGGCCGACGACGGCGGGCGCGGCGCCGAGTATCCGCTCGCAGTTGTGCGGGCTGTCGAGTGCCAGCATGGCGAGCGCCTCGCCGGCTTCGACGCGCACGCGGTTGGCCTCGTCCGTGATGCCTGGCCGGAAGAACATGGCGAGGAGGATGGAGATGACGCTGCCCGTGCTGCCGATCTTCTCGCGCGCGTCCTCGTCCATGGCGAGGCGAGTGAGCACCTCGGCGCCAAGCCGCTGCAGCTCCAGGTGGCCTCCGGCGTGCTGGAGCACGGCCCGGATGTTGCTGACCGTGAACACGATCTCCGCCACCTCCTTCCGCAGCTGCTTCCCCGTGCTCCCTGTCGTGTCGGCGAGCATACTGATCACCTGCAGCGACCGCTTCACGGCCTTTGCGCGCGACGGGGTGATGACGACGGGCACGGATGGTGAGGACGACGCACTGACGATGGCAGAGAAGTCGATGATCTTGTCGAGGAGGCCGCGGGCGTTGCCAATCTTGCTGCAATTGTCGTGGTCGTGCGCGAGCTTCTTGATGATGAGGAGGCCGAGGAGGTTGCACTCCTCGGAGGCGTAGAGCAGCGATGTCACTGACTCGATGGCGCCGGGAACGCCAGCGACGCGGAGCGCGTTCCGCTTCTTGCTGGCGAGCTTGGACACGACAAGCGCCGCGGACGCCCGCGCCCCGGCCTCCGCCGCGCCCTTCCAGCTGAGCATCTCCACCAGCCGCTCCATGACAGCCGGCGACGTGCCGACCCGGCGCAGCGCGGCGTCGCCCAGCCGCGGGCTCCCGGCGACGTTGACGAGGATGCCGACGCCGATGCGCTGCTCGTCGTGCGAGCCCTCCACGAGGAGCTCCTCGGCGAAGGAGACGAGGTCCATCCGGAGGCCGTCGAAGATGCTCCCGTCCACGCACCGCGAGTAGGCGTCGTAGAAGAAGCGGCGTATGGCGAGGAGCCCCGGCGCGCCGGCGAGGTGGCACTCGCTGGCGACGCGCTCCAGCAGGCGGCAGTGGCTGACCTCCCACTCCCACACCGCCTTCTCCGCGAGGAACAGCAGCGCCTCGGCCAGCGCGAGGCCGTAGAAGATGTCGAGCGCGGAGCGGCGGTTGGTGCGCGCGTCCACCGCGTCCCCGAAGTCCTGCCTGACGAGCCGCACCGCCGACAGCGTGACGCAGGCCGTGGCGGACGCCAGCTGCAGCCAGTAGAAGGCCCTCCCGACGTGCCTGGACAGGAAGCCCCAGCTCCTGAGCCTCCAGCTCCACCCAGAATCGGCGGACGCGGTGCTCTTGGGGGTGCCGGTGTCGAGGCCGAAGACGAAGCGGAAGGAGCGGGCGACGAGGCGGAAGCTGGAGCGGCCGGCGGCGGAGAGCGACCAGGTGGCCTGGTGCTGCCACTCCAGCTCGTGGCTGCGGCTGAAGATGCGCGCGCCCTCGATGAGGAGGATGATGGTGACGGACCAGAAGTCGTCCTTGCCGAGGGTGATGGCGAAGCCGCCGAGGAGGACGACGGTGGCCCAGATGAAGCCCAGCGCGCCGAGGCCGCTGGCGGCCTTCTCCAGGATCGCCAGCCGCAGCGCCAGCAGCGTGAGCTTCCGCTCGGGCCCCGCCGCGGCGGCCCCTTCGACGCCGTCCCACGCGCTGCAGGAGGGCGCCTCGTGGTTGGCGGCGCCGCCGGCCTCGTTGCTGGAGCGCGGCGGCGAGTCGTCCGACAGCTGCGGCTCGAACGGCGTCGCGGCGAACATCACCCCGGCGCTCGGCTGGGCCTCGATGAGCACCCGCACTGACCGGCCAACGTCGGCGCTCACGCCGCCGCCGTCCATCTCCACGATCGAGCAGGGAAGCTACTACACTGAACTAGGCTGATCAATGTATATACAGAATCCGTTCTCTCAAAATCTATCCACAGAATCTAAGCTCTCGGTGTGCTTGCTCGATTGCTACGTCGCGCGCGTCGTTCTTGAATTCTTGACCTGGTACAATGGTACGTGATAGGTACTACTTGATGTGGATAGAGGAGTGTGTGTGTGTACAGGGTATATATATGCGTCCGGCCGCCATGGATGATGGAGGGCGGGTTGCGTGGGCGCGGGAGATGTGTTTGTCCCCAAGGCAAGGGAGGGAAGAAGACGGCGAGTAGTGCCTAGACGGTGTGGATGGGACGTGATGGACGGATGGGATCGGTTCTCCGCGTGGTGGAGGGGCGGGGCTGGGGGTGATGTGGAAGCAAGGTGAACCGAGGCGCGTGCTGTCGAGCGCTAGATCGCACGCACGCTTTGCTTGCTTGCCTGAGCAGATCAAGTAAGGCAGCTCGCCCAAGCGTTGTGCGAGATCATCCTGTCAGCAGCCTAATTTTGAATCATACACATGGAATTCATGATGCTATCTCCGTGTGTGTTCATATGATTGTAAGATATGATCACGATACTGTTAACTTGATGTTGTCAGCTCTGTCATGCCGATTACATGGATCTAGGTATGTGTGTACTTGGACCATGTGCATCCCTAATAGCTATGTTTGCTCCGGTCATTATATTGTTACAGGGAAGGCTTGGTGTAATTGATACCATCTTGATATTATATTATTCTCTTTTTAGAAAATGTATCGATCCATCGTACATCAGCGTAATTTTTTTTTGAAAGGAATACGATAGGGGAAGCCCCTACAGTAATTTGTTTTTTAATAATAAAAACTTAAATTTACGACTTGAATCTGGGTGGCTGGATTGTACATCATATTCCCTAACCAAGTGAGCTAGGCTCACCCTTGATTAAGATATAGCTGGAAGATCATTACAACTTCACCCCTAGGGTGGCTGGTACTTGGCATCCTATGGCGCGTAGCCCCTTACCGCTAACAAGGTGGAACTAAAGTTACTGAAACATTCTGTTGGAAATATAAGCAAATATCCATATGAAATAATCCGTACGAGTAATTGATAAATCATGAATACAAACATAACAAATAAACTAATCATGTAGACTAGTAAGGTAGATGAACATATCACATCTAGACAAAGCAAATCAATCGCATCTACCATAGAAACTAGAAGAAGAAACTCTAAGAGAGACTGAAAGAGAGACGACAAGATCACATACTTTGCAGCAGCGTCGTTGTCGCCCATGTTGAGGTTGCCGAAGAAGTCGGTGAGGTCCGGGAAGAAGTTGTCGGTGTGGAGGAACTCGTCGTCCGATGACGACGTCGTGATGCCAGTAGTCGCGCCGGAGCGCTCCCCAAAAACCTGATTGCCCCTCACCCGTACAGGTTCACGAGAGGCAGGGTTCCGGAGGCCTACTGTCCCGGCAGTCGGTGCACGCCGACGGACGGGATGAGGAAGACGAAGGTAGTAGCGTATGCGTGACGCGTCCGTTAATGACTCGAAATTGATTACACAATTAATTTCCCAAACAGCAAAAAGATAAGCTCGGCTCGGCGAGATTCCCGCAACCCGCGGCGCGGCGCGGCGCGTCGTGGCGTGGCGTGGCGTGGCGTGGCGTGGCGTGGCGAGGCGAGGCGGCGGAGGAGGAGGAGGAGTGCGCGAGGGCTCTCTCTCTTCTCACTCACTTACTAGGACTAGAACAGCCCACCTTATATACCACTCCAACTCTCTCCCAACTAGCAATGTGGGACTAAACTTTAGCTCCCACTAGTGCTGCCACTGATTATTGGAATGGGCCATGTGAGTTTCAGAATTTGATAATGGGCCATGGGCCAAAGGCCAAATGCCCCAAATTCCAGCAATCCCCCACAAACTCTCATTGGCACATCTCATCAATAAGTTTCCAGAACATTGTTTTATATACCGGTATGTCGTGGAGACTGTTAAGTTGAACTTCCACTTAAAGCTTCATATTACACTAGATTGCAACTTGGATAGTGGACTATGCCTTGAACTACAAGTTTTCTGCGCACTAGCTTCATAAAAAGCCTAGACCGATACTAGGCTGCCGCGAGGCTTCCTCGAGGTTTGGAGCTTATACGTCATACTCCAGGACCTTTCATGAGTTTACTAGAGAGCACCCAACTCTCATAGATTGCGACGTTTAACAATCAGACTCATATAGGTGTGTTCTTCAAAAGATGTTACGCAGGACAACATCTTTGCTAAAATAAGCCACTTAGAACACATTAAGATAATTATCAACCTGCCATGCAGATTAGGAGAGTATTGCATCTTACGGAGTGGTAAAATTGCTATAGGGATATATACTCTCCTCTCGACTGACCAACAACTTGTCTCCCGGTTCTAATTCACGGGATCTCCGATCACATAGAGTGGGTTACCACCGTGGGCAGCTCATAGTGTGGGTCTCATACCCATCTCCTCGATGCATTTTCTATCACATTTCGTGATAGTCCCTTTGTGAAGGGGTCTGCCGGGTTTCTAGACGTATGGATATAATCCAACGCTATAACTCCGGAGTTTCTCATTTTCCTGACAGTTTTCAGTCTCCTCTTCACATGCCTTGATGACTTCATATTATCCTTAGAACTGTTTACTTTGACGATCACAGTTTGATTATCACAGTTCATAGGGATAGCGGGTATTGGTTTCTCAACCACAGGTAAGTCCATCAAAAGCTCACGAAGCCACTCTGCTTCAACGATGGGTCGTGTCTAATGTTGTGAGTTCTCGCTTCCATAGTTGACCTCGTAATGATGGTCCGCTTGCAAGACTTCCAGAAACAGCGCCACCTCCAAGTGTAAATAAATAACCACTTGTGGCCTTAGTCTCATCAGCATCAGATATCCAATTTGCATCACTATAACCCTCAAGTACCCTTGGATACCCAGTATAGTGAATGCCATAACTCGCAGTACCTTTCAAATAGCGCAAAACTCTCTCAAGAGCATGCCAGTGAACATCTCCAGGTCTAGACACAAAACGGCTGAGTTTACTTACAGCAAAGGAGATGTCAGGCCTCGTGGCGCTGGCTAAATACATAAGCGAGCCAATGATCTGCGAATATCGCAATTGATCTCTAGCAATTCTTTTATTCTTACGAATTATAATGCTAGGATCATAAGGCGTTGGAGAAGATTTGCAGTCGCTATACCTGAAGCGACTCAGGATCTTTTCCACATAGTGGGACTGAAGCAATGTAATCCCACCATCGTCATCCTTCGAGCAGCTTGATGTTTAAGATCACATCAGCCTACTCCCAAGTCCTTCATCTCAAAACAATGAGATAGGAACTTCTTGACCTCCTTAATCACGAGTAAGGTTGGTCCCAAATATCAATATGTCATCGACATAGAGACAAAGAATAACTCCCTCGCCCCCACCATGGCGATAGTATACACACTTGTCGACTTCGTTTACAACAAAGCTTCAGCGGTTAAAGTTCTTTCAAACTTCTCATGCCATCGCTTAGGTGCTTGCTTAAGCCCATACAAAGACTTCAGTAATTTACACACCTTTCCTTCTTGACCATCTACTACAAATCCATCAGGCTGCTCCATATAAATTTCCTCTTCAAGCTCTCCATTTAGGAAAGCGAGTCTTAACATCCATTTGATGAACGAGAAGACCATGTGAGGCAGCCAAGGATAGTAGCACTCGAATGGTGGTCAATCCGGCAACGAGTGAGTATGTATCAAAGAAATCTTCACCTTCTTTCTCGGGTATAACCCTTGGCCACAAGACGTGCCTTGTACTTTTCAATAGTACCATCGGGTCTAAGCTTTTTCTTGAACACCCATTTACATCCTACAGGTTTGCACCCATAAGGACGATCGGTAACTTCCCAAGTTCCATTGGCTAAGATGGAATCCATCTCGCTACGGACGGCTTCCTTCCGGTAGTCGGCATCCCGAGATGCATAGGCTTCTGAAATAGAAGTGGGAGTATCATCCACGAGGTACACAATGAAATCATGTCCAAAGGACTTTGCAGTCCTCTGTCTCTTGCTCCTTCTAGGAGCTTCATTGTCATCCTCCACAGGATTATCAAAGTGTTCTCTAGCCATGGTAGGTTCAGGAAATAATTCCTGAGTAGATGAACTGGGCATCTCCTGAATTGATGAGCTAGACGTTTCTTTCATAGGAAAGATGTCCTCAAAGAAAGTCGCATCATTCGACTCCATAATAGTACCAAGATGCATGTCGGATACCTCAGATTTTACTATCAAAAATCTGTAGCCAATACTATGAAATGCATATCGCAGAAGAACACATTCCACGGTTTTTGGTCCAAGCTTGCGCTTCTTGGGTATTGGCACATTTACTTTCGCCATACAGCCCCAAGTTCGTAGGTAAGAGAGTTTCAACCTTTTCCTTTCCCATTCCTCAAACGGGGTAATGGTTTTGTTCTTTGTGGGGACACGGTTTAGGACATGAAATGCAGTCAATATCGCCTCCCCCACCATGCCTTGGATAGACCCGATGTATCTAACATGGTGTTAACCAAATCAGTTAGAGTACGGTTCTTTCTTTCGGCCACCCCATTTGACTGAGGTGAGTAGGGAGGCGTCCTCTCATGGATAATACCATGTTCCGCACAAAAAGAATCAAACTCGTTGGAAAAATACTCTCCACCACGGTCAGACCTTAGCCGCTTGATCTTTCGATCAAGTTGGTTTTCTCGCTTCAGCTTTAAAGATTTTGAAGTAATTAAGAGCTTCATCTTTAGATTTCAGGAGGTACACATAACAATATCGAGTAGAGTCATCAATTAAAGTCATGAAGTATCTTTTTCCTCCTTTTGTCAATTCACCATTCATTTCACAAAGATCTGAATGTATAAGCTCCAGCGGTGCCAAGTCTCTTGCCTCCGCAGTCTTGTGAGACTTACGTGGTTGCTTAGCTTGCACACATACTTGGCACTTGGATTTCTTGACAATAGCAAATTTCGGAATTATATTCATATTCGCTAGCCGCGTCATGCACCCAAAATTAATGTGACAAAGTCGTGAATGCCAAATATCGGACTCACTATCATTGCAAACGTGATTAATAATTTGAGTACATAAGTCTGACAAAGATAAGCGGAACAAGCCTCCGCACACATAACCCTTTCCAACAAATTGTCCACACTTGGAAATTACAACTTTATTGGACTCAAAAACCAACTTAAAACCATCTCGACATAAAAGCGATCCGCTAACGAGATTCTTATTAATGGAAGGAACGTGCTTGCACATTCTTCAGCTGGATGGTCTTTCCCGAAGTAAACTTCAGATCCACCATACCAACACCACGAACAGAAGCACGTGAGCCGTTTCCCATCAACACGGAAGAAGTCCTTGCGACCTGATAAGAAGAAAACATAGAGACATCAGAACATACATGTGTATTGGCTCCGGTGTCTATCCACTAATCAGGAGAATTACATACTGAAAGGACAGTAGGAGAAGTACCATACCCAACGTCCTTCATCTCAGTATCAACACCAATAACAACATTTGCGGACTTGCCGCTGTTCTCACGCCGATCATGGCGTTCTGGGCAATCAGGAGCCCAATGTCCGGGAGCGCCACAAACATGACAGTTCCCTTTCTTCTTATAAGGAGTCTTCCTCTTGAAGTTGGTTGAGTTGGAGGCTTTGTTCTTCACGTCAAACTTGCCTTTTCCATTGTTCTTATTCTTAGACTTGTGAGATTGGAAGTTCTTCTTCTGTACCACATTGGCACTAGAACCTCCCTCAAAACTATGAGCGCGTGTGTCCTTTGCTCTCGCTTTCTCTTCCACATGAAGCGAGCCAATGAGATCCGAAACGGAAAACTCTTGTCTCTTATGTTTCAGAGAAGTAGCAAAGTTCCTCCACGAGGGAGGAAGCTTGGAAATAATGCCGCCGGCCACAAATTTGTCCGGTAAGGTACACTTAAACTGCTCGAGTTCTTTGGCAAGGGACTCGAATCTCATGAGCCTGCTCAACCACGGAGCGCTCATCGGTCATCCCGTAGTCATAGAATTGCTCCATGACATACGAGTTCGGTGCCGGCGTCCGAGACCCCAAATTTGGCCTCGAGCGCATCCCACGCATCTTTACCATGGTCGAAAGCCATGTACGGGTCAACAATGTTGTCCCCAAGAATGCTGAACAAGGCCGCCTTAAACATGGCGTCGACCTTCTCAAACTTTTCCAGCTCCTCTGCGAGAGAGGCCCCTCGAGTCTAGCATCTGTGGCGCTAAAACAGCCTAGGTTTGTAAACCATAGAACTGCCTTTGTGCGCCACCTCTTGTAATGCATACCATCAAAGAGGGGAGGTCGAGTAGCGGCAGCAACGCTGCTTGAATTGATTTAACTATAATCAGGTTTTTGGATTGTTGGAAATATAAGCAAATATCCATATGAAATAATCCGTACGAGTAATTGATAAATCATGAATACAAACATAACAAATAAACTAATCATGTAGACTAGTAAGGTAGATGAACAGATCACATCTAGACAAAGCAAATCAATCACATCTACCATAGAAACTAGAAGAAGAAACTCTAAGAGAGACTGAAAGAGAGACGACAAGATCACATACTTTGCAGCAGCGTCGTTGTCGCCCATGTTGAGGTTGCCGAAGAAGTCGGTGAGGTCCGGGAAGAAGTTGTCGGTGTGGAGGAACTCGTCGTCCGATGACGACGTCGTGATGCCAGTAGTCGCGCCGGAGCGCTCCCCAAAAACCTGATTGCCCCTCACCCGTACAGGTTCACGAGAGGCAGGGTTGCCGACGGACGGGATGAGGAAGACGAAGGCGGCGGCGCAATGAACTGGAAACAGGTAGTAGCGTATGCGTCTGATCCAGACTAGGGTTGGAGTACGCGCTTATATAGTGCGGTTCGGGAAGATCGTGGGGCGCATCCCACGTCCGAGTTGGCACAGCCACGATCCAGAAGAACCGGAAGGCAAAACGGCTGAGTAACGCGTCCGTTAATGACTCGAAATTGATTACACAATTAATTTCCCAAACAGCAAAAAGATAAGCTCGGCTCGGCGAGATTCCCGCAACCCGCGTCGCGACGCGTCGTGGCGAGGCGGGCGGCGGAGGAGGAGGAGGAGTGCGCGAGGGCTCTCTCTCTTCTCACTCACTTACTAGGACTAGAACAGCCCACCTTATATACCACTCCAACTCTCTCCCAACTAGCAATGTGGGACTAAACTTTAACTCCCACTAGTGCTGCCACTGATTATTAGAATGGGCCATGTGAGTTTCAGAATTTGATAATGGGCCATGGGCCAAAAGCCAAATGCCCCAAATTCCAGCACATTCCACCCCTAGGAAGCCCCCCACTCCACCCCACCACCTAGGCCCCGAATACCAGTTGTTAGCGTTCCAAATCCAGCTCCACACATGCATGTCACGTTTAGACGTTTCGCGCATCCGGCCCAGCCCACAAGCTAAGAGCTATTTCCATCCCAAAAGATATGCATGATGGGAGGATGTCTACTCTTCCTTATAAGCTAACCGTATCCCCCTCCCGCTATCGAGGTGGAACTTAAGTCACTGACAACGCTAGGTATCCTAACACTAATATGATACTTTAGACTCTTAATCCTCATAATTTTGCACGATTATTGCTCCTACAGATCCCTGAAGTGTGCAATGGATGAGGCGGGCTAACTTAAGACTTGAGTGTGAGACCGCCAACTATCAGTAACATCAGACCCGACCAACCAACTTGAACTAATATCGAATTTGTGGGAAGAGGAGGGGTGGATTGCGACGCATCACCGTTTTACCGGGAGGGGGAATGAGTTAGGAAGATACTTTGTGCTACTATTGGGGGTGGGGGTGTAAATGGGCCAAATATAGGCTAATTAAAGAAAATGATAAATATGAAGGGATTTTTAGGCTAATTTTCTTGCACTGAAACTATACAGATAGTTGTGTAGGTCTAGATAGAGGTGATTACATATTACACCTTCACTTTCACGCGCCAAAAGTTGAGCGATATATATGTATGTATTAAATTGATGTACTAGCCAAAATTTTCAAAAGTTCGAGCTGTTAGAAAGACCTAGGATATATATTTTAACACACCCTGTTATGTTAAAGCTAGACTTACGGTGAGACTGTAGCCATGCTTAGGCGTGGATCAAGGTATGGGAAAAATGTAGATGGGGGATCGAAAGACCGCAAATGTTTTTACATTAAATATTGCGCTAGCCTAGATTTAAACTTTAGACCTCTTAGCTCTGATATCGTATTAAATTGATGCACCAGCCAAATTTTTCTAGAATTCTAATACCACATTGAATTGATGCACTAGTCAAATTTTCCAAAAGTACAAACTATTGAAAATACTAGGCTATATATTTTTAACAATAGGTAAATTAGTATATATGCAACCGTACGTGATCGGAATTAAGTGACTCGACTTTATCGAAATATGAATGTATCTATATACTGAAACACGTCTAGATTGATTTGTATCTAAGCAACGTTGACTCACTTATTTTCGAACCGAGTACAAGCTTTAAACATGTGCTTAGGCCGGCAAGCAAATTGATTACTCCGTAGTTGTAATGGATGCATTCTTGTCAAAATCTAGTATATCGGCAACTTTGATGCCTCTGACCCGGCACGCTACATTCACATATACTCCAACTATATATAGGCGCGTGGATATATTTCCTAAAACAGAGACGAAAACATGATATTTTCAGTCCAAAACAGAATACGCATGCAAGTACAACGGCCTTCCTTAATTTCGCCGACTAATCAAACCAATCGTCCTAGATAGCTAGCTAACCACTGCCAAACTGTTGTTTTCCTTTTCTGCATTCTCTGTAGCTTTCGGTCGATTAGCAAATAGAGATCGTTATCCGGCCTTAGAAGCGACTGACTCGTCAATCATTCACGAGGAGAGGCCAGGGGCCGATGATGTGCAGAGAGCAAAGATCCATCTCCATCCATTGTTGCTGCGGCCAGCAAGCAATTATCTGTACCTTCTGTAGAGCATGCTCGAACTGCAATGTGCTATTGCCTGGTTTGTTTCAGGAACCTAGTCAATGATGCTTTCTTCACCAAATAAAATGTGCAATGTTTTTAGCATAAAGTGGCAATGGCAACAGAGAGGCCACGGGCCAAGATATAGACTCCATTGCTTCGGCCAGCAAGCAATCAAGAACGACCCTAGTGAACGTTCTCGAAATAATTTTATTTATAAAGATGTCTTATGAATCAGTAGAAATATGAACATCTAATGTTGGCGAAATCTAACCATATACTCTCGATATCAACAGATGATCTCCGCCCTCCCAAGTCCCAACATCCATATAATTGCTTTTGTGGATAGGGTTTTAGGGTTTAGGAGAACCAACGAAGATGTTTTCCTCCACATTGATCTGTTGCCCATGGTATCTAAGGGTTTCATGTGCACAACATGTTTTACATGGTTGAACTTTCTAGGGTAGTAACAACTTCCAAACAAGCAGAAGGGCGACCCATCTTCATGTTTTATTTTGAAAAAAAAACTAGCCGCTGCTCGCACCATCCATTAGGGCGGCTCAGAAGGATCACATCCGCCGCTGCCTTCATCTCTTGATCCCTTCTCGCTGCCACCAGATGCACCTCCAGGAAAGCCCATGCGACAGGTGACAAACAATGGAGATATCTAAAATGAGTTTGTGATGTTGGATATCTTGGGTCATATTCTCACATGCTTGAATTTTCTAGGGAAGTGACGAGATCATTGCCCCAGTTTGGCCCACTAGGCATGAAGGAGGATCACTTGGTAGGGGGCTCATAAGCCTCACGACGTGGGTGCTTGGTCTAGGCCCGCTCGAGGACCATCTTGGAGTGCAACCCACCCCAAGATCAAATCGAAGATCTCTCTGAGGATTATTGGGATATGATTTGTGACCAACCTTAGACCAGATTTGTAATGTTTCCTTAGACTCCACTTACCACCATAAGGAATTGCTCAACACCTGTAACCCTAGGTCCTCCAGTATATAAAGGATATAGGGAGCCTCCGAGCAAACACACGCAACTATTTCACAACTCATCTGAGAGATACCATCTCACATCCACCATAGACGAGCTCTAGCCTCCCTAGGGTTCGTCCTCGAGCATAATCGGAGATAGTCTATCGACCAAAAACAAAAGTAAGGTTTTACCGCGCGTTGTCGTTAGGGCCCGAACCTGCTTAAACTTTGCGTGTGCTACCATTTGATCATGTCGGATGCATGCTTATGCTGAATAACAAATCTAATAATGAAAAAGTACCACGACAGTTGGAGAGCCATGTAGGAGTTTACGCATTCGGATCTACTTGGACAAGCTTAGATGGCCAACTGTCCTGGGGCAAATGTCCAGTTCGGCACAATCGACTTCCTCGCCGACTATACTGGCTAGCTGCAACAATCATTGAGCACGATCATGCCATTTTTGATGACACCCTTTTGATGGATACCGCCCCTACGTTCGACTCCGGCTCGGACACCTTGGTCACCGGATGCTTCATGAGAGCCATCGCACATAATGCCTCACCAGATCGGAGCCCCGCTGGAGCAATGGACAAGCGACCGTTCTTCCTGCCTCCTGCAACACAGGGGTCCGCCGGCCTCCATGTCCATAAGGACGGGGGTTTATCTCTTGAAGGAGGCTGGCCCAGAGGGAAAAGATTCCTCGCTCGGCTTCCCTCGAGGCTTCGGACAGATCACTGAGGCGGCCGAGCAGCAAGACTCTACCATCCGCCGCTGGAGGACTACTTCATGAACTCAGGGCATGGCAACCTGAAGCTCAACGCGTGGGTTTTCCTCCGAACCGTGTGGAGCATACCGAGGTCCCAGATCCGGGCCAGTGTCCCGGTCGCTGGTGCTTCAACCGATCAGACCGCTCCAGGCAATCCCTCGGTCCACCAGCTTGCCTACCCCTTTCGCCCGAGTGATCGGCGACTAGGTGGCCATCTGGGGCAGTGAGGCAACACCTCCGAGTGTTTCTTGATGTTCACAGTGGGGAGGCAAAGTCCCCACCTGATTTTTTTGTATATTTTTTCTTTGTTAGACCCCAAACAGTCTCAAGTGATTTTTACAAAAAGGGGGGCAGGGAAAGGGGTACAAGGGAGAAGAAGATCATCGTGTGCCCTCTCTGAGGCAGCGTAGCCAAGCTGCCTCGGCCATAGCTTGATCGCTAGGGAGGCAAGCGCGCCAAAAGTGAACAACATCACGGCACGCCCTAAGCAAGAGGGTGGGGGGAGGCGACGAGGTTCATGTGCTTCCATAGATTCCACAAACAGAGGAGGGTGAAGGCCCTTGGCGGGCGCGGCGTACTCGTGGAGGAACCGGACTCCTCCACGAGTTCCGAGTTCTATGGGACCACATCGCCATGCTGGTGGGCCCTAGTGTGCTAGAGCATGGCACGGATGTCGCTGCCCTTGTACACGATCTCCGTGCCACCTCCTTCCGCAGTTGCTTCCCCGTGCTCCCCGTCGTGTTGGCGAGCATCCTGGTTAGTGGTCACCTGCAGCCAGGGGCGGACACACAGGGTGGGCCTAGTGGGCAGTGGCCCATCCCTAATTTTGGGAATACTTTTACCCTTAATTTGAGAAATACTGACTATATATATTACTCATTTGACAATTTTCTATCACAATTGGGAAGCACAATGCTTTTTGAAGGTTAGGTCACCCTCGGACATTCATTCTTTGGGATGAGTAGGCTGGCAGGGGCAATGAGCGAGCGTGAGGGAGAGAGTGGGAGAGGAAGGGCGGCAGTGGCCGGGGAGATGCAGGCGCGGGCGCACCGGCAAGCCCGTCGTCGTCGGAATCGTCGATGCGGCCGGTGGTCTCTGGCTTGGGGCTTTCGGGCTCTTCGTCCTCCCCCCCCCCCCGACGTGCGCAAGTTCGGGCAGGAGCAGATCTCCGGCGGCGGCCGCCCCGGCGCCAGGCCGTCGCGTCGAAGATCGGCTCGAGTGGATCCAGCCGAAGATCTCGAGCAAGGCCAAGTGGAGGAGGCGCAAGAGTCTTCGTCGCCAACAGGCGGCGGGGCAGTCACCGCCGCGTGAGGTGTCGCCAGGGATGGCCGGTAGGTGCTTCAAGTGCCTCAGGCCGGGGCATCCTAAAAGGGAGTGCAGGAATGAGCAGGTTTGTTACTGGTGTGGTGAAGAAGGGCATGGGACGGGCGGTTGCAAGAGGCCGCGTAGCCCAGATTCGGAGGAGGTTCTGAGGCAAAAAGCCATGACTTTGGTGGACAGGCGTTTCGTTGCTCGTCGGGGAACCGCACAGCCTGGTACACGAGGTCAGGGCGCGTATGCTGCTTGGCAGCCTGGTGCGTCGGATCGGCGTGCGCCTGCTGGCCGTGGTTCCGCCCCGGCGGCACAGCCCTCGTCGCACACGCCGCCATCCTCGACGGGGTCGTGGGATGCGGAGTCTGTGTCTCTGCAGATCGGCGCGGCGGCAGTCCGGCGCCTGGAGTTGGAGCCCTGCATCGTCCGGAGGACCCTAGTGATGGATGATCTGGAAAGAAAGCTGGACTGTGCGTTGATCGTGTATGTCGGTGGCTCCAGGTCGGCGGTGTCTCGCGCGCAGGTGGCGGACGCGTTGGTGCAGCGGGCGGGCATTCCGCGCGCGGCCTTCACAGTTCATCGTTTTCGACTGGAGGATTTCCTGGTGGTATTTGCTGCGCCCGAGTTGCTGGAGCGGGTGGCGTCTCGGCCGTCCCTGCCGTACGCTTTCTTCACGCTCTTCTTCCGGCCTTGGACGAGGCAAGCACAAGCAACAAGGGTGGCCATGAAGTCGAAGGTGCAGTTGGTCGTGGAGGGCGTGCCGGCGCATGCCTGGGAGAAGGATGTTGTCCAGCAGCTGGTTGGCTCCTCGTGTTCACTGGACAGGGTGGCACCGGAAACAGCCAGCAGGGACGATCTTGGCTGCTTCAAGGCGGAAGCTTGGACGGTGGATCCGGAGGGTGTACCGGCGGTCAGAGACCTTTGGGTGCCAGAACCGACGCCGGAGGCTCTCAGAGCAGGGGGTTCGCGGCAGCCAAGGGTGGTGCAGCGGGACAGAGAGCTTGGGCTACTCAAGTACAGGGTGCTCATTCACATTGCTAGAATCGAGGAGTTTGTCTGCTTAGAGGACCCGGCGCGTGGTCTGGCTAGGGCTCCGGACGCGTGGCGGCGAGATGGACCAGAGCTTGGGAGAGAGGAAGGATTCTGGACTTGAAGGACCCTTCGATGGACGCTGGGCGTGCCGGGTTGGCGTGGCGGCGGCGCTGGCTCTGGGGCGGCATGGAGACGCACGGCGGCGGCGGCGAGTAGTCCATTGCAGTGGCAGCTGCCACACCTTGAAGCACTGGATGAGGCTGCACAGACGATCCGGAGGCCAGTTCGTGGGTTGGCAGACGAGGATGGGACTGAGCTAGGGGACAGGTGCTTGTGACGGTAAAGCACACGTCCGTTGGGAACCCCAAGAGGAAGGTATGATGCGTACAGCAGCAAGTTTTCCCTCAGTAAGAAACCAAGGTTATCGAACCAGTAGGAGATGAAGGCCACGTGAAGGTTGTTGGTGAAGGAGTGTAGTGCAGCGCAACACCAGGGATTCCGGTGCCAAAGTGGAACTTGCACAACACAATCAAAATACTTTGCCCCAACTTAACAGTGAGGTTGTCAATCTCACCGGCTTGCTGAAAACAAAGGATTAAACGTATGGTGTGGAGAATGATGTTTGTTTGCAAAGAACAACAGAGAACAATGATTACAGTAGATTGTATTTCAGATGTAAAAGAATGGACCGGGGTCCACAGTTCACTAGTGGTGTCTCTCCAATAAGATAAACTAGCGGAGGAGCCCGCGCAATTGCGCGGCTAGATTTGTCATGAGTTGTGCACTTAATATTGAATTGCATTTTTATTTCATTCATTAGCTTCCCTTATTTTTATTTATGATTATATAGATTTGTAGTAGATTATTAAATATGATGTTTTGATGAGGTTATTTAAATCATTGACTAATACCTATTAGAGTATTACAAAATTAAATATATGTACTCCTTTTATTTAATTATTATATCATGATTGTCAATAAATATCTTTAAATAATCCTATAATGGAGCTATATGCTTTTCAGATGGTTATATTATCATTAAAGAGTAGTAACAAAAGTTTATTGATATGTACAATACTTGCATAGAAAAATAAGAATTATATATATGCTTTTTAAAAAATGCAATTTTCAAGGATTAGGATGTGTTTGGCAACCTAGTATTTTTGAAGTTTTCTCAAATATAAAGGTTTCAAAAAATAGTATTGGAGAAACTGGTCCAATCTCTTTTTCCTATTAAAAGAGACTCCAAATGTATGGTTCTTTGCTTGGTGCGGGGTTTGAAAATACAGAGCTACCAAACATAGCCTTAGTTTTTTTTTATGACATACATATATCCATTGCTAGCACTTGCAAGTACCCCTTTTAACAGACATGCAAATACTTGAACCTCATATCATTGTAAACCATTTTAAGTAACCATTCTTAATTCTTCTATTCTTCATATGTTTTAGGGAACTTTTTTCTTTTATGTAATTATTCATCCAACTTGTTCATTCACCAAGGGAACAATTTGACTTTATTAATTGAGTTTATGAAATTAAATCTAATGAGATACTACACCAAGGAAACAATTTGGATTGTTCTTTTATTGTATGTCTAGAAGTGACACTATTTTGAGAAGTTAAAACTCATTGTTTTGTGTATGTGTTAAGTTACAGATATGAAAAGCATGTAAGACCGCATCATCGGAGTTAATTGGAAAGTAAACGTTGAGAAACAAATTGCAGTATAAATATTATTATACATTACACAATAAAATCAAAGAAACAGCTTCCAGTTGCTGCCTCCCAAATATGGAGAGAACCAAACTTCATGGCTAATTATTCCGCGCCGTGCCAATGCGGCCGTCCCATCGCACCTGACAAATAAACTTACATACAGATTTTTGCACGGGTAGAATTAGATATTCAGTTGCTGCAGGCTAGCAACAAATCTAATCATGAAAACTAAAACACATGTCTTGCAAGTTGTACGATAAAAAAATGTCTTGCAAGTTCTGTTGTCAGCATGTGTGGCTCATATTGTAGCTAATTCAATGGAACACTCCGATCTTCCTCATGGATACACTTCTCAGATTATAGAATAACCCGCAAACATGAATACCAGCAAGCATACGCACGCGCAACAACAACTTACCTTAATTTTATATAAAATAATGGGTGCAACATGTGTATGCTCGACCGCTTCTCTATCTTACTATCGCCTGCAAAACCAATTTACAAAACATAATTTAGCTACTCTTGGCCGTTAGCCTTCACTAATCCGGGAAAAATTAAGCGAAAGTCAGTGTAACGAATAAAAATAATTGGCACGCTAATTTCATTATAATCAAATCAATGGCACTTCATGCATATATGGAACAGAACTACTAATACACATGTGACAACAATAATATTTCCATGACCGACCATTCCTATAAACTATGTGTTCAATTTAAATTTTAAAAGTGAAGATGAGGATTAACAATTTGTACCAAACTGCTCTCCTTTTTTTTCTTTAAGGTCCAAATCACGATCACTCCAAAAAATTCCAGCAATAATGTTGTGGAGCATCAACCTGCACCTCAATACATGTCAAAGACAGATCGTAATATAGAACATCAAGGACAGATATGTAAAGTTTGAATGCATTGCCAAAACAACGAATCCAAGTTTGTTGAGGAACACCCCCAACTGATGGATGGAATGAGGTAATGAAGTTTGTGTGTCTATCAGCCATATATACACGCATCTACCTGATTGACTTCTGAAGAAAAATTAATTAGTTCAACGAAGGAAGACAATCTTCCACGCATCTATAACCACTTGCATTGCATATATGCCTTCAGCCTTTACTGAATTTTCTTGATGCAAATACTCGAGAAGGGGAAATAACCTGCTTGAATGATGAGAAAATAATCAAGCCAAGTTGATGCAAACAGCAAGCTGGTCATCGAATTCTCTATTGCCGTCGGGCACTGCACCAGTGTGTGGTCCTTGCGATCCACAGAAACTGCCTTGTGGCCTTCATAGGTTTGTGTTTTTTACCGGTTCGACTCGAAGATCGTGAGATAGACTCGCGACACCTTCTATCTTTGTCAGTTTCGTTGCCGCGAGATCGGCGTTGTCCTCGAGCTAGCTTCCTCGGCATGAGATTGTAGCCTCGAGCTAGCTTCACCAATGCAAGATCGCCGTTGTCACCTCCAGCTCATCGCAGGCTTTCTCCTTCGCATCCGGATTGACGGCCGTTATTGTTGCTGCTGCGCGCAATCTTAACATCTAGTATACTCCTTCGTGCTGTAGGTTATAAAATCTGTGCCAAGTATTCACGTCTTGCTGAAGCAGGACCAACCGCTGCTCAGATTGATAAACAGTTTATGTTGACATATATATAGCTGGATCAATGAATTACCTTTTCTTCTGCTGGAGTTCATCTTGCCCACGAACAACGGTATAATCAATCAATCAATCAATCAATCTTCTCCATGTTGCCGATTCTTTCATGCATGAGAGCTGCAGCTGCTCAGATTGAGTTTATGGACATATATATAGTTGGATCAATGAATTACCTTTTCTTCCGCTGGAGTTCATCTTGCCCACGGACCACGGTATAATCAATCAATCTTCTTCATGTTGCCGAATCTTTCATGCATGAGAGGTGCAGTTCTGATCCGCTAGATAGTGAGTTGCAGATCCGATCGGCCTGTTTATGGAGAAAAAGCATGAAATCGCCAAACATTGAATTGGTATTTTACAGTCTTGCAGGTGCGAATCCTGGTTGTGTACGACTCTTCTACTTTGTTCGTATGGAACCTAGCTATGTACGTCTCTCCTCTTATTTCGTGTCCAGGAAACCTGGCTGTGTACGTATCTTTGTTAACAGCATCTCCTTTTATTTCGGTGAGTAGGTACACGTCTTCTTTTATTTTCGTGCGCGCGTAGGTATAAACCGTCTGGCTTATCTGATCCATTCGTTATGTAAACTTTAATCTTTACCGTTGGTTGTTTGTTGTTTTAATAATATAATAGATAGCATGTTGGGTGAACAAATTACAGTTGGGCAATTGACAAATAGAGAGGGCATAACAATGCACATACATATCATCATGACTACTATGAGATTTACTTAGGGCATTACGACAAAGAACATAGACCGCTATCCAGCATGCATCTATGCCTAAAAAGTCCACCTTCGGGTTAGCATCCGCACCCCTTCCAGTATTAAGTTGTAAACAACAGACAATTGCATTAAGTATTGTGCGTAATGTAATCAATACAAATATCCTTAGACAAAGCATTGATGTTTTATCCCTAGTAGCAACAGCACATCCACAACCTTAGAACTTTCTGTCACTGTCTCAGATTCAATGGAGGCATGAACCCACTATCGAGCATAAATACTCCCTCTTGGAGTCACAAGTATCAACTTGGCCAGAGCCTCTACTAGCAACGGAGAGCATGCAAGATCATAAACAACACATATATGATAGATCGATAATCAACTTGACATAGTATTCCATATTCATCGGATCCCAACAAACACAACATGTAGCATTACAAATAGATGATCTTGATCATGATAGGCAGCTCACAAGATCTAAACATGATAGCACAAGAGGAGAAGACAACCATCTAGCTACTGCTATGGACCCATAGTCCAAGGATGAACTACTCACGCATCAGTCCGGAGGCGGGCATGGTGATGTAGAGCCCTCCGGTGATGATTCCCCTCTCCGGCAGGGTGCCGGAGGCGATCTCCTGAATCCCCCGAGATGGGATTGGCGGCGGTGGCGTCTCAGTAACTTTTCTCGTATCGTGGCTCTCGGTGGTAGGGTTTTCACGACGGAGAGAATATATAGGCGAAGGGGCAGAGTCGGGGGGCACCCGAGGTGCCCACCCCATATGGCGGCACGGCCAGGGGTGGGGCCGCGCCCCCTATGGTGTGGCCGCCTCGCGTCCCCTCTTCGTCTCCTCGTCGGTGTTCTGGAAGGCTCCGTGGAAAATAGGACCGTGGGATTTTGTTTCGTCCAATTCCGAGAATATTTCCTGTGTAGGATTTCTGAAACCAAAAACAGCAGAAAACAGGAACTGGCGCTTCGACATCTTGTTAATAGGTTAGTGCCGGAAAATGCATCAAAATGATGTAAAGTGTATATAAAACATGTGAGTATTGTCATATAACTAGCATGGAACATAAGAAATTATAGATACGTTTGAGACGTATCAAGCATCCCCAAGCTTAGTTCCTACTCGCCCTCGAGTAGGTAAACGATAACAATGATAATTTCTGAAGTGACATGCTACTATCATAATCTTGATCAATACTATTGTAAAGCATATGAGATGAATGAAGTGATTCGAAGCAATGGTCTTGATGATGACTAAACAACTGAATCATATAGAAAAGACTTTTCATGAATAGTACTTTCAAGACAAGCATCAATAAGTCTTGCATAAGAGTTAACTCATAAAGCAATAGTTTCTTAATAGAAGGTTTTGAAGCAACACAAAGGATGATTAAGTTTCAGCAATTGCTTTCAACTTGTAACATGTATATTTCATGGATAATTGTCAACATAAAGCAATATAACAAGTGCAATAAGTAAACATGTAAGAATCAATGCACACAGTTGACACAAGTGTTTTCTTCTAAGATAGAAAGAAGTAGGTAAACTGACTCAACATAAAGTAAAAGAAAGGCCCTTCGCAGAGGGAAGCATGGATTACACATGTGCTAGAGCTTTTATTTTGAAAACATGGAAACAATTTTGTCAACGGTAGTAATAATTCATATGTGTTATGCATAAAACCTCCTATAATTTGCAAGCCTCATGCATCGAATACCAATAGTGCCCGCACCTTGTCCTAATTAGCTCGGACTTCCATGGATTATCATTGCATTACATATGTTTCAACCAAGTGTCACAAAGGGGTACCTCTATGCCACCTGTACAAAGGTCCAAGGAGATAGATCACATTTGATTTCTCAGTTTTGATAGATCTCAACTTAAGGACATCCATACCGGGACAACATAAAAAACAGATAATGGACTCCTCTTTAATGCTTTAAGCATTCAACAACAGATAATATTCCCATAAGAGATTGAGGATTAATGTCCAAGCTGAAACTTCCACCATGATACATGGCTTTGGTTGGCGGCCCAATGTTCTTCTCTAACAATATGCATACTCAAACCATTTAATCATGAGAAATCTCCCTTACTTAAGACAAGACGAACATGCATAGCAACTCACATGATATTCAACAAAGGTGTAAAAGGTTGATGGCGTCCCCAGAAACATGGTTACCGCTCAACAAGCAACTTATAAGAACTAAAATACATAAGCAACATATTCATTACCACAATAGTTTTTAGGCTACTTTCCCATGAGCTATGTATTGCAAAGACAAGGAATGAATTTTTAAAGGTAGCACACAAGCAATTTACTTTGGAATGGCAGAAAAATACCACATAGTAGGTAGTTATGGTGGACACAAATGGCATGAGTTTTGGCTCAAGGTTTTGGATGCACGAGAAGCATTTCCTCTCAGTACAAGGCTTAGGCTAGCAAGGTTGTTTCAAGCAAACACAAGTATGAACCGGTACAGCAAAACTTACATAAGAACATATTGCAAGCATTATAAGACTCTACACTGTCTTCCTTGTTGTTCAAACACTTTTACCAGAAAATATCTAGACTTTTAGAGAGACCAATCATGCAAACAAAATTTCAACAAGCTCTACAGTTGTTCTCCACTAATAGGTTTAAACTACATGATGCAAAAGCTTAAACATGATCTATGAGAGCACAAAACAATTGCCAAGTATCAAATTATTCAAGACAATATACCATTTACCACATGAAGCATTTTCTGTTTCCAACCAAATAGCAATCAACGAAGCGGCTTTCAACTTCGCCATGAATATTAAAGTAAAGCTAAGAACACCAGTGTTCATATGAAAAAGCGGAGCGTGTCTTTCTCCACACAAGGAATGCTAGGATCCAATTTTATTCAAACAAAAACAAAAACAAAAATAGACAGACGCTCCAAGTAAAGCAATAAGATGTGACGGAATAAAAATATAGTTTCACTAGAGGTGACCTGATAAGTTGTTGATGAAGAAGGGGATGCCTTGGGCATCCCCAAGCTTAGATGCTTGAGTCTTCTTGAAATATGCAGGGATGAACCACGGGGGCATCCCCAAGCTTAGACTTTTCACTCTTCTTGATCATATCATATCATCCTCCTCTCTTGACCCTTGAAAACTTTCTCCACACCCGGACTCAAAACAATCTCATTAGAGGGTTAGTGCATAATCAAAAATTCACATGTTCAGAGAGGACACAATCATTCTTAACACTTCTGGACATTACCCAAGGCTACTGAAAGTTAATGGAACAAAGAAATCCACTCAACACAGTAAAAGAGGCAATGCGAAATAAAAGGCAGAATCTGTCAAAACAGACCGGTCCGTAAAGAAGAATTTTTTCGAGTCACTTAACAGGCTCAGATGGAAAAGCTCAAATTGAATAAAGTTGCGTACATATCTGAGGATCACGCATGAATTTTTTCAGCATTTTACGAGTTTCCTACAGAGAGATCTACTCAAATTCGTGACAGGTAAAAATCTGTTTCTGCGCAGGAATCCAAATCTAGTATCAACTTTTCTATCAAAGACTTTACTTGGCACAACAACATGATAAGGAGAGGTTTCTACAGTAATAACAACTTCCAAGATACAACAAAACAGTAGCAAAATAAAAAAAACATCATGGGTTATCTCCCAAGAAGTGCTTTTTTTAACGCCTTTCAGCTAGGCGCAGAAAGTGCAAATCAAGTAACATCAAGAGATGAAGCATCAACATCATAATTTGTTCTAATAATAGAATCAAAAGGCAACTTCATTCTCTTTCTAGGGAAGTGTTCCATACCTTTCTTAAGAGGGAATTGATATTTAATATTTCCTTCTTTCATATCAATAATAGCACCAACGAGTTCGAAGAAAGGGTCTTCCCAAAATAATAGGACAAGATGCATTGCATTCAATATCTAAGACAACAAAATCAACGGGGACAAGGTTATTGTTAACCGTAATGTGAACATTATCAATTCTCCCCAAAGGTCTCTTTATAGAATTATCAGCAAGATTAACATCCAAATAACAATTTTCCAATGGTGGCAAGTCAAGCATATCATAAAGTTTCTTAGGCATAACAGAAATACTTGCACCAAGATCACATAAAGCATTACAAACAAAATCATTGACTTTCATCTTAATGATGGGCTCCCAACCATCTTCTAACTTCCTAGGGATAGAAGCTTCTAGTTTTAATTTCTCTTCCCTAGCTTTAATGAGAGCATTTGTAATATGTTTTGTAAAGGCTAAATTTATAGCACTAGCATTAGGACTTCTAGCAAGTTTTTGTAAGAACTTAATAATTTCAGAAATATGACAACTATCAAAATCTAAACCATTATGATCTACAGCATTCTGAAAAATTTCAGCACTTTTATCACAAACAGTTTCAGCAGTTTCAGCCAGTTTTACACGCTTTGCAGTAGAATTAGAGACATTGCCAACACCAATTATTTTACCATTGATAGTAGGAGGTTTAGCAACATGTGAAACATCAACATTACTAGTGGTGGTAATAGTCCAAACTTTAGCAACATTATTCTCTTTAGCAAGTTTTTCTCTTTCTTCTCTTTCCCACCTAGCATGCAATTCAGCCATCATTCTAATATTATCATTAATTCAAACTTGGATAGCGTTTGCTGTAGAAAATGACTTAATATCTTTATCTTCATTAATTAGGCATAATTTTCAATTTTAAAAGATCAACATCAGCAGCAAGACTATCAACCTTAGAAGCAAGAACATCAATTTTACCAAGCTTTTCTTCAACGGATTTGTTAAAAGCAGTTTGTGTACTAATAAATTCTTTAAGCATGACTTCAAGACCAGAGGGTGCACTCCTACTATTGTTGTAAGAATTACCATAACCATTACCATTATTAGAAGGATATGGCCTATAGTTGTTACCAAAATTATTCCTATAAGCATTGTTGTTGAAATTACTATTTTTAATGAAGTTCACATCAACATGCTCTTCTTGAGCAACCAATGAAGCTAAAGGAACATTATTAGGATCAACATTAGATCTATCATTAACAAGAATAGACATAATAACATCAATCGTATCACTCAAGGAGGAGGTTTCTTCAACAGAATTTACCTTCTTACCTTGAGGAGTCCTTTCAGTGTGCCATTCAGAGTAGTTGATCATCATATCATCAAGAAGCTTTGTTGCAGCACCCAAAGTGATGGACATAAAAGTACCTCCAGCAGATAAATCCAATAGGTTCCTCGAAGAAAAATTCAATCATGTATAAAAGGTTTGGATGATCATCCAAGTAGTTAGTCCATGGGTAGGGCAATTCTTTACCAAAGATTTCATTCTTTCCCATGCTTGGGCAACATGTTCATTATCCAATTGCTTAAAATTCATTATGCTACTTCTCAAAGATATAATTTTAGCAGGAGGATAATATCTTCCAATGAAAGCATCTTTACATTTAGTCCATGAATCAATACTGTTCTTAGGCAAAGATAGCAACCAATCTTTAGCTCTTCCCTTAAGGAGAAAGGAAACAATTTCAGTTTTATAATAGGGATTTCTATTTTCGTGCCCCTGGTTCCTTAGTTGTGCTCAGTTTTCTCCAGCCTCTTAACTTTTCCTCAGTTTTCTCCTCCCTCTAGTTTGAAACCCCTCGGACGGGAGGGTTGCCGTCAGGTCAGAGGCCTTACCGTTACCGTTCTGACGGGTGGGGCTGCACAGATCGAGGTGGGGCTGCACAGAGGGCAGTTCCTCTCTGACCGTCTCGTGCTGACGGGTAGCCATCCATTTGTCGCTGACGCGTGGGCCGTTTTATTTCCTGATTATATACACGGTGCTGCCAATGACAAATGGGGCCGCTCTATAGGGCTGCCGCAGCCAATGACCAGTGGGGTCGTCTATTTTTCAAGAAAATACATATATAACCGCTGCGTGTGGCTGCCGCAGCCAATGACCGGTGGGGTCGTCTACTTTTCAGGGAAAAGACATATATTACCGCTCCGTGGGGCTGCCGCAGCCAATGACCGAGTGGGGTCTTCTATTTATTTAGAGAAAATTATATATTCCCGCTCTGTGGGGCCTCACGCAGCCAATGACCGCTGGGGTCGTCTATTTATTTAGAGAATATCATATAGAGCCGCTCCGTGGGGCCGCCTTAGCCAATGGCAGGTGACTATTTTCGCAGCTTAATCTAAAGTGAATCTTATGCTAAACATGGTGCTTCCCGACGGTGACCTAGCGGTGGCGGCGAGCATAGCCGTTCTGACCATGCCGATATCGGCATCGTTTGGAGGCTGTGGTGCTCGAATCATGGTGGAAATTGCGATATAATTTTTTAAATGCATAATATATAGCTAGATCTCTAAATCGATGCATATGAAGCTACATATATATTCTTGGTCATAATTCCCCTATCTAAAGGGGATGGATGCATGGCTTCACGTCGTCGTCGCTTTCATCGTCAGTATCTTCGTCGTCCGAGTAGTAGTACATGTAATATTAATAGAGTCCATTTATTGCCTAATTCTTTCATGGAAAAATTTAGGTGGAATTTTCATGCAAGATGTCTATGGCTATCATAGTGTCTGGTATTATGCACTGGCAGATCAGATGCAAGTGCAACCTGCAGGGTGGTAATTTTTGTTTTATTTGCAAAATAGCAAATTTTCACCATATGTGTTGGCACCATGGTTATTAGTTATTAGAATGTGTGTACAAGATCTATTTAGATACTAGCACTATGGCCAGCCTAAGGAGGACATGATCGTTGTGGGGGTAGTCATCTAGGTTTTGTGTTTAGTCAAACTTCCCTTTAAACTTTGACCACATATATAGGAAAAAGTAGTAGCATTTATGACACTAATTTAGTATCCCGAGATCCCTTCAAATGGTAATTCATGATAGTTTATCATTTTGCCGTAATGGCTACAAGAAATGGGTGATTGTTCATCATTTTACCGTGAAAAGTAATGCCTAAAAGAAATGGTAATTCATGATAGTTTATCATTTTACCGTAATGGCTACAAGAAATCGGTGATTGTTCATCATTTTTTGTGTGGAAAGTAATGGCTACAAGAAATGGGTGATGGTGTATCATTTTTTGCGTGGAAAGTAATGGCTACAATAAATTGGTGATGGTGTATCATTTTTTGCATGAAAAGTAATGGCTACAACAAATGGGTGATGGTGTATCATTTTTTGCGTGAAAAGTACAAATCGGTGATGGTTTATCATTTTTTGCGTGGTGAAAAATAATGCAGAAAACCAAACTTTAGCGTACTGGGTAACCGCCCTTTAGCATACATAGAGGGTGGAAGCTAACCGCCGACAGAGAGAGAGAGAGAGAGGATGGTGGCCCCGACTAGAGAGAGATAGGGGTTATCCTGCCCGTTAAATCATACGATCAACGGTCGGCGGGCACGATCCGCGTGACATGGGCTAGACCAATTAGGGCAATGTTGGGCGTCTGTGAGAATTTGTGAAGGGAGAGGGCAAAACTGAGTAGTATCAAGAAACCAAGGGCAAGTGAGTAGTAAACAGACTAAGGAATTCAAATATGAGATTTAAAAAATGAAAATGCGTGTTTTGTACAATGAAACCCATCTTGGCCTACCTCAAACTATTTGCAATACAAATATACATGAGTGTGAAAATTATGGCCTCATTCAGACAAAGTATGTTTTGGGGAAAGCTGTTTTGGGAAGGGCTTATTGTGGAAAACCATGCACCTTCATAGCTACTAGGTGATTTGAGAATGCCTTTGAGAAGTGGCAATTTGTGGTAAAACTTGATTTATCTATGACTTATCTATGTTTTGAGAAGTGGCAATTTGTGGTAAAGACTCCATGAGTATGTGCCACTATTTTTCGGAATTTTTGCACATTAAATGACTCATTTAACTAGTTAATCCCATTTGTTGACTGTACGTTGACCAGCTACTTGAGGGTAAAACTGAGCATATTGCACTAGCCGAGTATTAGCACTCAAGGGGAAAACTGAGCACACAAAAAATGCTAGTATAATGCTCGAGGTTATGCACTGAGTATATCTAAATTTCCAGGGTTAGACTCGAGGACGCGTGTTGCGGTGCGAAATGAAAGACGTGCAATATTTGACGCGTAGACGCCGGTCGCGGTGAGAAGTCGAAGACGTGCAATCGTGGACGCGTGGCGCATTGCAGAAGTCCAAGACGTGCAGACGTGCAGCGGTGGACGCGTAGGACGCGGGTCGCATTAACCACCCCTTGCCTTTATAGACGCCTCCTCCCACTATCTCTGTCACTCTCACTCGCCTACGCAACGCCGCCTCTCTCACGTCCCATCATCTTCTCCAAAGCAAAAAACCCTCTCCCTCTCCCTCTCCTCTGCCGGCGAGATGGACAAGGAGAATGCCAATCCCATCGTCCACGGCGCCGTCGGCTCCAAGCGCGACGCCTCCCTCTTCGACGCCGTCCCCTCAACGGACGTCGCCGCCACCTCCGCCGGTGCATCGGAGGCTGCTGCCGCCGGTCGCGGTCAGATCCCGCCGGGATGGGACCCCTACGAGCCGGTGCCGTACGTCCCGCCCCGAACCGCTACGACACCTCCATAGAGGACCCATGGAACGAGGTAACTACGGTTTGCTTCCTTTTTTGTTCCCCATTCCTTTTTGAATCCTATTTGTGCTGGTGTAGATGGATCCGTGGATGGATGAGTATTGGGCTAATATTTGCGCCGATTTTATTCCATTTTGCTTTGATCCCTCCTTGATTTCGTTCAAGATTTGGGTTTCGGCCGTTCGGTTAATTTATGCAAGTAATAATGGGATCTCAATCAGTTAATTTATGCAAGTAATCATAGGATCTCAATCGGTTATTTTATGCACGAATCAAAAGATATCAACCGTTTAATTTTGCAAATAATCTGGAATGTGTTCAAGTTCAGATCTGGAATCTGTTTCTTTGCCTATGATGAATCGGTGGGCACAGATTTTTACAGGGAGGGTTCAGCGAACCATTTATGTGTACAAATCTGTTGTGCATGAGCTTTGGTTCGCTTACACCGTCCCTGTAGACATATAATCGTGTCCACTCTAGCCGAGGCTGCCTCTGTTTTTCCTAACTTTGTTATCATGCACGTTTGCAACTCATTCACTAATAAATTCCCGTTTGATATGGATCAGGTGTGCGGCGGCGACGTCGGCAGCGGACGGCGAGCACCATGACGTCAAGACTCGCCGAGTGCTGCGGAGGCTGCAGGTCGGCCGGTATGTCTCCTACCTCGACGTCGCCAAGGGTGTCTACTGGGTGCCCCTTCGCACTAGGAGGCTCGGCGGCACGACTTCAAGCTGCGTCCTCACGCATGCCGAGAACATCGGCCACACCAACCCCAAGGTCGGAGCGTCGGTGAACCCCAACTCCTTCCGCGCCAAGCACTTGGCGCTCGGCATGCACCTCCGCGAGCATCCGGCGGGTGGAGATCTCCGGCGGGCGCATGCCTCCGCTCAAGCCCAAGGCTCCCAAGGGGAGCAACAAGTGGAGGCAGAGGCGAGATGGGGTAGGCGGAGTCCTGGACGTGTGATCTTTGCTTGCCTCCTCCATTTTGTTGTTGGGATCCCTTTGTTGTTAGTTAGGGATCCCTCGTTGTTATGTTGTTAGTATGATGGTCTTTGTCTTCGCTGTGAAGAACCTCGAACCCTACTATGTTTGGCTGCTGAATGCGGCTTATTATCTATATTATCTATCCCTATTCTACTATATGACCTTGTGAATTTATCGTACATTCCCTGTAGATTTGCTTCTAGATTTAACTACATACATATGGACCGGATGGAGTACTAGATTGGGCTCCCTACTAGATTTGTCTGCCATATTGGGAAAACAACCAGGGCCAAAAGGCACAAATAATAATTGAAGAAAGACAGAAATGCAAGCTTCTCTAGATTTGATACTAATTATGTGAAAAAGGCGAGAGAGAAGGAGGCGAGAAAAGGTACTCTTAAAAGGGAAATGCCAATGGCCGAGAGAGACAAAACCCAGCTCCTGCTCACGTGCAACCAAACGCTATCTCGTCTCGTCCCACGCGGTCCCTTTCTACCAGCCCCACGCGACGCGGGCCCACACGACGCGGCCCCACACGTCGAACGGAGCGGTCAACTTAACGGGAATCCTGCCGTCTGAGCTGCCTTCTGCGGGTTTCAAACAAGGACTTGGGGAAAAGTGAGGAAAAACTAAGGGGCTGGGGAAAACTGAGCACAACTAAGGAACCGAGGGCACGAAAATAGAAAGCCCTTTATAATATCCCCATCTACATACTTATACTTTTGCATTTCACAGAGTTCAACAAAATTATTAAGATGGGCAGCAGCATCATCAGTACTAACACCAGAAAATTGCTCTCTCATAACAAGATTTAGTAAAGCAGGTTTAATTTCATAAAATTCTCTTTGTAGTGGCAGGTGGAGCAATAGGAGTGCATATGAAATCATTATTATTGGTGCTAGTGAAATCACACAACTTAGTGTTCTCAGGAGTATTCATTTTAACAGTAACAAAAATAAACTAAGCAAACCGAATAAATTAAGTAAAACAAGTAACTAATTTTTTTGTGTTTTTGATATAAAGAAAGCAAACAAGACTGAAAATAAAATAAAGTAAAGCAAGACAATAAACAAAGTAAAGATATTGGATGTGAGAGACTCCCCTTGCAGCGTGTCTTGATCTCCCCGGCAACGGCGCCAGAAAAAGAGCTGCTTGTGACGGTAAAGCACACGTCCGTTAGGAACCCCAAGAGGAAGGTATGATGCGTACATCAGCAAGTTTTCCCTCAGTAAGAAACCAAGGTTATCGAACCAGTAGGAGATGAAGGCCACGTGAAGGTTGTTGGTGAAGGAGTGTAGTGCGGCGCAACACCAGGGATTCCGGCGCCAACGTGGAACTCGCACAACACGGTCAAAATACTTTGCCCCAACTTAACGAGTGAGGTTGTCAATCTCACCGGCTTGCTGAAAACAAAGGATTAAACGTATGGTGTGGAGAATGATGTTTGTTTGCAAAGAACAACGAGAGAACAATGATTCGATAGATTGTATTTCAGATGTAAAAGAATGGACCGGGGTCCACGGTTCACTAGTGGTGTCTCTCCAATAAGATAAATAGCATGTTGGGTGAACAAATTACAGTTGGGCAATTGACAAATAGAGAGGGCATAACAATGCACATACATATCATGATGACTACTATGAGATTTACTTAGGGCATTACGACAAAGAACATAGACCGCTATCCAGCATGCATCTATGCCTAAAAAGTCCACCTTCGGGTTAGCATCCGCACCCCTTCCAGTATTAAGTTGTAAACAACAGACAATTGCATTAAGTACTGTGCGTAATGTAATCAATACAAATATCCTTAGACAAAGCATTGATGTTTTTATCCCTAGTGGCAATAGCACATCCACAACCTTAGAACTTTCTGTCACTGTCCCGGATTCAATGGAGGCATGAACCCACTATCGAGCATAAATACTCCCTCTTGGAGTCACAAGTATCAACTTGGCCAGAGCCTCTACTAGCAACGGAGAGCATGCAAGATCATAAACAACACATATATGATAGATCAATAATCAACTTGACATAGTATTCCATATTCATCGGATCCCAACAAACACAACATGTAGCATTACAAATAGATGATCTTGATCATGATAGGCAGCTCACAAGATCTAAACATGATAGCACAAGAGGAGAAGACAACCATCTAACTACTGCTATGGACCCATAGTCCAAGGATGAACTACTCACGCATCGGTCCGGAGGCGGGCATGGTGATGTAGAGCCCTCCGGTGATGATTCCCCTCTCCGGCAGGGTGCCGGAGGCGATCTCCTGAATCCCCGAGATGGGATTTGTGGCGGCGGCGTCTCAGTAACTTTTCTCGTATCGTGGCTCTCGGTGATAGGGTTTTCGCGACGGAGAGAATATATAGGCGAAGGGGCAGCGTCGGGGGGCGCCCGAGGGGCCCACCCCATATGGCGGCGCGGCCAGGGGTGGGGCACTGATACGTCTCCAACGTATCGATAATTTCTTATGTTCCATGCCACATTATTGATGTTATCTACATGTTTTATGCACACTTTATGTCATATTCGTGCATTTTACGGAACTAACCTATTAACAAGATGCCGAAGTGCCGATTCTTTGTTTTTCGCTGTTTTTGGTTTCAGAAATCCTAGTAACGAAATATTCTCGGAATTGGACGAAATCAACGCCCGGGGTCCTATTTTGCCACGAAGCTTCCAGAAGACCGAAGAGGAGACGAAGTGGGGCCACGAGGTGGCGACACCATAGGGCGGCGCGGCCCAAGCCCTGGCCGCGCCGACCTAGGGTGTGGGCCCCTCGTGCCCCTTCCTGACCTGCCCTTCCGCCTACTTAAAGCCTCCGTCGCGAAACCCCCAGTGCCGAGAGCCACGATACGGAAAACCTTACTGAGACGCCGCCGCCGCCAATCCCATCTCGGGGGATTCAGGAGATCGCCTCCGGCACCCTGCCGGAGAGGGGATTCATCTCCCGGAGGACTCTACGCCGCCATGGTTGCCTCCGGAGTGATGTGTGAGTAGTCTACCCCTGGACTATGGGTCCATAGCGGTAGCTAGATGGTTGTCTTCTCCCCATTGTGCTTCATTGTCGGATCTTGTGAGCTGCCTAACATGATCAAGATCATCTATCTGTAATTCTATATGTTGCGTTTGTTGGGATCCGATGAATAGAGAATACTTGTTATGTTGATTATCAAAGTTATGTCTATGTGTTGTTTATGATCTTGCATGCTCTCCGTTATTAGTAGATGCTCCGGCCAAGTTGATGCTAGTAACTCCAAGAGGGAGTATTTATGCTCGATAGTGGGTTCATGTCTCAGTGAATGTGGAGGAGTGACAAGAACCACTAAGGTTACGGATGTCTTGTTGCCACTAGGGATAAAACATTGGTGCTATGTTCAAGGATGTAGTCACTGATTACATTACACGCAATACTTAATGCAATTGTCTGTTGTTAGCAACTTAATACTAGAGGGGGTTCGGATGATAACCTGAAGGTGGACTTTTTAGGCATAGATGCATGCTGGATAGCGGTCTATGTACTTTGTCGTAATGCCCAACTAGATCATGTTGGCGCGCGTTGCTGCGCCCGTCCAGTGGGATATAGAATTTTAGGAAGCAAATGAATACATGATTGCTTCTGAGAAAAGCTATAGACTACTTATATTACTTAAATTCGTCAAATCATAACTCTAAATAAATGTTCTTTTCTTGCCCATCATTACAAGTCACAATATGAACACTTGAATTTCAATATGATGACGAAAATGCAAACATGAACATGTACTTTGTAGTTGTATAGAGGATAATATCTACTCTTTTTCCATGTAGGAGATATCTGGGTAATTCAAAAAATTAAACTGAAGGGGTCCGCATCTCTCTCACACATGGGATAATTTCATTGACGAATGTGTGAGATTCAGCACCTTCTTTGGCAGTACATAACAAAACAATCTTGGTTCCTTTAAGCAAAAAAAGGCACTGGGGAACAACAAGTAGGGAAACCAAAATTCATCACAAGATTACAGTTACATAACACCTGAGTACCTTCCACAATACTTACAATATTGATCCGTAGTTCTGTATCCTAGTAAATGAAACAAGAGGTGAAATATGGGTGAATCTAGCAAGCCAAGCACACTGTGTAACAGATACAATACAAATTAGTATAGGCCG
>NC_061512.1:71710191-71735351 GCF_022539505.1 Lolium rigidum | reverse complement strand
TAATGCCAGAGAGAACCCTACCTTAACAAGGATTGACATGGCACTGGTGTCGGTTGACTGGGACATGGCTTTCCCGGACGCTTTGCTGCAAGCTTCAGCAGCATCTATATCGGATCACGCGCCACTACATCTGTCTTTGAACAATGGCTTCCGTCCCAAGCAGAGGTTTAAGTTCGAGGTGTTCTGGACAAAATTACCTGGAATCCAGGAGGCGCTAGTGGAGGCCTGGGTTTGTGATGATAGTATAGTGGATCCGTTTAAAAGGTTGGACACGTTGTTAAGAAACGTTGCGGCTTCATTGCAGGCATGGAGTCAGAGATCGGTGGGTAATATCAAGCCGCAGTTGTCCATCACCAACCTGATCATCCTCCGGTTTGATGCGGCGCAGGATCGACGGCAACTGTTGCCAGGGGAGTTGTGGCTAAGGAATACGCTCAAGGCCACAGTTCTAGGGCTCTCATCCCTTGAGAGAACAATTGCACGGCAGAGGTCGCGGATGAAATGGCTGCGGGAGGGGGACGCAAACACGAAGCTTTTTCATGCGATATCCAATGGGCGTAGGATCAAGAACTTCATCCCGGTGATTCGTGTTGGTGATCAGTTGTTCACAGAGCAGGAGGATAAAGAGGAGGCTTTCTTCCAGGCTTACTCGACGCTTTTGGGTAACACAGCGGTCAGGGATCTCACGGTGGACCTGGATAACGTAGGATGGCATGCGAGGGACCTGCGGGGTCTGGATGACCAATTCACTGAGGACGAGGTTTGGAGGGTGGTTCAGGACCTGCCTGCTGATCGTGCACCGGGGCCTGACGGATTCATCGGTATGTTTTACCAAAAGGTGTGGAGTCTTATCAAGGGGGACATAATGGCGGCCATCTCGAAGCTTGCGGTTGGTGATGGTAGGGGCTTTGATAGGCTTAACAGGTCCATTGTGGTTTTGATCCCAAAGAGGCAGGATGCAATTGAGGTGGGAGATTTCAGGCCCATCAGCTTGGTACACAGTTTTGGCAAGCTCTTCTCCAAGATTATCGCCAATAGGCTAAGAGACAGATTGGGGGAGCTGGTCAGTGAAAACCAATCGGCGTTCGTCAAGGGGCGGTGCTTGCACGATAATTTCTTGCTCGTGATACAGCTTGCCAGGAAGATCAGTACTAGGAAGGCCAAGGGGGGTTTTCCAAAGTTGGATATTTCGAGAGCTTTTGACTCCCTGTCGTGGCCGTTTCTTTTTGAGGTTTTACGGCAGATGGGTTTTGGGGAGAAGTGCCGCAAGTGGCTGGCGCTCCTACTGCATACGGCCAACGTCAAGATCTTGGTGAATGGGGTGCCTGGTAAATCAATCAAAATCATCAGAGGACTCCGGACAGGGGGACCCAACATCCCCACAACTCTTCGTGATCGCGATAAAAGTCCTGACCTTGTGCATCGTTAAAGCCTCGGAGGAAGGACTGCTTACGCCATTGGTGGGGTGTGGTCCTAAGCAACGGGTGTCGATTTATGCTAATGATGTAGCGATCTTCCTCAAGCCCCAGGTACAGGAGTTGGTGACGGTCAGAGAGGTGTTGAGGGTTTTTGGTGAGGCCTCAGGCTTACGAGTCAATTACAGGAAGACAGAGGCGGTGATTATCCGAGGCGATGTGGTGGACAGCATGACCGTCAAGCATTTATTACATTGCGAGATTGGAACCTTCCCCTGCAGGTATCTGGGGCTGCAGCTCACAACTGGGCAACTCAGAAAGGTCCACTAGCAGCCGATCCTCGATCAGATTGTGCATGCTCTTCCGGCCTGGCAGCGGGGTATGCTTGCTAGAGCTGGCAGGTTGATCTTGATCAAAGCGGTGGTGTCGGCGAGACCGATCCATCAGCTCCTCGTCATGGACGCCCCATCTTGGTTACTTGAGGAAATTGATCGGTGGATGAGGGCATTCTTTTGGGCTGGGAAAGAAAAGGTCAATGGCGATCAGTGCATGGTGGCATGGAATCAAATCTGCAAGCCATATGGGTTTGGAGGTTTAGGAGTCAAAAATCTCAGCCTACAGGGGTTGGCCTTGCGAGTGCGCTGGGAGTGGTTACGGCGAACCGACGAGCAACGACCATGGCAGGGGTTACCAGTCATGAAGGATACCCAAGCTGCGGAGGTGTTCAACAGCTTGGTGCAAATCTCTGTCGGGGATGGATCCAAGGTCCTGTTCTGGACAGACAGGTGGTTGGCAGGGCGAGCAATTGGTGACTTTGTACCGACAGTACTGGCCTCGGTGAATAGCCAAAGACGGAATCGAAGAAGTGTCAAGGAGGCGTTGTTGAATCACACCTGGATCAATGACGTGGGGGTGGGCTTAGGCCTGCAGGGCTGCCTGGAGTGTCTGTTGGTGTTGGCGATGGTTGGATCAGTAACCATGGTAGAGGATGTCCCTGATACTTTCAGATGGCCGTGGTCAGGGGATGGACTGTACTCGGCGCAATCGACCTACAAGATGTTGTGCCAGGGCGATGTGAGGTTCTCTGGGGCTGTTTGCGTTTGGAAGAGCTGGGCTCCGCTCAAGTGCAAAATTATCGCATGGATGGCCTGGCAAGGCAGGTTGTGGTCTCCGGACAGGCGCATGAGACATGGGCTCCAGCCAACCAACCACGTCGGCATGCTACACTTGTCTTCAGGAGGAGGACACGGTGAAGCATATCATGGCGGGGTGTGTATACTCGAGGCAGGTGTGGCATCAATGTTTTCTGGCTTTGGGGTTGGGGGTGGATACTCCTCTGATGAATGAAGACTGGACAGAGTGGTGGCTCCGATCCCGGAGGAGATTCAGAAGGAAGGAGAGGAGAGCGTTCGATTCTTTGGCGATCATAATATGTTGGCGTCTGTGGAAGCAGCGTAACACTAGGGATTTTGCTAATGTTAGGGGTCAATTCTCTGTCATTGGGTTGGTTAAACAAGTGCTAGCTGAGTGGGATCTCTGGACCAAGGTGGGCCTAGGTGGGTGTAATGCTTTTGCGAGAGTAGTCCTTTAGGGTTTGGTGTGGGTGTGTGCGGTGTGTGACAACTGTTGTTCGCAACGGTATGTCATTCTTGTAAAATCTGTTTGTGCCTTCTATAAAAATATGGTACTCATTCTTGTAAAATCTGTTTCTGCCTTCTATAAAAATATGGTACTCATTCTTGTAAAATATGTTTCTGCCTTCTATAAAAATATGGTACGCAATTGCGTACTCTCGAAAAAAAAGGTCACCCTCTAATTGTTTCCCACGCCCGCTACTGCTTGCAGCGACCGCTTCACGGCCTTGGCGCGCGACAGGGTGATGACGACGGCCGTGGATGGTGAGGGGACGACGCTCTGACGATGGCCCGCGTGTCATGCTGTTTGTGAGCTCGATCCGTCATGCGGATTACATTGGCGTACGTTGATTCGTCGTAGCCCTTATCGATCTAGATAGACGTGATTACCGATCCATGGCATACACCTTCACTTTCACGTGTGGCGTCCAGAGACGAGCTATAGTACAGCTAACGCGATGTAATGCAGCCGTACGTACGTAACGAGTGTGGTACTAGGTTAATCATGCGATTAGGCAAGCAATTTACTTAGCTATAATCCACGCATATCGTTAATCTAGTATAGGCAACTTAATTTGATGGCTCGATCTGACCCGGCACGCTACATTCACATATACTCCAATCATATATAGGCGTATGGATATTTCCTAAATCAAAGATCCCCGCTCCTCTGTCGTCTCCTCCAGGCGACGGGGGAGCGAAACCCTAGCTCCCCGCCGCCACCTTCCTAGCCCTCTGCCCGCCTCCTCGTCGCCTCCCGAGGCCGCCGCCGGCGAAGCCGTGCGCCGCCAAGGATGGGGACGGCGAGGATCTATGCCTCTCGGGCCCCCGCATGGCCGTCTCGGAGGGAGGCCTCCATGCCGGTCCCGGAGGTCGCCGCCGCCCGCGCTAGCTCCTGCGCGCGGCCCGCCACCGTCCAGCTCGTCACCGTTTCCCCGCCTCCCCCTCGTCAAGCCGGCGTCGTCCTCGCCATGGTGCCTCTGCGCGCCGGCCCTGGCGGCGGGCTTGCGGGCCGGCCCCGGCCTTCGCTGCTCTCTGCAGCTTGCCGTCCGGCCTGCATCTCCCACCGTCCGGCCATGGCGCGGCCCCCTGCGGCTTGGGGAGGGCGCGGTTCTCACCTGGCGCGGCGCTGCTCGGCTGCCCGGTGGCTACCTAGTGCGCCGCCGGTGCTAGCGCGCGCGGGCCCTGTTGGGCTCCTGCTCGCCGTCCGACGACACCCGGCCATGGCGCGGTCTGGCTGGGGAGGGCCCTCAGGCGCGGGGACTGCAACGGTCGGGCCCAATCTGGGCTTCGGCGGGCCTGTGTCCGGGGTGACATCGTAACGGCCTGGGCTCCCGGCGGCTTGGCGGTTGGCGCCCGGATCTGCTGCCTCCTCCAGCGGTCTGGCCGGGATGCGCTACTCAGGCGAGTGGTGGGTGTTTTTTTTGTGTGGACGGCAACACGGTCCCCTGCTCGGCTGGCCACGCCTTCTGCCAGGGCCTACGATGGGCCTCACGACAGCATTGACACTCCAGGCGATCCCCGATGTTGGCGGTGCCCCTAGGTACCGTTTTCCATGTTGAGGGCTTCATCGGGGAGCTTGGTCTCCTGCCGTCGCGGGTTGATGCGTTCTCCGGGTGAAAACCTCTGCTCCTTGGAGCGGGCGGCGGCGACACACTGTGTCATTACCTTCTTGAAGGTGCCGCTTTTGGAGTCTGTGTTCCTCGTGGTGCAGTAGATGTGTGGTAGTTGTGCATGGTTGCCTTGTCGTCGAGGGTGGTGGATGCCGGTGTGGCGGCCCCGGACGGTTGACGTGCGTCGAGGCGGCAGCCTCGGATGGTCTTGCAGCGATGACTCCATGGGGTGTGGTCATGGTCTAGCAAGACATGGGTGGTGCGTTGGTGCTACGTGGGTAGCGAGCTCGTCGGCCTGGCCTACGCGACGGGCGGTCGGTGTGGCTGACATGTCGGGGCAGCGGGCCCGGATCTTTTGGCGCGGCGTTCGTGGTCCGCGGGTGGTCGCCTTGGTAGTTTGGGTTACAAGACGTCCATGCCGTGCGGCGTTGCGGCTCGCCTCCGAGCAGGGGACGTCGGAGCAGCGGCTCCGGGTTTGGTGGTGTGTGTTTGGTAGTTGGCGGTCTGGTTTCGTGTGGGCCATGAGGCTCCGATTATTGTGCGGTTTTTGGCCGGGTTTTTCTCATAAACTCGGTCGCTCTGTATGGTTTTTGGGCCCGGTTTTCCTGATTAACTGAGCCAAATCTTTTTCTATTAATATATCGTGCAGCTCACCTGCCGAATTCTCAAAAAAAAAAATCAAAGATGAAAACACGATATTTTCAAGTCCAAAACAAACTACTCCTTTGCTGATATATACATGGCCATCCATAACATCGCCGACAAATCAAACCATCGTCATAGATAGCCAGCTAGCTCGCTAACCATTGCCAAACCTTTTGTTTTCCTTTCCTTTCCTGCTTTCTTTCTAGCTTTTGGTCGGTTAGCAAATTAAGATCGTTATCTGGTCTTGGAAGCGACCGACTCTCGTACGTCAATCATTCACGAAGAGAGGCTGATCTATATGCACAGAGAAAAAGCTCGATCTCCATCCAATATTGCTTCGGCCAGCAAGCAATCATCTGTTTCCTGTAGAGCATGCTTCGAACTGCAATGTGCTATTGCCTGGTTTGTTTTAGGAACGTAGTCAATGATGCTTTCTTTTCCAAATCAGAAGCGCAATGTTTTTAGCATAAAGTGGCAATGGCAACAGAGAAGCCACGGGTCAAGATGTATAGACTCAATTGCTTCGGTCAGCAAGCAATGGAGAACCCAATAGTGAACGTAACAATATTTACAAATATCCTGTGAAACGGTTAGAAAGAAAAATGTATAATTAATTTTGGCGAAATCTAACAATATAGATCATATAGATCAGCAGATATTTTTGGCGAAATCTAAAAATATCTCTTCTCGAACAGATGATGTCCGTCTTCCCAAGTCCCAATATCTGATGGCCATCTATATAAAAAAATGGTCAATCTAAAATCATCATCTCCAAAGTTACTACCCATATAGACAATATAGATGGCAGAACATACATATCGAACACAACAATGACCAAAAATAAGGCAAGCAATTATTTTGTAAAAAAATGGAGTTGGTGTTATATTTTTTTGGCGACCACTAAGCTCTGTGTCCTATGCACGTCCCAAGGGATTCATTTTCCATTCGTTTGATCGGGCGACGACGGTGTTTGAGCACTGTTTCCTTCTTGGAGGCGTCGTTTTTTCTGGAGAGTCTGTAATTCAGGTGTTGTCATGGCGGTGGATGTATTGTTGTTGTTAGGCCCGAGATACTGTAGCGGGACTTTTGTTTCTTAGTTTTCTTTTCCATTTTTTGGCTGTGTGCATCTGTAGTGCCATTAGGGTGGTGCGTTGTTGCAGAGGCTGGGTGTAATTGGTATCTCTTGATATTAATATATTCCCTTTATCGAAAAAAAGCTAGAGAGAGAGAGAGAGGTTGAGTTATGTGTGATGGTGCAAGTTTCTTCTCATATGTTCCCCTTTCAGCATGGGGCCCAAGAGGTTCTCGTTTCAGCTGCTTATTTTGATCTTTCAAAATGCATTAGTGGGACTTGATTTGATCATGAAACATGACATATCCATTTTTTTATCTTTTACACATACTACTAGGAGGATTATGCATTGTCTCCCCTCCTAAACATGCAACTAAGCTTTCTGCCTATGCTATTCAAGTCAGGCATGCATTTGTGATTTCTAGGGTTTTATTAGTGAGCTTGACCTATAAATTCCAATAGTTTGGTTTCAGTCGAAGATTTGGTGAGCGCGTTCGGGCTCGCCGGATCCGCGATACAAGGGATTTAGCGAACCAGATTCGCTCAAGTGAGCCCAATGCGATGCTATCAATGTTTCAATTATTATTGAGCCCAAGTACATATTTTATCGATATAAAAATTACAATCAAGGGGAACGCTGAAGTGGTTTTGACCTGTAAATAGTTGCATATTTTCTTTTAGTTAAAATGCATGAAGGTTAACAAGTTAAGCCATATATGGACGCATCATAGGTGCATGTATGAGACAATATGAAAAAATACGAAGAAACCAAATTTTTTTCCAATGGTTGAAAGTGCATGGAGCCTCAATGCATGGTTTGGAAAATTAATGACAATATCTATGACTACTGTTTTCACTGGGTTATACTTGAAGGGATTCTGCATAGGAAATTCTTGAAAACCATATGTTTGATTCGAGTTTGAAAGAAATAGAAAATAAAGAAAGATAGAGTTCTTGTGTGGAACTAAAAGGAATCCATGCACTAGCTTGTGTGTTAAGCCACATAGGTTTAAGTTCTTGAGAGTTTGATTCCAATTGAGTAATTCTTTATGCATATCAAGAATGTTTGGTGTAGACTAATAGGAGGTACACGGTTTTCCAAGACATAGTGCAACGAGTAGATTCAAACTGGTCAACACTCAAATCAAAGGTGTACCACGTGGGATCATGTGATCTCGTGGCATGGTACCTTTTAATTAGCATGCATCAAAAAGAAGTTTCTATAAATTCCATGAGAGGATATCATCAAGTTGATGAACATCAAGATTGTTAAGTGCAAGTACAATATGTGACCATATTAAAAAGATCATATGCTTGAAGCTTATCATCTATTTGGTGAAAATGGGCATGTGAATATGTTCTTTAATGGAGCTGTCCCATAGTGGTTTATGGACGAGAAAATTGTGAGTCTTCGCTAAAAAAGAATGGTCAAGTGCAGTATTCTGTCTTGAAGGAAGCATAAGCTTTGTCATCAAGACCAAGCTGGATGCACAAAGCAAAGGTCTATCCTTGCTAGTTTTTTTTGTTTAGCGGTATCAAGTTGTTTATTGGGATACTGGGTTTTTTTTGCCGCACTATCAAGAGGTTCTTTTGGTTTAATATCTCGATCACATTTTGATAAGGAGCTCAATCCGTTGCATACTTTGCATCTCTTTATTTTGTTGGGTTCTCCTTGTGAGATTCTTGTGAGGTGCCGGGCCAATCCCGAGCCCTTCCCGGCGGCGTGGCCGGCCGGTGATGGCGGAGGAGAGGTGCCGGAGGCCCCCTGTATATAGTAGTTATAGGGTTCCTAGCAATAGGAGTAGAAGCAGGGTCTTGTTTTGGTCTTTTGCCTACATGGCGTATGGCGTGATGCCGTTCCTCTGCCGGTTCCTGGAGCTCGCGAGCAGCTTCGGGATCTCTTCTTCCCCTTCTTCTGGAGGCTGTCCATGGTGGATGATGGCGCTGGGGAAGGGTTTCGGCGACGGCAGCCTAAATAAGCTCGCTGGAGCTCTTGGTCATGGTGCTGCGGCCCGATCCGGTCACCGTGGTGGTGGAAGATGGGGGAGTTCCCGAGATCTGGAGTCTCTTGGGACGTGCGGGGAATATCGAGCTGCATCTTGGAGATCCCCACATGGTGGCCATGCCCGGCTACCGTGATCTTTGGCCGGAGAGACGGCATCTCCAAACGCCGTTGATGGCGTGTGTTCAACCTCCGGTTCGGAGGCCCTTCGGAGGATTCATGCTCGGCGTTCAACGTGCTTGTTGCTCCAAGTGGTTCCGTCCCCGGAGCTGGCAAGGGTGGCCGGCGATGGATTTCTCGATCTGGTGGTGAAGAAGAAGGACTTGACCGCTTTTCTTATCTTCTTTTTAGGGTCCTTTCTGTTAAACCTGAGGACTGCTCTGTAATTTTCTTATTTTCTGGTGTCCTTTGTAATTTGTACTCCCACCGTGAGTAATGAAGCAGCTAGGCCTGTTGGCCTTTCCCTTGTTCAAAAAAATTAAAATATGTATACATCTTATTTCTTGGGGTTTCATTGTTGGAGGTTTTGTCGGTTGTTTGTTTAGGAAGGTTTAACACCTATCCGTTTTTTTGGTATTTTCTCTATTACTATTTCTTTGATTTCCTAGCAACGATTAAGAGCTTGATGTTAGCTTTCCCAAAAAACCTAAGTCTGTCAACATGGGAGCCTAGATTCAAATGATATCACTTTTTCGTTAGAGCAGTTTTATGACGGTTCTAGGTCCAGTCAAATGTCACTAGTAGTGAAACAGAGCTTCTTTAGTTGGTTATATATAAATTGACGTGAATCAAACCTAAGACAAACCATGTACATTGGGGTTCTGGATTTGGTCCAGTCCCTGGTTTGCTCAACCGAACTAGTCTGGTCGAAGGTCGGTTAGACCGACTTGAAACTAGATGTCCCAGTTTTGCTTCCAAAAAGCAGATTTAGCTTGTCCAATAAAAAAGGGACGTCTTCCCCATCGTTTTTGCAGGTTCAGGAGCATATTTTCTCTTACTATCATTAGTGACTTCAAAATCCTCCTCCTAATCCATATTTCTTCCTTTGAGGGGTTTGAGAGAGGAGGTCTAGATCTACACAATCCCACCACTCAATTCCCTTTGATGTGAGGGGAATTTTCGGATCAAGATCCTATGGTCATTAGTTGACTTTCTCTTTGTTCTTCCACTCTAATTACTCTATAGCAGCTGTTACTTCGGTAGCATTTGAAAGAAAAGGACATGAGAACAATCGTTGGTGTTTTCTTTACTTTGCATTATTACATTGTGTTAGCATCTACATTTCGATTGGTTCGAGTGAGAGACCGTAAGCTTGTTTTCTTGGAGGGCAACCTCCTACTTGGTTTGGGGGTTGGTGCTAATGACCTCTTCGTTGAAGATTGTGAAGATGCTCGTGCTTCTCTTTTGCGGACCTTGCCATCTCTAGAGTGGAAGGAAAACTGACCAAAGAAGGCCCCCTAACTTCGTGGAGGGGCTCAGAGAGGAAGGTCAGCATTCATAACGTTCAGGGGTATTTCGTGCTAACCATCCAATGATGACATGCCTTATTTTCAAGGAGGGAACACCGGGATACATATCCGTCTCCAAGTGGACCTATTATCTCTGTATATGAGTTTATTTTCTTGTGAAATCCTATAGCTTGAGTTATTGCTGGCGTGCAGTTGACACACGTCCGTTGGGAACCCCAAGAGGAAGGTGTGATGCGTACAGCAGTGAGTTTTCCCTCAGTATGAAACCAAGGTTATCGAACCAGTAGGAGTCAAGGAACACGTGAAGGTTGTTGGTGACGGAGTGTAGTGCGGCGCAACACCGGGGATTCCGGCGCCAACGTGGAACCCGCACAACACAATCAAAGTACTTTGCCCCAACGTAACGATGAGGTTGTCAATCTCACCGGCTTGCCGTAAACAAAGGATTAAACGTATGGTGTGGAAAATGATATTTGTTTGCGAAGAACGAGTAAAGAACGTAGTTTGCGATAGATTGTATTTCGGATGTAAAAGAATGGACCGGGGTCCACAGTTCACTAGTGGTGTCTCTCCCATAAGATAAATAACATGTTGGGTGAATAAATTACAGTTGGGCAATTGACAAATAGAGAGGGCATAACAATGCACATACATATCACGATGACTACTATGAGATTTAATCAGGGCATTACGACAAAGTACATAGACCGCTATCCAGAGCATGCATCTATGCCTAAAAAGTCCACCTTCGAGGTTAGCATCCGCACCCCTTCCGAGTATTAAGTTGCAAACAACGGACAATTGCATTAAGTATGGTGCGTAATGTAATCAACACAAATATCCTTAGACAAAGCATTGATGTTTTATCCCTAGTGGCAACGAGCACATCCACAACCTTAGAACTTTCTCGTCATCGTCCTGCATTCAATGGATGCATGAACCCACTATCGAGCATAAATACTCCCTCTTGGAGTTACAAGTATCAACTTGGCCGAGCCTCTACTAGCAACGGAGAGCATGCAAGAACATAAACAACACATATATGATAGATTGATAATCAACTTGACATAGTATTCCATATTCATCGGATCCCAACAAACATAACATGTAGCATTACAAATAGATGATCTTGATCATGATAGGCAGTGATACGTCTCCAACGTATCTATAATTTCCGATGTTCCATGCTTGTTTTATGACAATACCAACATGTTTTGTTCATACTTTATATCATTTTTATGCGTTTTCCGGAACTAACCTATTGACGAGATGCCGAAGGGCCAGTTGCTGTTTTCTGCTGTTTTTGGTTCCAGAAAGGCTGTTCGGGCAATATTCTCGGAATTGGACGAAATCAACGTCAAACCTCCTATTTTTCCCGGAAGGCTCCAGAACACCGAAGGAGAGTCGGAGGAGAGCCGGGGGCCCCACACCATAGGGCCGCGCGGGCCAGGGTCTGGCCGCGCCGGCCTAGGGTGAGGCCACCCTGTCAGCCCTCCTGCGCCGCCTCTTCGCCTATAAAACCCCTTTCGACCTAAAAACGCAGCACCAATTGACGAAACTCCAGAAAAGTTACTGTGGCGCCGCCGCCATCGCGAAACTCCAATTCGGGGGACAGAACTCTCTGTTCCGGCACCCTGCCGGACGGGGAATTGCCCCCGGAGTCATCTCCACCGCCGTCTTCACCGCCGTCTTCACCGCCATCGCTGCCTCCATGATGAGGAGGAGTAATCCATCCCCGAGGCTGAGGGCTTCGCTGTAGCTATGTGGTTCATCTCTCCCATGTACCTCAATACAATAATCTCATGAGCTGCTTTACATGATTGAGATTCATATGAGTTTGTATCACAATCTATCTATGTGCTACTCTAGCAAAGTTATTAAAGTAGTTCTATTCCTCCTGCACGTGTGTAAAGGTGACAAGTGTGTGCACCGTGTTAGTACTTGGTTTATGCTATGATCATGATCTCTTGTAGATTGCGAAGTTAACTATTGCTATGATAATATTGATGTGATCTATTCCTCCTACATATGCATGAAGGTGACGAGTGTGCATGCTATGTTAGTACTTGGTTTAGTCTTTTGATCTATCTTACACTATAAGGTTACTAAAACATGAACGGTATTGTGGAGCTTGTTAACTCCGGCATTGAGGGTTCGTGTAATCCTACGCAATGTGTTCATCATCCAACAAAAGTGTAGAGTATGCATTTATCTATTCCGTTATGTGATCAATGTTGAGAGTGTCCACTAGTGAAAGTCTAATCCCTAGGCCTTGTTCCTAAATACTGCTGCGTTACTACTCGCTTGTTTACTTGTTTCATCGTGTTACTACTGTCTGCAATACTACCACCATCAACTACACGCCAGCAAGCTATTTTCCGGCATCGTTGCTACTGCTCGTACTTATTCATACCACTCTGTATTTCACTATCTCTTCGCCGAACTAGTGCACCTATTAGGTGTGTTGGGAACACAAGAGACTTCTTGCTTTGTGGTTGCAGGGTTGCATGAGAGGGATATCTTTGACCTCTTCCTCCCTGAGTTCGATAAACCTTGGGTGATCCACTTAAGGGAAAACTTGCTGCTGTTCTACAAACCTCTGCTCTTGGAGGCCCAACACTGTCTACAAGAAAGGAGGGGGAACGTAGACATCAAGCTAATTTTCTGGCGCCGTTGCCGGGGACCAGAAAGCTACACAATAGGGATTTCCTCCCTCGTCAACCACGCGCCAGTCCTGGATAGCATCAAGTAATTTTCTGGCGCCGTTGCCGGGGAGGAAAGGTAAAAGGTACTCACACTCCGGACCTCGGCTACCAAGCTATTTTCCGCCGTTGTAAGTACTCGAAGCTATTTCCTTTAGATTCTGCAATTGCATCTTTTTGTTTCTTGTTTACACTAGTTAGGCATAATGGAAAACAACAAAAAAATTGGTGAGCTTTTTAATCTTTTTCCTGATTTAGAATTGTTGGATGCGAAAATTAAAAAACCTATGGAACCTTATTTACATGCTAGTAGCGATGTTATTAGTATGAATGCAATTACTGCTAATACTATGAAGAAGTCTAAGCTTGGGGAAGCTAGTTTTTGTGATATTTTTAGCTTCCCATATTTAGGGGAGAAAATTTGCTCTGATAATACTTTATCTCCCATATGCGATAACTCTAATGATGCTTCTGATATTTTAAATGCACCTGCTGAAAGTATTCCGTATAAAATACCTATGAAAATTATCGAACGTGTTATGGACAACCACTATAAAGGGGATGGAACTGTCCATCCTAGAGATCATTTACTGTTTTTGCACGAATTATGCGGGTTATTCAAGTGTGCGAGTATTTCTATGGATGAAGTGAGGAAGAAGCTATTCTCTGTTTCACTTGTCCGGTAAAGCGGCGCATTGGTATAAATTGTTGGAGAATAGACATTCTCTTGGTTGGGAGGAAATTGCATCTCTCTTTTATTCTAAATTTTATCCTCCTCATGAAGTGCATATTGATAGGAATTATATTTATAACTTTTATCCTCGTGATGGAGAGAGTATTTCTCAAGCGTGGGGGAGATTGAAATCACTAATGCTCAAATGTCCCATTCATGAGCTCCCCCGTAATGTTATTGTTAACAATTTTTATGCGAGGCTTTCAGGACAACATAAGGACTATCTGGATGCCTGTTCGGAAGGATCTTTCACAAGCAAAGAGGTTGAAGCTAGGTGGGATCTTCTTGATCGGATTGAGGACAACGCTGAAGGATGGGAGAACGACAAAGGTAAAGAGTCAGGTATAAATTATGATTATGAATGCATTGAAGCTTTTATGGATACCGATAAATTTCGAAATATGAGTGCTACTTATGGTCTTGACTCTCAAGTTGCTGCAAATCTTTATAAATCCTTTGCTTCTCATTTTGAATTGCCTAAGAAGAATTTTGATAAGTATCATGAACCTTTTAAAGAGGCTTGCATGAAGAATGAAATTGTTGTTAATTATTGCAATAAGCATGCTCAAACTCCTAAGAATGCTATTTCCTATAAGCATGTTAATTTTTGTGGAATACATAGACCTTGTGGAATTAATCAAATCAAAGATGAATATTGTATCCATCATGCTAATGAAAAAACTAGAAAGTGGTTTAGGGCTCTAGATGATCTTGGTAAAAAAGTTTGTGCCCTCTATCCTTTTATTTGTGAAGTTTGCCATGAAGTGGGTCATTTTAATTTTCAATGCTCCTCCAATGATAATTTGAACCCAATAAGTGCTGCAAATTTGTATTGTGATGATGAAATTACTCCTAATCAGCATGATGAACTTACTTTATTTTTGGGGTGTGAAGAACTGCCGAGAAAAATCTCTTTGTTACATATGAGTGATCTTGATATTGATGATGTCCTGCATGGGTGTTTTTCTTATTGCATTGATAATAGCCATACAAATACTTACATACAAAATATTTTAGAAGATGACACCTTGCCAAAATATGATAGGACCGCTGTGTGTTTTCAACTAATTAATGAAAAGGAGGGATCCTCCCAAGTTTCTTCTGTTGTTTCTGAAAGTAAATCAGGTTATGCGGACAAGCCACCCTTCAAGCCTCTCCCTCCTAAAGAAGGGAACGAGGAAAAGGAGGAGGAGAAGAAGAAGAAGGGAACGAAGAAGAAGAAGAAGAATAAGGGGAATAAAAAGAAAGAGGTAACAACATATCCCCGCGTATATGAGATAACGATAGGTAACCGTAAGTATGTTGCTCCCGATGATTATTGTGATAATGAATCCGAGTACGATGATCTTCCTATACCCTTTACCCATATTAGTGATCATGATTTGGAAGAGCACACTAACTTTGATGTTGGAAATCTCTTTGGTACTGATTATGAAAGTAATGATGATAGCATTATTCATGTCCCCTCAAACGATGATATTGAAAGCTCTAAGCTTGGGGATGTTGTGCTCGAAGATCCTATACTTGAGACCTCTACTTTTAGTGAAAATGATGATATCACATATTCTGGTCTAGATAATCGCTATAGAGATGGATATGACACATGTTACAATTATCCTTATGAAACTTGTCATAGTTATGATAGGCTTACCAAAAACAATTCCCTTAATATGCAACTTGTTTACCATGTTCAAATTCTTGATAATAATCCTGCTCCAATTACTATTTATGAAAAGAACTCTCCTTATGCCAAAATTAATGATACTTATATGCATATGAACCATGATAAGAATGTTTGTGATGGGTATATTGTGGATTTCATCAATGATGCTACTGAAAGTTATTATGAGAGAGGGAAATATGGTTATATGCATCTTAATAATATTAAGTTTCCCCTCTTTATGTTGAGAATCTTGAAGTTACTCGTGTTTTATCCTCTTATGCTTGTCACTTTGTTCTTCATGAATTCATTTGTGTACAAGATTCCTCTTCATAGGAAGCATGTTAGACTTAAATTTGTTTTGAATTTGCCTCTTGAAGCTCTCTTTTGCTTCAAATACTATTTCCCGCGAATGGATTATTAAAACTGCTGAGCCCATCTTAATGGCTATAAAGAAAGAACTTCTTGGAGATAACCCATGTGTTATTTTGCTACAGTACTTTGTTTTATATTTGTGTCTTGGAAGTTGTTTACTACTGTAGCAACCTCTCCTTATCTTAGTTTTGTGTTTTGATTGTGCCAAGTAAAGTCTTTGATAGTAAAGTCAATACTAGATTTGGATTACTGCGCAGAAACTGTTTTCTTGCTGTCACGAATCTGGGCAAAATTCTCTGTAGGTAACTCAAAAAATTATGCCAATTTACGTGAGTGATCCTCAGATATGTACGCAACTTTCATTCAATTTGAGCATTTTCATCTGAGCAAGTCTGGTGCCATTTTAAAATTCGTCTTTACGGACTGTTCTGTTTTGACAGATTCTGCCTTTTATTTCACATTGCTTCTTTCGCTGTGTTGGGTGGATTTCTTTGTTCCATTACCTTCCAGTAGCTTTGAGCAATGTCCAGAAGTGTTAAGAATGATTGTGTCACCTCTGAACATGTGAGTTTTTGATTATGCACTAACCCTCTAATGAGTTTGTTTCGAGTTTGGTGTGGAGGAAGTTTTCAAGGGTCAAGAGAGGAGGATGATATACTATGATCAAGAAGAGTGAAAAGTCTAAGCTTGGGGATGCCCCGGTGGTTCATCCCTGCATATTTCAAGAAGACTCAAGCGTCTAAGCTTGGGGATGCCCAAGGCATCCCCTTCTTTATCGACAAATTATCAGGTTCCTTCTCTTGAAACTATATTTTTATTCGGTCACATCTTATGTACTTTACCTGGAGCGTCTGTATGTTTCTTGTTTTTGTTTTGTTTGAATAAATTCTTGTGTGGGAGAGAGACACGCTCCGCTGGTTCGTATGAACACATGTGTTCTTAGCTCATAATATTCATGGCGAAGGTTGAAACTGCTTCGTTAATTATTATATGGTTGGAATTGGAAAATGCTACATGTAGTAATTGGTATGATGCCTTGAATAACTTGATACTTGGCAATTGTTGTGCTCTTGTTTAAGCTCTTGCATCATATACCTTGCACCCATTAGTGAAGAAATACATAGAGCTTGTTAAAATTTGGTTTGCATGAGTGGTTTCTCTAGAGTCTAGATATTTTCTAGTAAGATGTTTGAACAACAAGGAAGACGATGTATAGTTTTATAATGCTTGTAATATGTCTTTTATGTGAGTTTTGTTGTACTAGTTCGTGCTTGTGTTTGCTTCAAACAACCTTGCTAGCCTAAACCTTGTATCGAGAGGGAATACTTCTCATGCATCCAAATCCTTGAGCCAAACAACACTACGCCATTTGTGTCCACCATACCTACCTACTACATGGTATTTTCCGCCATTCCAAAGTAAATTGCTTGAGTGCTACCTTTAAAATTCCATCATTCACCTTTGCAATATATAGCTCATGGGACAAATAGCTTAAAAACTATTGTGGTATTGAATATGTACTTATGCACTTTATCTCTTATTAAGTTGCTTGTTGCGCGATAACCATGTTTACGGGGACGCCATCAACTACTCTTTGTTGAATTTCATGTGAGTTGCTATGCATGTTCGTCTTGTCCGAAGTAAGAGCGATCTACCACCCTATGGTTAAGCATGCATATTGTTAGAGAAGAACATTGGGCCGCTAACTAAAGCCATGATCCATGGTGGAAGTTTCAGTTTTGGACATATATCCTCAATCTCAAATGAGAAAATTATTAATTGTTGTTACATGCTTATGCATAAAAGAGGAGTCCATTATCTGTTGTCTATGTTGTCCCGGTATGGATGTCTAAGTTGAGAATAATCAATAGCGAGAAATCCAATGCGAGCTTTCTCCTTAGACCTTTGTACGAGGCGGCATAGAGGTACCCCTTTGTGACACTTGGTTAAAACATGTGCATTGTGATGATCCGGTAGTCCAAGCTAATTAGGACAAGGTGCGGGCACTATTAGTATACTATGCATGAGGCTTGCAACTTGTAAGATATAATTTACATGATACATATGCTTTATTACTACCGTTGACAAAATTGTTTCATGTTTTCAAAATAAAAGCTCTAGCACAAATATAGAAATCGATGCTTTCCTCTTTGAAGGACCATTCTTTTACTTTTATTGTTGAGTCAGTTCACCTATCTCTCTTTACCTCAAGAAGCAAACACTTGTGTTAACTGTGCATTGATTCTTACATACTTGCTTATTGCATTTGTTATATTGCTTTGCATTGACAATTATCCATGAGATATACATGTTACAAGTTGAAAGCAACCGCTGAAACTTAATCTTCCATTATGTTGCTTCAATACCTTTTACTAAGAATTTATTGCTTTATGAGTAACTCTTATGCAAGACTTATTGATGCTTGTCTTGAAAGTACTATTCATGAAAAGTCTTTGCTATATGATTCAATTGTTTACTCATTGCATTTACATTGTTTCGAATCGCTGCATTCATCTCATATGCTTTACAATGGTATGATTAAGATTATGTTGGTAGCATGTCACCTCATAAATTATCTTTTATCGTTTACCTACTCGAGGACGAGTAGGAACTAAGCTTGGGGATGCTGATACGTCTCCAACGTATCTATAATTTCCGATGTTCCATGCTTGTTTTATGACAATACCAACATGTTTTGTTCATACTTTATATCATTTTTATGCGTTTTCCGGAACTAACCTATTGACGAGATGCCGAAAGGCCGCTTGCTGTTTTCTCGTTGTTTTTGGTTCCGTAAAGGCTGTTTGGGCAATATTCTCGAATTGGACGAAATCAACGTCAAACCTCCTATTTTTCCCGAAGGCTCCGAACACCGAAGGAGAGTCGGAGGAGAGCCGGGGGCCCCACACCATAGGGCCGCGCGGGCCGGGGCCTGGCCGCGCCGGCCTAGGGTGAGGCCACCCCGTCGCCCCTCCGCGCCGGCTCTTCGCCTATAAAACCCCTTTCGACCTAAAAACGCAGCACCAATTGACGAAACTCCGGAAAGTTACTCGTGGCGCCGCCGCCATCGCGAAACTCCAACTCGGGGGACGAACTCTCGTTCCGGCACCCGCCGGACGGGGAATTGCCCCCGGAGTCATCTCCACCGCCGTCTTCACCGCCATCTTCACCGCCATCGCTGCCTCCATGATGAGGAGGGAGTAATCCATCCCCGAGGCTGAGGGCTTCACTGTAGCTATGTGGTTCATCTCTCCCATGTACCTCAATACAATAATCTCATGAGCTGCTTTACATGATTGAGATTCATATGAGTTTGTATCACAATCTATCTATGTGCTACTCTAGCAAAGTTATTAAAGTAGTTCTATTCCTCCCGCACGTGTGTAAAGGTGACAAGTGTGTGCACCGTGTTAGTACTTGGTTTATGCTATGATCATGATCTCTTGTAGATTGCGAAGTTAACTATTGCTATGATAATATTGATGTGATCTATTCCTCCTACATATGCATGAAGGTGACGGTGTGCATGCTATGTTAGTACTTGGTTTAGTCTTTTGATCTATCTTACACTATAAGGTTACTAAAACATGAACATTATTGTGGAGCTTGTTAACTCCGGCATTGAGGGTTCGTGTAATCCTACGCAATGTGTTCATCATCCAACAAAAGTGTAGAGTATGCATTTATCTATTCTCGTTATGTGATCAATGTTGAGAGTGTCCACTAGTGAAAGTCTAATCCCTAGGCCTTGTTCCTAAATACTGCTGCGTTACTACTGCTTGTTTACTGTTTCACTGTGTTACTACTGCTGCAATACTACCACCATCAACTACACGCCAGCAAGCTATTTTCTGGCACCGTTGCTACTGCTCGTACTTATTCATACCACCTGTATTTCACTATCTCTTCGCCGAACTAGTGCACCTATTAGGTGTGTTGGGGACACAAGAGACTTCTTGCTTTGTGGTTGCAGGGTTGCATGAGAGGGATATCTTTGACCTCTTCCTCCCCGAGTTCGATAAACCTTGGGTGATCCACTTAAGGGAAAACTTGCTCGCTGTTCTACAAACCTCTCGCTCTTGGAGGCCCAACACCTGTCTACAAGAAAGGAGGGGGAACGTAGACATCAAGCTAATTTTCTGGCGCCGTTGCCGGGGACCAGAAAGCTACACAATAGGGATTTCCTCCCTCGTCAACCACGCGCCAGTCCTGGACAGCATCAGGCAGCTCGCAAGATCTAACATGATAGCACAATGAGGAGAAGACAACCATCTAGCTACTGTTATGGACCCATAGTCCAGGGGTGAACAACTCACACATCAATCCGGAGGCGTTCATGGTGATGAAGAGTCCTCCGGAAGATGATTCCCCTCTCCGGCAGGGTGCCGGAGGCGATCTCCTGAATCCCCCGAGATGGGATTGGCGGCGGCGGCGTCTCTGAAAAGTTTTCCCTATCGTGGCTCTCGGTACAGGGGCTTTCGCGACGAAGGCTATAAGTAGGCGGAAGGGTAGAGTTGGAGGCGGCGCGGGGGCCCCACACCATAGGCCGGCGCGGGCCCCATGTGTTGGAGATATGCCCAAGAGGCAATAATAAAAGTAGTTATTATATATCTTTTTGTTTATGATAAATGTTTATATACCATGCTATAATTGTATTAACCGAAACATTAGTACATGTGTGATATGTAGACAACAAGAAATCCCTAGTATGCCTCTTAAACTAGCTTGTTGATTAATGGATGATTAGTTTCATAATCATGAACATTGGATGTTATTAATAACAAGGTTATATCATTATATGAATGATGTAATGGACACACCCAATTAAGCATAGCATAAGATCTCGTCATTAAGTTATTTGCTATAAGCTTTCGATACATAGTTACCTAGTCCTTATGACCATGAGATCATGTAAATCACTTATACCGGAAAGGTACTTTGATTACACCAAACACCACTGCGTAAATGGGTGGTTATAAAGGTGGGATTAAGTATCCGGTAAGTATGAGTTGAGGCATATGGATCAACAGTGGGATTTGTCCATCCCGATGACGGATAGATATACTCTGGGCCCTCTCGGTGGAATGTCGTCTAATGTCTTGCAAGCATATGAATAAGTTCATAAGAGACCACATACCACGGTACGAGTAAAGAGTACTTGTCGGAGACGAGGTTGAACAAGGTATAGAGTGATACCGAAGATCAAACCTCGGACAAGTAAAATATCGCGTGACAAAGGGAATTGGTATTGTATGTGAATGGTTCATTCGATCACTAAAGTCATCGTTGAATATGTGGGAGCCGTTATGGATCTCCAGATCCCGCTATTGGTTATTGGTCGGAGTGAGTACTCAACCATGTCCGCATAGTTCGCGAACCGTAGGGTGACACACTTAAAGTTGGATGTTGAAATGGTAGAACTTGAATATGGAATGGAGTTCGAATATTTGTTCTGAGTCCCGGATGAGATCCCGGACATCACGAGGAGTTCCGAATGGTCCGGAGAATAAGATTCATATATAGGATGTCATTTTATGTGAATTAAAATGATGCGGAAGGTTCTATGGAAGGTTCTAGAAGGTTCTAGAAAAGTCCGGAAGAAACCACCAAGGAAGGTGGAGTCCCGGAGGGACTCCACCTCCATGGCCGGCCAACCCTAGTGGGGGAGGAGTCCCAAGTGGACTCCCCTATGGGGGCCGGCCACCCCCCACATGGAAGGGGGGAATCCCACCCAAGTGGGATTCCCACCTTGGGTAGGTTTCCCTATCACATGGAAGGTTTTGGGTTCGGGTCTTATTCGGAGACTTGTAGTCCAACACTTGGGGCTTCCACCTATATAATGAGGGGCCAAGGGAAGGGGGCCGGCCACCCTAAGACCACAACCTGGCCGCCCCCCTTGAGTGGCCGGCCACCCCCTCCCAAACCCTAGCCGCCCCCTCTCCTCCATAGCTCCCGCGTGCTTTAGCGAAGCTCCGCCGGAGTTCTCCACCGCCACCGACACCACGCCGTCGTGCTGTCAGATTCAAGAGGAGATACTACTTCCGATGCCCACTGGAACGGGAGGTGGACGTCGTCTTCATCAACAACCGAACATGTGACCGAGTACGGAGGTGCTGCCCGTTCGTGGCGCCGTGATCAAGATCTTCTACGCGCTTTTGCAAGCGGCAAGTGATCGTCTACCGCAGCAACAAGAGCATCATCTTGTAGGCTTTGGAATCTCTTCAAGGGTGAGACTCGATAATCCCCTCGTTGCTACCGTCTTCTAGATTGCATCTTGGCTTGGATTTCGTGTTCGCGGTAGGAAATTTTTTGTTTTCTATGCTATGTTATCCTACAGTGGTATCAGAGCCGTGTCTATGCATAGATGGTTGCACGAGTAGAACACAATGGTTTTGTGGGCGTTGATGCTCTTGTTATCTTTAGTTGAGTACTTTGCATCTTTATGGCATAGTGGGATGAAGCGGCTCGGACTAACTTTACATGACCGCGTTCATGAGACTTGTTCCTCGTTCGACATGCAACTTGTATTGCATAAGAGGCTTTGCGGGTGTCTCGTCTCTCCTACTATAGTAAAGATTCAATTTACTCTTCTATTGACAACACTAGTATCACCGTTGTGGTTCATGTTCGTAGGTAGATTGGACCTCACTCGAAAACCCTAAACCACGTAAAATATGCAAACCAAATTAGAGAACGTCTAACTTGTTTTTGCAGGGTTTGGTGATGTGATATAGCCATAATGTGATGATGACTATGTATGAGATGATCATTATTGTATTGTGGCAACCGGCAGGAGCCTTATGGTTGTCTTTAAATTTCATGTTGAGTAGTATTTCAAAGTAGTTGTAATAGTTGCTACATGGAGGACAATCATGAAGACGGCGCCATTGACCTTGACGCTACGCCGACGATGATGGAGATCATGCCCGAAGATGATGGAGATCATGACCGTGCTTTGGAGATGAAGATCAAAGGCACAAAGACAAAAGGGCCATATCATATCACATATGAACTGCATGTGATGTTAATCCTTTTATGCATCTTATTTTGCTTAGATCGCGACGGTAGCATTATAAGATGATCCTCTCACTAAAATATCAAGATAATAAAGTGTTCATCCTTAGTAGCACCGTTGCCAAGACTTGTCGTTTCGAAGCATCTCGTGATGATCGGGTGTGATAGAATCAACAAGTGCATACAACGGGTGCAAGCCGCTTTGCACATGCGGATACTAAGGTGGCCTTGACGAGCCTAGCATGTACGTACATGGTCTCGGAACACGTGATACCGAAAGGTAGAGCATGAATCATATGATTGATATGATGAACACTTTGAGTGTTCGCCATTGAAGTTACATCTTGTCTCGTGATGATCGGACTTGGTGTGGTGGATTTGGTTCGTGTGATCACTAAGACAATGCGAGGGATATTGTTTTGAGTGGGAGTTCACCTAGTTTTTAATTATATTGAATTAAAATTTGAACTCAATTTGTCATAAACATTAGTCTAAACTATTGCAAATATGTTGTAGATATGGCGTCCTCAATCAATTTTAACCAGCTTCCTAGAGAAAGAAAAGCTTAAGAGCAACGGTAGCAACTTCACCGACCGGTTCCGTCATGTGAGGATTTTCCTCAATGGCGGAAATCTGCAATATGTGCTTGATGCACCGCTAGGTGACCCTCCCGCGAAACTGAAACCGATGAAGTAAAAGCTGTTTACGAGACTCGGAAAACTCGGTACTCTCAAGTTCAGTGTGCCATCTTATGCAGTCTGGAAGCCGATCTTCAAAAACGTTTTGAGCACCACGATCCACATGAGTTAGTCAATGAGTTGAAAACTATCTTTGAGACTCATGCGGCCGTGGAATGCTATGAAGCATCGAAACACTTCTTCAGCTCGCATGATGGAAGAAGGCAGCTCCGTTAGTGAGCACATGCTCGCCATGACCGGGCATGCGAAGAAACTCGTTGACTTGGGAATAGTGATTCCTAATAGATCGGGGATTAATCGTGTTCTTCAATCACCGCCACCTAGTTACAAGAACTTTGTGATGAACTACAATATGCGTAACATGAACAAAGAGTTACCCGAACTCTTCTCCATGCTGAAATCTGCCGAGATTGAGATCAAGAAAGAGCACCAAGTGTTGATGGTCAACAAGACCACCAGTTTCAAGAAACAGTGGCAAGTCTAAGGGAAAATTCAAGAAGGGTGGCAAGAAAGCTGCCACGCCTCCCGTGAAACCTAAGACCGGCCCTAAGCCCGATGCTCGAGTGCTATTACCGCAAGGAGAAGGGACACCGGAAGCGTAATTGCTCCAAGTATTTGGCGGATCCGAAGAGCGGCCTTGTCAAGAAGAAGAAAGATGGTATATCCGATATACATGTTATAGATGTTTATCTTACTCGGTTCTCGTACTAGTACTCGGGTATTTGATACTCGGTTCGGTTGCTCATATTTGTAACTCGAAACAGGAACTAAAGAATAAACGAAGACTACTAAAAGATGAAGTGACCATGCGCGTTGGAAATGGATCCAAAGTCAATGTGATCGCTGTCGGCACACTTCCTCTACATCTACCTTCGGGATTAGTTTTAAGCCTCAATAATTGTTATTTTGTACCCGCGTTGAGCATGAACATTATATCCGGATCTTGTTTAATGCAAGACGGTTATTCATTCAAGTCCGAGAATAATGGTTGTTCTATTTTTATGAATAATATCTTTTATGGTCGAGCACCCGAAAAGAATGGCTTATTTCTGTTAGATCTCGATAGTAGTGATACACATATACATAACATTGATGCTAAGCGAATTAAATTGAATGATAATTCTACTTATATGTGGCACTCGTCGTCTTGGTCATATTGGAGTGAAACGCATGAAGAAACTCCATACCGATGGGTTACTTGAATCACTTGACTTTGAGTCACTTGATAGATGCGAAGCATGTCTAATGGGAAAAATGACTAAGACTCCATTCTCTGGTATTATGGAGCGAGCTACTGACTTATTGGAAATCATACATACCGATGTGTGCGGACCATGTTGGAGATATGCCCAAGAGGCAATAATAAAATGGTTATTATAATATATCTTTGTGTTTATGATAATGTTTACATACCATGCTATAATTGTATTAACCGAAACATTGATACATGTGTGTTATGTGAACAACAAAGAGTCCCTAGTATGCCTCTTAACTAGCTTGTTGATTAATGGATGATTAGTTTCATAATCATGAACATTGGATGTTATTAATAACAAGGTTATATCATTGTATGAATGATGTAATAGACACACCCAATTAAGCGTAGCATAAGATCACGTCATTAAGTTATTTGCTATAAGCTTTCGATACATAGTTACCTAGTCCTTATGACCATGAGATCATGTAAATCACTTATGTCGGAAAGGTACTTTGATTACACCAAATGCCACTGCATAAATGGGTGGTTATAAAGGTGGGATTAAGTATCCGGAAAGTATGAGTTGAGGCATATGGATCAACAGTGGGATTTGTCCATCCCGATGACGGATAGATATACTCTGGGCCCTCTCGGTGGAATGTCGTCTAATGTCTTGCAAGCATATGAATAAGTTCATAAGAGACCACATACCACGGTACGAGTAAAGAGTACTTGTCAGGAGACAAGGTTGAACAAGGTATAGAGTGATACCGATGATCAAACCTCAGACAAGTTAAATATCGCGTGACAAAGGGAATTGGTATCGTATGTGAATGGTTCATTCGATCACTGAAGTCATCGTTCAATATGTGGGAGCTGATGACGCGTAAAGCACACGCTCGTTGGGAACCCCAAGTGGAAGGTGTGATG
>NC_061512.1:71672200-71710091 GCF_022539505.1 Lolium rigidum | reverse complement strand
CAACATTAGTCCCCGAAGCTGGTATAGTCCGCGGATTCTATCCTACGCACCATGCCAGGTTTTCATGTTTTTAGGATACCGGTTTAATTTCTCCGGCTCTGAACTTGGATCCGGCACCTTTGCCCTTATTTTGTCTTTTCTCTCTTCGCAAGGCATCTTTCCCGACATCTCTTTTCTCCGGCTATCATTCGCATTTACTCTTTCCTCGTGAAGTCGAGAATATTTCGGGCCCCGCGCCTCGTCGCTGACATGCGCACTCGTTAACTCGGTCGCGCCAGCTGTCGCTGTCACTTCGCCTCGACTCCCGCGCAGCTCATTAAATGCACCACCGCGGATCCCACTAGCCACTTGGGATCCCGTGTGTGCCTCCGTGTGGCCTCCTATTTTCTCGCGTGTACTTCCTCGCCACGTGGCGGCCCATGGTGCGAACCGTCGCGCGGCCGCGAGGCGAACCCGCCGTGGCCCGGCGGTTTTTGGCCCACGCTCCTAGCTCCTTTATAAGCGACAACTGCCTCTTCTTCTTCCTCTTCTTCGCATTCCCCAACCTTTGCGCACGTGCTCCTCGCCTCGCGCCTTCGCCGCTCTCCGTCCGCCGTCGCTCGCTCGAGCTCCGTCGCCCGGCGAACTTACGCCGTGCTTCCGCCGGACCTCGCCGTGCGGAAATCTTCCGCAGCACCTTCTTCGCGCGCCGCCGCATTCTTGCTTCTTCGCGAGCTTCTCCGCCTCGCCGTCGACGGTGCTCGTTGGCGACCGCAGGTCCGCTCCTTCGCCGGCGAACGTCTTCCCAGCCGACTCGCGCCGCTCGAGGTTAGTGCCAATCTCACTTTGCTTGCCATCTGCTTGCTTTCTAGATCTTGGGTCGATGGTGTTCTTATTTCCTCTTTTTCTTTGATTTTCTTCTTACTCGTAGATCTTCACGCGGGGTTCAAGTGTGGGATTTCTGTTTTTCCGCCTCCAAACCAATGTCCGGCGAGGAATCTTCCTCCGCTTCTTCTTCTTCCCTTCCGATAGCCGTCGTAGACAATCTTCCGACGAATCCACGGCTTCGTATCCGATGGACACCGATTCCGCAACCAGCGAGGATCCGAGTAGCCGCCAAGAATCCAGTGGCCATCTAGAATCCGGTAGCTCTAGCCAAGCTTCCCCAGAACGAGTAGCTCTAGCCAATCATCCGGCGCAGAGCCTTCCCCAATCACTCGTGGAGCCTGGATGGGCTCCAATGTTACTGAATATGAGATCGATTGGTTATACCGGTCCCGCAGGATTCCGGAAGGAGTAACCTGCCGGATTCCCGGTGACGAAATTGAACCGGAGCCCCAGCCCGGTGAATATGTTGTTTTTCTTGCTCACTTTGAGCGTGGCTTCGGCCTTCCTGCCTCTCCTTTTTTTCCGGGAGTTCTTAAATTTTTATGAACTCCAACCTCACTACCTTCCTGGCAACGCCATCTTTTACCTTTCTTGCTATGCCACCTTCATGGAGGCCTACATCGGCATTCGTCCCACTCGTGAGACGTTTGCCCGCTTCTTTGCTTGCGGATTAATTCCGTTCGAGGCAAGGAAATCCCTAAGCCCAAGCCGCCCGTGGAGTGCGGATCTTGCATCGTTGGCTCCCGCCAAGGGAGCGCTTTCTTTAAGTTCACCGGCCTCGAGTCCTGCCGCGCCCGGCAAGGAACCTTCTTCTATGTGAAGAACAACGGCCGCGCCAATCTTATTGATCTTCCTCCGTTCCAAGCTGGGCCTCCTAGCAGAACCAACTGGAGCTACAACCCGAAGACGGATCATGCCGAAACCAACCGGGTGGTACGCTTCCTGGCTTCTTTGAAGAAGGAGACCAACATCTGCTCGGATGATATCATCCGCACCTTTATATCGCGCCGGGTGCTTCCTCTGAAGCGCCGCGCGCATAGGATGAGCGAGATGTACGGCCCTGGCGATCCCACCAAGATCACAGGCCGTCCCCTTAGCAAGAAGGACGTTGTTCGTAAGGCTAAGCAGATTTGCCAAACTGCTATGCCATTTGACTGGGGATGGGGCCTCCTTCCTCTCAGCACTACTAACCCTCCTACCCAAGAAGTAAGAGGTTATGCAATTGGGGTTATTTTTTCCGGTGACTTTCTGCTCTTGTTAACCCTCTTCTTTCATGTTTCAGGCCAAGGACCGCTTCCCCCTCATCCAAGCAGAGCAACGCGGGATCTGCGTGAAGCGCGCCCTTGATTCCTTCGACCCAGATCCCTACATTTTTTGGAAGGATCTGAAGATGGGCAAGACTCCGGCTGCGCGTCTTGGCCGGTCTCCGCCGAAGCCAACCGGGTCCTCCGATGACCTGACCATGCTCGAGGTATTCCCTTTTCCAGTTTCTTATACTTTTCCGTTATTGCCCTCTTGCGAATTTCTTCTTAGCTATTTTTTACCCATAGATCCATGAGCACGTGCCGCCCTTGAACGCCGAGGCCGGCGTTGAGTTTGTGGACAATCTCTTGGCCCAGGGCCAAAAGAACAAACAACCGGCATCTGAGGCCGGCTCCAGCCAAGCCCCTCCCTCCAAGCGCTTCCGGACCGAGCCCTTGGGGGAGAAGCAAGTGGGCATGCGTCGCTACAAGCGAAAGCAGATGCCAACCGCTTCCGGGTAAGTTTTTTATTTTCTTGCTTGCCTCTTTTTGCCAAGTTCTTTTTCCGGTTGCTTTTCTCCAACTATCTTTCTTTCTTTTTCTCAGCCCCGCGCTCAAGCTTGGCTCAAGGCCATCGGGCTCTGAAGGTTCCGCAAGGACTTCAACCCCTCCTCCTCACTCAAGCCCGGCACCATCTAGTGCCGGCAACACCTCTGCCTCCCTTTCGGGGGGCACAACAAGCTCGGGGCGTGCGGCCCCTTCATCATCGGATCACCGCACGGAGGAGGATCTTTCCTCTCTCCCGAGAACCAAGACACCGGCGCCAAGCAACATCGGCGCCGAAGAAGAAGAAGCTGCCGGGCGGGCGGAGCCTTCAGCTCCTCCCGTCCTTGAAAAGACTACAACTTCCGCGCCGGAATCTTCCGCGCCGGAAGGCTCCAACCTGGGTGACGCGCCTAGCGCTCCTCCTTCTCCACGAACCCTTCTCATGCCACCTCCAGATGCTCCTCGCACCAAGCCCTCCCGGGCTGCTCCAACTGCTCCGCCGCCCAAGACCTCCAGGCTGATCAAGGGGAAGGCGACGGCCTCCAGCGCCCCTTCCGGCGGCCAGCAGCCCCTGGTGCTGCATGTCGCCAAGGCCGCCAAGGATACCGCCACGACGGCCACCGGCCTTCTTGGCCGTATTACTGAGTTTCGGCGCCAAGACCGGGACTTGGGGCATCTTCTGCCCTATGCTCAGAAGTGGAACGCCGCAGACATGACTCCGGCGACCCGCGGTTTGGGCAAGGACAGGCGGCCGGCACCAGACCCTGTTGGGGACCGGTCTTCCGAGGAGCACTTCATGCGGCTTCGCAGCGCCGTGAAGGAGCTCGACAGCGCGTGGTACGATTCCACGAACAATTTGATGGTATGTTTTACTGACTCTTTTCAACCTTTACTGGTTTCCTTGCTTCCGGCTTGCTCTATCTTTTCTTTAGTTTATGCCGGTTTCTCTCTTGTCTATCTTTCCAGTCCCCGAGTTTTGTGGTGAGAGCGCAGCTCTTAGCGCAAAACTTAACTTAAAAACTTAGCGTGAAACCGGCACTGCCAGTCCCCGAGTTTCGGGTCAAACACCTTCTTCTTAGCGTACAACTTATCTCAGAAACGCGCAAAACCGGCACTGCCAGTCCCCGAGTTTCGGGTTAAGAACTTTGTTCTTAGCGTAAAACTTAACTCATTTCTTTTTCTTGAACAGCTCACGGCTGACGCTCGGAAGGCCCTCTTTGAGGAGCTTCTATGGGAGCATCGGGAGCTCGCTGAGGCACACGATAAGTGCCAAGGTAAGTTTTTGTTCTACCGGCATCTTTCTTACCGGAAACCTTTTTCCCTTCTGACATTTATAATTTCTGTTTAACAGTGATCCCGGAAGCTTCCATCGATGCTCTCAAGGAGCAGCTCGCCGCCGCCCAACGTGCAATTCTTTCCCTTCTCTTGTTAACTTGGTTTTCTTTTCACCTTCACCAGCACAATTTTGTTAACATCTTCTTTTCTGGGTTGCAGAGGAGAAGGACCAGCTCATCCAGCGGCATCAGGAAGAGCTGAGCGCCCAGAAAACTACCTACCAGGAGCTCAAGTCCCAGCTCATCCAGCTGGGGTTTGACCATGCCAAGGCCCTCAAAGCCGCTGAAGCTGACGCAGCGGCCAAGATGGACGAGGCTCTGGAGGACGCCAGCAATGCCACCGTGGTACTGCGAGCTGAGCTGGAGGAGCTGGCCAAGGCCCGGAAGGGTGCTGAGGAGAAAGCTGCGCGGCTGGAGGAGGAGCACAAGGAGTGCAACCAGTTGATCCTGCAAACTGATACCCTTGCCTACCGTAAGTCTTTTTCTTTTACACACTTGATTACTGCATACTGGCCTTTTTTCTTCCGACCCCATTTTCTTTTCATTATCTTTCCTTCCGGTCTCTTTTTCTTCCGGACTCTTTTTCTTCCGGTCTCTTTTTCTTCCGGATTCTTTTTCTTCCGGATTTTTTCCTTAGCCTTTTTCTTCCTTCGCGCAGGCCTCTTTCCGGACTCACAGAAGTACGCTGTCAAGAAGGTTGACGCGCGCCGCACCGCCCAGGGCCAAGCGAATCTTACCGTGCCATGGACGCCCAACGACCATCTGGTCGCGCTTAACGCGCGGGTGTCTCATATGCGCGCCATAGATCGCAATCTATATGACATTCCTGATGTAGCTACCCAGCCTCTTCAGACCTCGTGGCCTCGGCGAGGAGGTGCCGGATACCTTCTCCCTCATCAGCGATCGTCTCAAGGGCGCCGGCAGGAGGATCCGCGAGTGGCAGTGCTCTGCTGCCCGCGCTGGAGCGGACTCTGCCCTCCGCGTCGCTTGCTCTTGGTACCCGGAGCTTGACCTGGATGCCCTCACCGGAGTGCGCGAAGGCGCGGAAACCGATGTGGACCCGATTCTCACCGCTAAGCGGCAGGATCGTGCGTACCACATTGCGGAGTACGCCGACATGCGCACCTTCATCCCTCCCCCTTCTGACGTCAAAGATTATCTTGATGAGGAGGAGGATGAAGCCGATGAGGAGCCTCTAGACGATGCTGGTGCTGGCGACGCTCCTCCGGAAGCCCCTGCTGCCTGATCACCTTGCTTAAGATTTACCATGCCGTGCTGTTTGGCCCTGCGTGCCTTAAAACAATGTTCCGTTAAATTCTGCCCCGGTATGCCGGGGCTTATGATGTAAAACTTTAAGTCTGCCTGTGGTTGTGGCACAACAGTTTATGCCGGTAAGTTATACCGGTAGCTAAGTATTTCTAAGTTTGCCTTAGCATATTTGCTTCTGATTTTGCTTTTATCTTGCACCGCAAAGATTTCTAAATTGTTTCCGCATCCAATTCGATGCACACTTGGTTCTTTTGCCTTGGCTCTGCCTGCCTTCTCTGGGCGTTCTTTGGCGTATGAGCACAAGGTTCTTCTACCAAACAAGCATTTTCTTGAACTTAGAAATAACTTCGAAATTTCGCAAAAAACCGGTTTAACCGGGGTTAGTTAGATTTTCCGGATTGTTCTTTCCTGCTCTCCCTCTCCGCAGTTCATGTGCTTATCTCCTACCGGTTTATCTTGCTTGCCATGAAGCCGGGTTGCGGACAGCAGCAGAGTCGAAGACTCCGGTAGGATTTAGCACACTACTAAACCGGAAAGAAAAAACGTTCAATAAGCAACCGGTAAACTGAAAAAATAAACAAGTTACATGCAACCTTATTGGGGTAGTCCCCGAGATTCATTCAAGGTTCCGACATCTTTTATTCATAGCATGTAAGGTACAAAAAGGAACTTCTTACACCACAACTTCAAGAGTAGAAAGGACGCAACAGAGCTACATTCCATGGACGTTTGCTCTCCTCTCCAGATCTGTCCGCCTTTCCTTTTTTCCATTCTTGTGCATCGATCAAGTAATATGCGTCATTGTGAAGCACCTTGCTTACAATGAAGGGACCTTCCCATGGTGGCAAAAGCTTATGCCGGCCTTCAGTGCGCTGCACTAGGCGAAGTACGAGATCTCCTTCCCGGAAAACTCTCGGGTTAACCTTCCGCTATGATAGCGTCTGAGGTTTTGTCGGTAAATGGCTGTTCTTGCCAAAGCCAGCTCTCTTGCTTCTTCTAGCAAGTCCACATCATTTTCTCCGGCCTCTTTGACCTCTTGCTCAAGTATAGAGCTGTACCCTTGGTGAATCATGAATGATATCAGCTTGGTATGATCGCTTCGCTCCATAAACCATGAAGAATGGAGTGTATCCGGTAGACCGGTTTGGAGTTGTTCTTATACTCCACAGTACTGATGGTAGCTCATCGAGCCAACATCCCGGTGACTTTTCCACCGCATCAATGAGTCTAGGTCTGACCACAGCATGTACTTGGGGACTGCCGGCATCACGGCATTGACCTCCATGGAGCGGCGGTGTACACTTTGCATGTCTGTTGGCTCAGTGACAAAGACAACACAGCACATATCCGGACCCTCGTAAACATTCCGGCCTAAAGGTGCCGGTGGAGGTGGTTGATCATTATTTTGTTCCACCCGGTTAACTTGCTGGTACTGTTGCCGGTTTGGCTGCACCGATAAGGCGTTTGCCCCGGTAAGTAGCGGCGGTGGCGGCAGCTGTTGTTGCCGCGGCCTGTATTGTGGTGGTTGTGCATCTTTCGCCGTTCCCTTTTGCATCAAGTACTTGGTCCAGGTACAATCCTTCGTCAGATGGTTTGACGGGTGTGCCTGATTCGGTGTGTGCCACCGGCATGGTTGGTCCATGGCAGCTTCCATGGTGTATTTCGCGGGTTCTTGCCAGTTCCTTTTCTGGACCCAGGGTTTCTTTTCTACCCATTGTTTCTTAGGACCCGCCCATGGCTGCGATCCGGTTCTTTGCCTCTGACTGCCGCTGGCCTCAGAGTTTTCCTACACAGCAGCAACTTGTTGCGGACCGTACCTTCGATCCGGAAAATCTTCTCTTCTTTTGTTGTTCCGGTTATCCCGGTGTTGCTCTTGGCGCAACTGTTCCGGCTCAGGCTGCACTGCCGGCTGCGTTGGGTCTCCCAACGCATAGCTGTCCGCCACACGTATCATCTCCGCCAATGTCGTTGGCATGTTCCGCTGCAGCTTTTGCCACAACGGTGAACCTCTCCTGCACCCACTGCTAAACCAAGCAATGGCCTGTGCCTCGATTATCCCTTCGCAGGAGTTTCTTGTAGTGTTCCACCGGGCCAGATAATCCCGGTCTGTTTCATTCGCGCGCTGTACGCACAGAGCGAGCTGCTGCGGCCTGTTTGGCCTTTGATAGGTGCTGCTGAAATTGCTCACAAAAGCCTCCTCAAAATCCAGCCAGCCATTCATGCTTCCTGCCGGCAAGTTGTTTAGCCAGATTCTTGCCGGTCCAACCAAAAACGATGGTATGATTCTCACGGCCCAACGCCGATTTCCTCCTCCCGCTACGGTTCCTCCACCGCCTGCGACGTATACTGCGGTCACGTAATCCGCGAGCCAGTCTTCCGGCTTCGTGGTGCCATCGTATGTTTTTGTGTCACGGGGCAACATAAAGTTGCGCACTGGTGGTCTTTCTCTCATAATCCTTGGGCCAAAGCACTTTGGGCCTGGGGGACCTTCTTCCTCGATCATTTCTGACAAGTACACTCTGTCCAGACGGTGCCTCGCATCCCGTTCCGGTAAGTATCTCTCTCCCAAGCGCTCTCCCAACGGGTTCCGGTATGCTGCCGGTCTTGCAGAATCAGCTTCATCATAACATTCCGGTACCGCGGCCCTTGCCTGCCGGTACCTCGGGGGATCTATTTCCTCCTCATCGTACGCTGCCCTTGCAGCTCGATAATTTTGCCCGGTTTCTTGTCTACCGGCATGATTGTTTCCGGCATAGCCCTCCTTAGCGTAGCCTCCGTTTGCCGCTTGGCCTTTTCTGCCGGCACCATATTGCCCGGCTTGTTGCTTTCCGGCAAGAACCGGATCATACACAGTCATCTGCTGTGCGTTCACTTCTTTTTCTCTTCTTCTATCCGGATGGGGGGACGATGCCTGCCCATGGGACTTGCTTCCGGCATTCTTTGTTGAACGCACGGATTTCGAGGCCGCGGCCTTGTTTAGCTTAGCCAGCTGCTCAGCATTTTGCTGCTCAATAGTTTCTAGCAGCTCTCTAACACGCTCTTGCTGTTTCGCCAAAGCATCTCCGGAAAGCGACTCGCACAGCTCTACTGCAGCTTTAGCAGCTTTTATGGTTTTATCCGGGCTACTGTATTTGGGTTTTTCCACAACGCTAATAGATGCAGAAGTACTTTTGTCGGTAAGAATTTCTTTGCGCAAGTCCTGATCTAGGTTGCGAGCTTTTAGCCGGTTTTCCGGCATCCTAGCGGCATGCGCGCTAACAGAAGCAAAGCCATGGGCAGCGTTGTACTCACGTAGGGTTAGGTTCAGCTCGCGCTGCGCCCGGATGATGTCCTTGCCGCTCTCGAGCACCTTTTGGCGCTGCGCCTCCAGCTCCACCTGAGCCACTGCTGGATCGATGTTCTGCGCGATGGGGGTGGCGAGGACGTTCATCGCCGCTTGGAGCGGTGTTTCCGGCGGTGCGGATGATGCTCCCGCTGCGCCTGCGTTGCGCTCCAGCGGTGGTGTAATATCCCAGGTTTAGAGGCAATAAAATGAGAGAACACCAAAGTGTGCATTGCATTCATGCATAGAAAATCCGGGGAATTTTCGCGCTTCAAATAAAACTTACCACGATGAATCGAAGTTTCACTTGACTTGCTGGAATTGAAGTAGATCATCAAGTCAAGCGCTATAAACTTCACTGTGATCTTTGTTAAAACCTTGTTTTGGGTAGAGATGATTTGATCTATGAATTAGATCAAATGGAATTATATTTACAACAACACATTCTTTAAGAATCAAACCCTAACTTATTAACACTTAAAAGTTAGCAACTACCTTTGTGTGGAAATTAATTCACTTCTAAACTTATTACCCAATAAGGTAAACCACAGGGTCTCAAGTGCATAAAAGCCACACATTCTTATTTAAATCATAACTTATTAAATATATGGAATATCATAAAACTAAATCCATTTACATTACGAATTATAGTTCAAACTATTTGAATAAAATTAACTATGAGTACTTTGAAACTCATATGACCATGCCTTGGTGAAATCAAACAACAACTATCCAAATTTGAGGAATAACCTTCAATTTTAACCTTTTCACCAATATTATAATATAAATCCAATCCAATATGATATAGTGACTCATCAACAATAATAAAACCATCCACAAGATATTTAGTAGCAAATGCCACTTGGCTATCCAAAAATAAATCATATGAGGGGATAAGGATCATGCCACATGGGATGAAAATATCTACATGACTTGCTTTCCAAGCTTTGCCACCTCATGCTCAAAGGATTGCTATGGATGAGGGCATGACAACCAAGCACCTTACTCATAAAGCCAACACAAGAGTCACCACCTATGTGTCATGGTACTAGAGCTTGCCCAAGCCTATAAATAGAGCCACACCCTTCATCCATTTGCTCACCTTGTAGCATGATACAAGGAAGAAAACACATAGAGCCACTTCATGTGAATTAGCTAGGATCAAGATGAAGAAGCTAGGAGGTGGAGGCATACCACAAGATGCGAGGTTTATCGGATTTCCGGAAGAACAAGCTACAGAAGAATACCAAGGTAGAATTCCTAGGCAAACCATATATTTAGAGGATCATATCATCATCTCTTGAGTAGGACCTTAGGATATTCCAAGACATTGAGAAGTGAGAGAAGTTATAGTATTAACCATAGCCATGTTCATACAAAAATATTAGAGAAGTACTAATCCTAGTTGTTCAAGTCAATATTGGATCTTGGAAGTGAGAACCCTATTCCAATAGCAATACCTTAGGAGACCAATTCCATAATCATCACAACTTGGTATTAATTGTAAACCCTAAGAATCTAGGATGAGTGTGATGAGGGGAATATTAAAGAGAGATTAGTGAGGAATGAGTGAATCTTGTCTAATACATGATCATACCTTGTAGACATAGATGATAAGTTAAACCATATGATTACTAGATCTCATCTATCACATAAAATAATAGGTATATCACTAGTAGTTAACCCCAAACCAATCCTCATACCTTGTATGGAGGAATAAGGGCATTAATAAACCTAAACCTTTTCACATATGATCCAATCCACATAAAATAATATGTTCTAACTTGTGCATCATGGATCACAAGTATAAACTAAGCCATATGTACTTAGGACTAAACATCATTTGGTAAGTTGAGTGAAACCAATATCAGAATCACCTTCTTAAATCTTAAGAACTATCATTCACATAAAATCATGAACCAATTCCATTTCTTTTACCATTGGTTAAACCCTAGCCATAATTAAATTATATGTGAATGATCACTATGGTTAAGCACTAGAAAAATAAACTGTGTTCACCATGCACATGTTCTAAATTTCAAACCAATTAAAATAGGTTTGGTTTCTAAATAAAAATAAATTGAGACAAACCCTTAAGCCATATCTATATTAAATGCACCTCACTAAAACACAAAACTAATAAAAGATTAAATATTTGTTTCAAAATAAAACAATGCAGTAACCACTATTATCAATTTATATTGATATTCAAATATATTAGAACCTGTAAAACAAAACCAAATTCAAATTTGAATTCAAACAAGAAAATAGAAAACAAAACAGAAATTTAAAAGAGAAAAGAGAGGGAAAGCTCACCTGGCTTACCTGGCCGTGCAGCCCAAGACGAGCCCGAGACCCGGCACCGTAGCAGGCCAACACAGCCCAGACGCAGCCCAGCCCAAAGCCACTTACCGTTTCGGTCGCTTTAAAATTCGTGCAAAGAGAAAAGCCTCGTTCTTCTTCTTCCCCGGCGTCGACAGCGCAGAGGAGGAGCTCGGCCACGTCCTCGACGAGGATAAGAACGCCGCCGGACGTCAACGAGTCCCTCAGAACCTCGCCCAATCCTTTCTGCATCCGAGTCTATCCCTTGGCGCCAAGATTCGTGCCCACAGCACTCAAAACCATTACCGCCGCATCTGTACCATCTCCGGCGGGTCGTCATTGTCGATTCCGAGCTCAACTCGAGCTATAAAAGCTCGAGGAGACGCGCCAGAACCCTAGCTAGCTTGTTACCCCTTCCTCAATCTCTCTCAGACTCTCAATCTCTCCCTATCTTCACCACACCCCGGCGGGTTGTCGAATAAATCCTCCGGCGAGCCGTCGATTGAGAGCACCCCGGAGACCATCGAGTGACCTGGGAGATGCGCGGGAGCCTGGAGATCATCCTTGAACAAGGAATCGATCAAGAGCTTCCTCAATCAGTCCAATTTGGTTGATCCCTTCCGCAGGACCTCGTCGGAATCGGCGAACTCCTCGTCGTCTCCGACCATCTTCTTCGCCTCCGACCACTGCAATCGATTCAAGGTGAACCAGCGCATCTCTGAAGCCCTTAATTACATCCTTGCGCGTCCCGTAGCCACCGTTCGATAGTTGGCCGGAGTGCACCGCCGCGGGACCTGGTCGCCGGCGTAGCTCCGGTGGTCCTCTGAGGAGGGCAACCACCCCATCGTGCTCGTTAGGTTCCAGGGAATCGGAAAGTATCAGTAGCTCGTCTCAGGAGGCACTAAAACGGCGGCGCCGTCCTCGGCGAGACCGCCGGCGGTTAAACGCCGGTGAGGTCAAACACGCGGTCAAGGTTGACCGGTCCTTGCCGCGTGGCTGCTGAGGTGGACGCACGGGTCCCACCTGTCTGTCCCTGCGGGTAGATCTGAATCGGTAAGTTTAGCGTTTTAGATTTATTTCAAATTCCAGAAAATCACTGAAACTTTGCAAAATTGTATAAAATCCATTTCAACTCATAAAAAGATAAATAATATATCAAAATGCTCACAAAAATAAACTCTATTCAAATAAAATATAAAACAAAAATGTGTGTCAAAATAAAAATTCACTTATTTTTAACCTTATTAATTATGCCATTTCAATTATTTAAAATAAAATTTGAATTCAACAAATTGTTAAGTGTAAAAATTAAATTTTAACTATTCAGTAACTAAGTAAAATATTAGGATTAATTTTATTTACCATATTTGCATTAACTTAATTATTAGTGGTAATTCATAAACCCTAATTGCAAATTACTATTTTCTATTTTCTTTAAATAGTAATAACTCAAGAAAATATTATAAGCCAATATTATTTTGGTAAATCAAAACTTATTTAAACATATTTAGTTAACAAGTTAATTATTTTAAACCCTAATAACAATTATTAAACCCTGATTCTTAATTAAACCAAAATAGGAGTTACTCTAATTATTAAATCTTGTAAAAATCAATAAAATGTTAAACCATTACCAATTTTGATTCAAAGTAATTAATAACCACAACTCTATTACTAATTCTCATTTTAGGAGTTGTATCATAATTTAGAAACCCTAGTTTCAATTTAGTAAGACTTTGATTCCATTATTTTATGTGATCATTTGAAAATGCTTTAACCCTAAAACCCTAGTTGCTTATCACATGTGATCATGTGAATTTCAACTTTACTTGTAGAACCTGGATAAGTAACCAATGAATACATAATCATGATCCATCAACCTAAAACCAATTCACATGAGCTTGTCAATTCATGTTCCTATTCTTAATTAAAACCTATATGATTCACTAGTATCACCTAGGTATAAACCCTAACTTATTAATTGAATTAGTAGCATTGAACACTATTCTATATACCACACCATTAGGATCAACCTCAACCATCAAACCCTAGTAGAACTATAATAATAAACCCTAGTACCAACCTTGTGTAACAATTCACATCACATGCTCCTATTCCACTAAACCCTACTTAGTAATTGATAAGCCACTTAGCTTAGAAACCAATAGAGATTATTTAGGAAAGCAAATGTGAAGTCATAGTAAACCCTAACTCATAGCAACACCTTGACCATCATTCTTTGATATGATAACCATAATCAACCTTAGTAATAAACCTGCTAATATTGCTACATATAAACCCATTCTACTCAAAGAACCCAACTAGTTTCTATTAGTATAACTAAATGAACTCAATAGTAAACCCTAGAGTTACATAGCTCCTATGTATAGTAGTTCATATTCTTATTTAACCTGTTCTTCAAAAGTTATTCTTTTGAAGTACAAATATCAATCAAACCTTAGAAGCTTAATCCTTCTTTGAAATACTCATTATTTCTTAACTAACCTGTTCTTCAAAAGTTATTCTTTTGAAGTATAGTATAAGTAATCATCAACCATGATCTGTAGCACTTAAAATTGACAACTGTTCTTTACATACTATTACATCACTATTTTTATGTATATGATTGTTATGATGTATTATATCACTTGATTATGATGCTAATATAACCAAACTCTAATAAGAACCTTGTTTGAGAACCATTCTAAAAGTGCAACCAACCCTAAAGAAATCTTTACAACTCACATATCTTAAATCATCAAGGTTAGCTTATGCTCGGGGCGATTGCATCTCATACTTTGCATTATAGCATCTTTGCCAGTTCTTTAAACATTGTCCTTACCGGACGATGATGGTATTTCAGCATTTGGACTTCCCACGTATCGAAGCTTTTGCCTGCATAATCTTGCAGTCAAGAAAGGCAAGTTCATCGCTTGCTCATGTCATTTGATTATTTTTATCAAACTATATGCAAAGTACTATACTTATCACTCATGCATTGAAAAGCAAATATTATTTTACAATTATGAATATGACTATGTGGTGGGCAATGGAACCATGGTATGTGTTGACATGGTGGAGGTTCCATTGCAATGGGTTATATCACCCTAGGATTAATTACCAATGCCGTCCGAGTGATTCTAGCGCCGTACATATCGCGTTATCCATAAGATCTATAATGGCTCTGGGGAAGTCAGCTGTATCTTTTCCCTTATGCACGCCAACGGATCGGAGAGACGGTGGGGTGCTGGAGGCACTGCCGCAATAGGTTGGGAAATCCTTTTAAATCCCCATCCATTGGTGATGTTAATCTCTTCCGATCTATGAAGGATTGTCCAAAGTACACCATGAGTAAAGCCGTATTATCGGGGGAAGTCTACTGGAGGTGTGCGGGTGGACAAAAGGGTGGGTTTGCAGTCGCGGAGAAGGCAGTGATTGGCTTGGATCTTATACTGGGCCTCACACCAAAGGAAGTGTGGACGGGGACATACTCTCGGCCGGCAACATGGTTAAGATCTCTTGTGGGGTAAAGTAACGCACCTCTGCGAGAGGGTATCAAGAATTGTGATCGTCACTCCCTGTTCTGGGAAGGGAACTGCGAACGCGGCAGGAAAGGAACTCCACGAAGTTCTGGTCAACTCCGTGAAGACCGACGGGCATAGTTTTCGAGAATAAAATAAACCTTTTGAAGAAATGTTTATGAAAACTTGCATTGGCCTATGACTTTCCGGTCTATGGCCGTAGCTAGTGCATGATACACATATTTCCTAATATGAACTTGCTGAGTACGCTCGTACTCATTCTATCTCGTTTGAACCCCCTTCTTAGAGCAATGCACCGAAGGAGAAACTACCGTGGAACTCGAAGACAAAGGAGTCAACTGCAACAAGATGAAGAATTCAATCAAAGAGGCCAATGGAGTCAACTTCTGCATCAGTTATAATGGAAACCTAGACTAGTAATAGAAGGGAACCTTTCCCTAATCCTAGCACCTAAGTAGCTAGATTTCTATAGCAAGCCAATTAGCTCTTAAACTTGAGTTAGCAATAAGATAGACTACGAGTCGTTCTTTTGGAGCTTTATTTGAAGTTTTACCTCACTGTAAAGTAGGAGGTTGTGTTGATCTTATGTAAACAGTTCGTGTGTACTTCTATAGACATACCTTGGACTCGCATATGTTTCTGTTGTACCACTCTGAGAGATGTAATATGAGTGGAACGGTGTTTCACTTGTGTTATGTCAACGACTTGTGTACTACACCATGCAGTGGTACGCTGGGTCATCACAGGTGGCTTGGCCGCACGGGTCGAAACCGCACGACCAGCACCTTCACCCACAACCTCTTTTCCTGCACCAACCACACCGGTCATCATTACCTCGACGCTGCCGGCGGCGCGGCCAGCGCAGAGCCATCTTGGCGGGTCCGGTGCCACCAGCACCGGCGAGAGGCGCTGGCGCACAGGGACGGTGCCGAAGTAGACGCGGTGGCTGCCAAACTCGATGATGCGGCCGTTCCTGGGGAAGACGCCGCCGTTGGCGAAGCAGCCCGCGTTGTCGTTGATGAAATCCATGGCATAGATGCGCTGCACGAGCGCGGACACCGTACGCTCGCCGGCGACCTCGAGGATGCCCGCCCGAATGTGAACTCCTTCAAGCGCCACTTCATGCCCCACGGTGGGCGCCAACTGTCGTCGTGGTGAACAGACAGATGCCATAGGATGGCTTAGATTGGGGCCGAATGGACGCTAGAGGATTCGGGGGAGGGTTTGCGATTAGATGGGAAGAACTTCCGGATGCTTTCCTCAAGAACACAACCAGAGGCCGGTATGCAAGAAGAGAGACAAGAGGAAGAACTCCTTACTAGATCGCTAGCTTTATTGATCTCAACATGGTTACAAGTTCATGAACACAAGTTCTATCGTCTAATCTCCTCTGTGTACACGCGCCTGTAAGAGGCAGTACCCCCTCTCCTTATATAGGGGAGAGGGTGGCTTACAGAACAAGAAACCCTAATGGCATCTTTGACTGGACAAACTACTTTACAAAGCTACTTTAATCATAGATGACGTCGGGGTCCTCTTTAATCAGGGCTGCTGATGTCCTCCGGCTTCTTTTAGCGTCATCCCTCTCTTTGGCGCCAGGGCTCTGATTAAAGTCACTTTGCTTAGCTCATCCTTGTCCTCTTGCTCTGAAGAGAATCTTTGACCAGTCCTGCCGACAGGCCCTTCTTTCCGGTAACTTCTTTACCGGGTTCCGGCATACCCCTTTGGGGATTCCGGCTTAGCTTCACTTAGCCCAAACTCCTACCTTTGTTTCCGGTAAGAATATTAAACCGGTATCTCGATGGCTCAAACCATCCGGTTTGGCATGCCTTTGGCATACCGGGGGTTATCCCCCCAACAATCATCCTTAGTATGCACCGTTGCTAAGACTCGTCGTTTCGAAGCATCACGTGATGATCGGGTGTGATAGATTCTATGAGTGCATACAACGGATGCGAGCCAGATTTGCACATGCGAATACCAAGGTTAAAACTTTACGAGCCTAGCATGTACAGACATGGTCTCGGAAAGTCGTCATGATATAATGGATAAAATTATGAGTGAAATTGTTCATCATACTACAAAGTTACTAATAGTGAAATCTGAAACACTTGTCATATGATGATTAACTTAAGGTAAGAACCTCAAGGTTATTGGTATTTGACCAACAAACCTAGAAGTTAATAATGTTAAAGTGTTTTTCTGAATAATGAGGAAAGCTAAAAGAGAAACTGCAAAAGATATTTTGGCAAAAAGAAAAGAAAAGACTAGAAAGTCTAGCTCAGGTGTATATAAATGATATACATGTTATGGTTGTATTCTTAGTTAAGTCACACTATGAAATTCTTGGGTATTAGTACTATATTGGTTGGTATGAAGTTTCATACAAAACAACGCAATACAAGAATACAATGGCCTAAGTGACTGACAAGGAATATGATAGGAATGCACGTCTGGAACAAAATAAAGTGTTATTATGTTCGTCGTTAGCATTCTATCTAGCCCTTAGAATTTATAATAAAGAACTTAATAATTGTTATTTTGCTCTGGTCAAATAAAAACAATGAGTTGTTTAAATTATGACATTACTCCATGTACGATGGATAAGTTATTATAAATCTTAATGGTGAAACACACATACATAACACTGACGCTAAAATGCCATAAGGCAAATGATTTGAATTCCACTTATTTGTGGAACCGCTATTTAGGTCATGTTAGAAAGGAACGCATGAAGGAACTCCATGCAAATGGATTTTTGGAGTCATTTGATTTTTGAATCATTTGGCGTTTGCAAATCTTTTCTAAAGAGAATGATTAAAATACCGTTCATAGGCCAAGAGTTGAACGGGCAACAAACTTAGTGGAAAAATACATGATGATGTATGTGGTTCACTGGGCATAGTTGTGTGCGGGAGATTCTTCTACTTCATGAAAACATCCAACAATGAATTGAGTATATATATATATGTGGATATATTCGATAAGGAAGAAGTTTGAAATTTTTGAATGGATTCAAAATAAATTTCAGCATGAAGTGGAAATCATCGTAATAGAAAAGTCAAATATCTATGATTGGATCATGGTGGAAATATTTGAATTACGAGTTTTAGCGAACATCTAAGAGAGTCATGAAATTGTTCTACAACTCACATTTTTTTGGAGTATCATAATGATGATATAGTATCCGAGAGATGTATCCAAAACTTGTTGGATTAATGATGAGATAAAATATTATGATGCCATTATATTTTTGTGGATTATGCTTTAGTGACTACCGCTTTTACACTAAATAGAGCATCATCATGATCCGTAGAAATGACACCATACGAGTTATGGCATGGGTATAAACCCTAATAGTCCTTTCTTTAAATTTTGGTCTAATAGTTTACAACCAAAATCGGATGAATGTCTTTGTTGGTTATCCCAAAGAATTGATTGGAAATTCTTTCCACTATGAAGTAAACGACAAAAGTGTTTGTTGATGTTACTTGCTTATTTCCAAGAAATTGTTTTCTAGTGAAATATTTGAGTGGGAGGACAATATAACTTGATAAGGTTTATGAACCTGAGCATAATGATCAGAGTAGCGCAGCATCGGAAATTGGTTCCGGAAGCGACCACGACGATCATGGCTGCCATGACTACAAAGTGTTTTAGCCATGGAGATCGAAGTACATATTGAACCTTGTAGGTATGGTTTACTTTGTGATCAAATAAATGATTTGTGGACAAAGGATTGATTGTGAATAATGATAAACCAACTACAAACAAAGAAGTTATGATGGGCCCTGACTCCTTTAAAATGGCTATACGCCATGAAATCCAAGATAGATGAATACTTTTTGAAAGTAAATAGATCTATAAAAATTGATGAAAGCTTGACTTGTTTAAAAGTTGTTTACGACAAAGTTCAAAGAGTTGACTACGATAAGATTAGATCTTCCGTAGCAATGCTTATAGTCTATGTGGATTATTCTAATAATCACTACAAATTTCTTTTATGAGATATGCTAGTAGGATGGCAAAATACATTGCTTATAAGAAGTGTGTATTAAAGGTGTATACAAGATACAACCAAAAAAAATTTGCTAGTCCGTAGAATACTAGATAGGTATACAAACTTCAATCGGATGAAGTAAGTATCATGGAGTTGGAATCTTCACCAGATGAAATAGTCAAAGAGTTTTTGATTTCATCAGAGACGATGAAGAAACTTGCATTTGCAAGAAATTAAGTGGGAGCGCTGAGACATATTTATAATACTTTATGTAGATGACATATAGTTGGTTATAAATGATGTAATTATATACTTGATTAAAAAGGTTTCATTGAGAAATTAACTTCAATGAAAGGATATGAACTGAAACATATCTAGTGTCAAAATCTATGAAGATAGATTGAAACACAAAATAAGTTTAAGTTAAAGTACATAGAATGGATATTGAAATAGTTCAATATAGAAATATTAAGAAAATGTTCTTGTCATGTGAAGTTTTAACAAGACTTGAATGTATCTGATACTCAATGAGTAAAAACACATGAGTGACTATGGATCACGAATAATATGTACACAATCAGATGTCCTGTGTGCTAAAATGTTATGAGCATATACCAGAATGATTCATGAGATGATCATTGGACGACAGTAAGAGTATCCTTGAGTACTTTAGAAGAACCAAGGATATATATATAGTTTTGTATGGAGAAATGACAAACAAATCGCTGTAATGTGATTACACCGATATTTGTTTTGTCACATATAAAAATAGAATTTCAATCTCAAATTAGACTAAGTGTTGTTTTAAAGGTAGCACAATGAGCTAGAAGTTGTCTATGTTAGATTTAGAAGAGTTCTAAATATTGTGACAGATTCTACAAACGAAGGCAGAGTATGTCATTGTTTTGACAAATGACTGAGGATGTTGAGTCAAGAAGTTCTTTGAGAACTTGGTGTAGTTCCGATAGTGTCAGAACTTTGAAGCTATATTGTATGTGACAATATTAGTGACTTATTTCAGACCGCGGAATTAAGGTTCCACCGAGAAGATCAAACATATTTAATGCCAACTCATTTGGAAATGAGTGATGTGTTGAGACGCAAATGAATTACAAAATACATACGTTTATGAGTGTGTCAGATCCGTTGACTAAAACCTCTCCCGTGAGCAAAACATGATAAAGCACCGGAAGGCCAAGGTGTTATATCTTTACAAATGTAAACTAGATTATTGACTCTAGTGCAAGTGGGAGAGCTGTTGGAGATATGCCCAAGAGGCAATAATAAAATGGTTATTATAATATATCTTTGCGTTTATGATAATGTTTACATACCATGCTATAATTGTATTAACCGAAACATTGATACATGTGTGTTATGTGAACAACAAAGAGTCCCTAGTATGCCTCTTAACTAGCTTGTTGATTAATGGATGATTAGTTTCATAATCATGAACATTGGATGTTATTAATAACAAGGTTATATCATTGTATGAATGATGTAATAGACACACCCAATTAAGCGTAGCATAAGATCACGTCATTAAGTTATTTGCTATAAGCTTTCGATACATAGTTACCTAGTCCTTATGACCATGAGATCATGTAAATCACTTATGCCGGAAAGGTACTTTGATTACACCAAACGCCACTGCGTAAATGGGTGGTTATAAAGGTGGGATTAAGTATCCGGAAAGTATGAGTTGAGGCATATGGATCAACAGTGGGATTTGTCCATCCCGATGACGGATAGATATACTATGGGCCCTCTCGGTGGAATGTCGTCTAATGTCTTGCAAGCATATGAATAAGTTCATAAGAGACCACATACCACGGTACGAGTAAAGAGTACTTGTCGAGACGAGGTTGAACAAGGTATAGAGTGATACCGATGATCAAACCTCGGACAAGTAAAATATAGCGTGACAAAGGGAATTGGTATCGTATGTGAATGGTTCATTCGATCACTGAAGTCATCGTTGAATATGTGGGAGCCATTATGGATCTCCAGATCCCGCTAGTGGTTATTGGTCGGAGTGAGTACTCAACCATGTCCGCATAGTTCACGAACCGTAGGGTGACACACTTAAAGTTGGATGTTGAAATGGTAGAACTTGAATATGGAATGGAGTTCGAATATTTGTTCGGAGTCCGGATGAGATCCCGGACATCACGAGGAGTTCGGAATGGTCCGGAGAATAAGATTCATATATAGGAAGTCATATTCCAAGTTTGGAAAGGATCCGGTGCATTTATGGCAGGTTCTAGAAGGTTCTAGAAAAGTCCGGAAGAAATCACCATGGAAAGTAGAGTCCCGGAGGGACTCCACCTTGCATGACCAGCCAACCCTAAAGGGGAGGAGTCCAAGGTGGACTCCCTAGGGTGGCCGGCCAACCCACCTCAAGGAAAGGTGGGAGTCCCACCTTGGGTAGGACTCCTCCTTGAGTAGGTTTCCCACGTATGGGAGGTTTTAGTGTTGGGGTCTTATTCGAAGACTTGGACTAGAACTCTTGGTGCTTCCACCTATATAATGAGGGGCATAGGAGAGGGGGCTGATCACTTCAAGCCTCAGCCTTGGCCGCACCCCTTAGAGGGCCGGCGCCCAACCCCCCTCTCCCCCCAAACCCTAGCGGTCTCTCTCCTCCACCTCATCCCGCACGCTTAAGCGAAGCTCCGCCAGATTTCTCCACCACCACCGACACCACGCCATCGTGCTGTCGGATTCAAGAGGAGCTACTACTTCCGCTGCCCGCTGGAACGGGGAGGTGGACGTCGTCTTCATCAACAACCGAACGTGTGACCGAGTACGGAGGTGCCGCCCGTTCGTGGCGCCGGAAGCGATCGTGATCAAGATCTTCTACGCGCTTTTGCAAGCGGCAAGTGAACGTCTACCGCAGCAACAAGAGCCTCATCTTGTAGGCTTTGGAATCTCTTCAAGGGTGAGACTCGATACCCCCTCGTTGCTACCGTCTTCTAGATTGCATCTTGGCTTGGATTGCGTGTTCGCGGTAGGAAATTTTTTGTTTTCCATGCAACGTTATCCTACAAACCAATGAGTGTAGCATCGCGCGGTGGTTATCGTTATGTTCTAACCTTCACAGATGATCTGAGTAGATATGGGTATATCTATTTCATGAAACATAAATCCGAAACTTTCGAGAAGTTTAAGGAATTCCAAAGTGAAGTAGAAAATCAACGTAACAAGAAGATTAAATTTCTACGATCGGATCGTGGAGGTGAATATCTGAGTTATGAGTTTGGCATGCATTTAAAGAAATGCGGAATACTTTCACAATTGACACCGCTGGGAACACCTCAACGAAACGGTGTGTCCGAACGTCGTAATCGAACTCTCTTAGATATGGTTCGTTCTATGATGTCTCTTACTGATTTACCTTTATCATTTTGGAGTTATGCATTAGAGACAGCCGCATTCACTTTAAATAGAGCACCATCAAAATCCGTTGAAACGACACCGTATGAATTATGGTTTAATAAGAAACCTAAGTTGTCGTTCCTAAAAGTTTGGGGTTGCGAAGCCTATGTAAAAAAGTTACAACCGAACAAGCTAGAACCCAAAGCGGAGAAATGCGTCTTCATAGGATATCCTAAGGAAACTATAGGGTACACTTTCTATCACAGATCCGAAGGCAAGATCTTTGTTGCTAAGAACGGAACCTTTCTTGAGAAAGAATTTCTCACTAAAGAAGTGATCTGGAAGAAAAGTAGAACTCGATGAGATTGAAGAATCTCCGCTCGTTGATCGAGAGTAGCGCGAGTACGGAAGATATTCCCGTGCCGCTCGCACCGGCAACGAGAGGAAGCTAATGATAATGATCATGAAACTTCAAATGAGATAGCTATCGAACCTCGCGGATCGACAAGGGAACGTGCCACTCCAGATTGGTATGATCCTTGTCTAAATGTCATGATTGTGGATAACAATGATGAAGACCCTGTGACGTATGAAGAAGCGATGATGAGTCCAGATTCCAACAAATGGCAAGAGGCCATGAAATCCGAAATGGGATCCATGTATGATAACAAAGTATGGACTTTGGTAGACTTACCTGATAGCCGAAAGGCTGTCGAGAATAAATGGATCTTCAAGAGAAAAACACAAGTCGATGGTAATATTATCGTCTATAAAGCTCGACTTGTCGCAAAGGGTTTCCGACAAATTCAAGGTGTTGACTACGATGAGCCTTTCTCACCTGTAGCGAAGCTAAAATCCGTGAGGATTTTGTTAGCAATAGCTGCATTTTTCAATTATGAGATTTGGCAGATGGATGTCAAAACGGCGTTCCTTAATGGAGACATTGAGGAAGAGTTGTATATGGTACAACCCAAAGGTTTTGTCGATCCTAAAAATGCTGACAAAGTATGCAAGCTTCAGCGTTCAATCTATGGACTAAAGCAAGCATCGAGAAGTTGGAACCGACGCTTTGATAAGGTGATCAAAAACTTCGGGTTTATACAGTGTCATGGAGAGGCCTGTATTTACAAGAAAGTGAGTGGGAGCTCTGTAGCATTCCCGATATTATATGTAGATGACATATTATTGATTGGGAATGATATAGAACTATTAAGCAGATGTAAAGGGTTATTTGAATAATAGTTTTTCAATGAAAGACCTTGGTGAAGCATCGTATATATTAGGCATCAAGATTTATAGAGATATATCAAGACGTCTAATAGGGCTATCACAAAGTACATACCTGGACAAGATTCTAAAGAAGTTTAGAATGGACGAAAGTAAGAAAGGATTCTTACCTATGTTACTGTGCAAGGTCTTGAGTAAGACTCAAGGTCCGGCTACGGCAGAAGAAAGAGAAAGGATGAGTCAGATCCCCTATGCCTCGGCAGTAGGCTCTATCATGTATGCCATGCTATGTACAAGACCGGATATAGCACATGTTGTTAGTTTGACTAGCGGATATCAAAGTGATCCAGGAATGGAACACCGGACAACGGTCAAGAATATCCCGAAGTACTTGAAAAGAACTAAGGATATGTTTCTTTGTTATGGAGGTGACCAAGAGCTCGTTGTAACAAGTTACACCGATGCAAGTTGGAACACCGATCCTCGATGACTCTAAGTCACAGATCCGGGTACGTGTTTATATTGAATGGTGCTGCGATAAGTCTGGGTAAGGTCGAAGCAGGTGCACGGTGGCGAAATCCTCAACGAGAATCGGAGTACATAGCGGCTTCGGAGGCTTCATCGAAGCGGTATGGATGAAGAGGTTCATTGTAGAGCTCGGTGTGGTTCCTAGTGCATTGGACCCACTAGTCATCTACTCGTGACAACATGGGTGCCATCGCCAATGCACAAGAACCAAGGTCACACAAGAGGTCGAAGCATATCAAGGCTGCGTTATCATTCGATTCGCGAGTACATCGAAGATGGAGAAGTAAAGATTTGCAAAGTACACACCGATCCGAATGTAGCAGATCCGTTGACTAAAGCTCTCCCTAGGGCAAAGCATGACCAACACCCGAATGCCATGGGTGTTAGGTACCTTACAATGTAATCTAGATTATTGACTCTAGTGCAAGTGGGAGACTCGTTGGAGATATGCCCAAGAGGCAATAATAAAAGTGGTTATTATATATCTTTATGTTTATGATAAATGTTTATATACCATGCTATAATTGTATTAACCGAAACATTAGTACATGTGTGATATGTAGACAACAAGAAGTCCCTAGTATGCCTCTTAAACTAGCTTGTTGATTAATGGATGATTAGTTTCATAATCATGAACATTGGATGTTATTAATAACAAGGTTATATCATTATATGAATGATGTAATGGACACACCCAATTAAGCGTAGCATAAGATCTCGTCATTAAGTTATTTGCTATAAGCTTTCGATACATAGTTACCTAGTCCTTATGACCATGAGATCATGTAAATCACTTATACCGGAAAGATACTTTGATTACACCAAACGCCACTGCGTAAATGGGTGGTTATAAAGGTGGGATTAAGTATCCGGAAAGTATGAGTTGAGGCATATGGATCAACAGTGGGATTTGTCCATCCCGATGACGGATAGATATACTCTGGGCCCTCTCGGTGTGGAATGTCGTCTAATGTCTTGCAAGCATATGAATAAGTTCATAAGAGACCACATACCACGGTACGAGTAAAGAATACTTGTCAGGAGACGAGGTTGAACAAGGTATAGAGTGATACCGAAGATCAAACCTCGGACAAGTAAAATATCGCGTGACAAAGGGAATTGGTATTGTATGTGAATGGTTCATTCGATCACTAAAGTCATCGTTGAATATGTGGGAGCCATTATGGATCTCCAGATCCCGCTATTGGTTATTGGTCGGAGTGAGTACTCAACCATGTCCGCATAGTTCGCGAACCGTAGGGTGACACACTTAAAGTTGGATGTTGAAATGGTAGAACTTGAATATGGAATGGAGTTCGAATATTTGTTCGGAGTCCCGGATGAGATCCCGGACATCACGAGGAGTTCCGGAATGGTCCGGAGAATAAGATTCATATATAGGATGTCATTTTATGTGAATTAAAATGATGCGGAAGGTTCTATGAAAGGTTCTAGAAGGTTCTAGAAAAGTCCGGAAGAAACCACCAAGGAAGGTGGAGTCCCGGAGGGACTCCACCTCCATGGCCGGCCAACCCTAGTGGGGGAGGAGTCCCAAGTGGACTCCCCTATGGGGGCCGGCCACCCCCCACATGGAAGGGGGAATCCCACCCAAGTGGGATTCCCACCTTGGGTAGGTTTCCCTATCACATGGAAGGTTTTGGGTTCGGGTCTTATTCGGAGACTTGTAGTCCAACACTTGGGGCTTCCACCTATATAATGAGGGGCTAAGGGGAGGGGGCCGGCCACCCTAAGACCACAACCTAGCCGCCCCCCTTGAGTGGCCGGCCACCCCCTCCCAAACCCTAGCCGCCCCCCTCTCCTCCATAGCTCCCGCGTGCTTTAGCGAAGCTCCGCCGGAGTTCTCCACCGCCACCGACACCATGCCGTCGTGCCGTCGGATTCAAGAGGAGCTACTACTTCCGCTGCCCGCTGGAACGGGAGGTGGACGTCGTCTTCATCAACAACCGAACGTGTGACCGAGTACGGAGGTGCCGCCCGTTCGTGGCGCCGTGATCAAGATCTTCTACGCGCTTTTGCAAGCGGCAAGTGATCGTCTACCGCAGCAACAAGAGCCTCATCTTGTAGGCTTTGGAATCTCTTCAAGGGTGAGACTCGATAATCCCCTCGTTGCTACCGTCTTCTAGATTGCATCTTGGCTTGGATTTCGTGTTCGCGGTAGGAATTTTTTTGTTTTCTATGCTACGTTATCCTACACCATGCTGGCCGCGCCGCCCTATGGGTACGGGCCCTCGTGGCCCCACTTCGTATCCCCTTCGGTCTTCTGGAAGCTTCGTGGAAAAATGAGACCCTGGACGTTGATTTCGTCCAATTGCGAGAATATTTCCTTTGTAGGATTTCTGAAACCAAAAACGCAATAAAACAACAGAATCGGCTCTTCGGCATCTCGTCAATAGGTTAGTGCCGGAAAATGCATAATAATGATGTAAAATATGTATAAAACATGTGAGTATCATCATAAAAGTAGCATGAAACATAAGAAATTATAGATACGTTTGAGACGTATTAGTTATCTCTTGTGCTTTTCTTAATTAGTTCTAGTTGTTGTTATTGCATTTAGTTTGAACCTAGCTTTTTAACTTGTGTGCTTATAAAAAATAAATGTTAGTTTAATTCTCTATTTATTTATGCCAAATTCATTTTTTTTAAACCATGTTCATCCTCTTCTCGCTCTTTCAATAAGGCTTAACCGAAAAGGGTCTATTTATTTTCAAAGAATCTTTGTGCTGCATATGCTACGAACATTTCACTTTCTCTGATCAACAACCTTGAATTCCTTTTTCTTGCGAAATGGGCAACCTTGACTATAATTTTACTTACAATATGTCTATAAAGTTAGAATAAGTGTATATATGTGAAATAACAATATCTGACAGAAGAAATACAGTGATACCATTCGGGATCCGTGAATTAGCAGCGCACGATACCATTTTACCGTGCATGGATATAACTGAGAAAAAAATCGCAAAAAGAAAAAAAAAACCGAGAGGTCGTTTGGTATCCATCATTTGGGCCTGGAATCCTGGAATTCATTTTGGAATTCCATAGGTGGGCTGTTTGGTTGCCACAGAATTGTGCTGTCATTTTATTTAGGAATTCTAGCAAAATGACTCCATGGGTAAACATGATTCCAAGTCGAAATCGTCATTTGCAATTCTCATGAAGCCTCTATAGATTCAATATTGAATTCTGCTGTCATTTGCAATTCCTGTAGCAACCAAACAAGTGTATATTTCTGAAATTACAATGTAAATGAAATGAATACATGTATTCATTTTAAAATGCTACAAACGAAATGAAAGCTTCCAAACGACCTCTGAGGAAATTCACGAATGACGGAATGAGTAGGAAGGAAAACCTAGGACAGAGGATTGAGGACCGCGACCGTCCCGTCTGGCCGTCCCCTCCTAAAACCCCAATCTTGTCGGGTTACGCGCCCACATTTCCATTCCCCTCCGTCTCCGCCGGCGCCGGCGCCTCCTCCCTCCCCCCTCTCTCTCCTCCGCTAGGGCTTCTCAGCCAATTCGCCCCCCAACGCTCTCCAGGTAGAAACCCTCGACACCGCGCCATTCCGGCCTGCGAGGAAGATGCAGGCCACCGGGAGCGTGACCTGGGTCGTCGGCGCGCAGGCGTCCGTCTTGGGCAGATGCACCGGCGGCGGGGTGCCGTACCCGTCCTCCTCCCCTGCCCCGTCAGGCGGTAGGTTCCAGGGGCTCGGCGCCGTGCGGTGCTGCGCGCAGACGCAGGCGCAGGAGAAGAAGCCGCGGGTGAGGAAGACCAAGGAGGAGCGGAGGGAGATGGTCCAGTCCTTCGTTGACACGTACTGCTTCCCATATCTTTCCCTGCCGCCTGCTTCAGTTGCTTATCGTTTTGAATTTCGTGTGTGTAGGTCTGTACCGTGTATACTTAGCATGCTCGTTCTGATTGTTGGTGCTAAAACCAAGTTGACGGTATGCCATTTGCAGTTATAGGGCAAGCATGCCGCTTCTGGAGGTCTGATAACCAGAATTGTACATCATTGTCAACTAGTTATCTTCACCTAGAAACCAGATTTGTTCTATTTCCTTTCTTGGTGTCATTTGTTCGTAACTACGATTTAGCGGAAACCTTTTGCTATCATTGGTAGTTGTATCTTTTTGCGATCCTTCCTTTATTGAAATTCTGTACAAATCTACTTTTCTAGTGTTCTGTTTCTTGCAAACATGATGTAACCTCTATGTTGTGTTTGCCGCATGATCTGCCTGTATGATTTATGCAGTGTTCCTATTTTTTGCATTTTGGTCTATTCGATTGGAACCCAACAATGGGGAAGTGTTGTTTTACACTGAGATTATTTAGTTTTCCCTATTTCATCATATGTACCTTTTTGCCGGTAGTATTTATTTTTCGCTGTATTAATCCAGTTTGCATTGCTATTGTTCCATTCAGGTATCGGGTTTCAAACAATGGGAAATTTCCTTCAGTCAATCTTACACACAAGGAAGTCGGAGGATCATATTATATAGTCCGTGAAATTGTGAGAGATATCATCCAAGAGAACAGAGTTCTTGGCCCTGGTGGCTTGAATGCCAAGACCTTGAGTTTTGAGGATAGCCCTGATTCTTCAGAATTGTCTACGGCCCATGAATTGGGCCAACACAACATAGAGATATTAGACATGTCTGACAAGGAGGAAGCATTTCCAATGCAAAAGAATTTCATAAGCACTCAGCAACTACTTGGTTCAGATATTCTCTTGGAGCCTGGTATTCTGAATAGTGTAGCCAAAAATGGGAACGTAGGAGATGCAGCGTGCTTGGAGGAGGACCTTGAGAAACAAGATGAAGCCTTGTATTTGAAATCAGAGATTAGTAGTTCTGAAATGCAAGCCCCTTCACTTGCCCATGTTTCTGATTTGCATAATGAAATTGATCTCAACACTCTCGAGGATTCTCATGAGGTTACAACCATCACTGATGAAGTCACTCATTTCTCAGATCCTAGTGATGTTTCTCAAATAAATGGTGCGCTTCTACACGAGCATGTGGCGTTACCTGATGACTGTGATGACATAACTAATAGTGCTGTTGATGAAGCTAATCTTTGCCTAGAAACCAATGGAGTTCTTGAAACAAGTCAGGTCCTAATAGAGGAGCATGAGATATTGCCTGAAACTGCAAGTATCATGACTAAGGATGTTCAGATTACAGATGGCGAATTTGTATCTCCAACATCTGCAAATCAAATGGATGCTTATACCTCAGATACAAGTGCAGAAACTTTAGCCGTGTCTATTGACTGCCAGGATGTGGTTGAGCAACCTCTGCTTGATGCCGACCCAAACGGACAAGCTATGTCAGAAGATCTTGCTTCTCAACCAGCATTGGATGCAAAGGTCAGTCAAGAAGTTAATTCAGGTTTCTGCAAGAATTGGTCAAATTGTGTAGAAACGCGTTGTCTGTAGTATTATTATGCAAGTGTGTCATAGCCTTTATGGAACTTATAATCTCCCAAAGAACTGGGTCTATCCTTTGTGCTATGGCATCAAACGGCACCATTATGTTTTACTTTTTGTTGGACCTCTTTTGATTGTAACTTATTTACTTATTTTTTGGTATGGCCAATTCACATTATTCTGCTTCTTTATAGGGGTTGTTGCAAAAGGAAGACCAGGACGTCACATTAGAGAAAGCTGAAAGTATATTGAAGAAATCAATATCTGGCATCACAAGCGAAGAACTGGAGGCAAGCAAGGCCAAGCATGAACATGGGATAAACACCACGACAACGATCAGCAGGCATGCACTTTACATTCTCAACTTACGTTGCATGATTACTGTCTATAAGTTTGTTCATATATCAGAAAATGCGATAACATATTAGGTAAGTCAAAAAGAAAAGATCATCATGTTCTCATGTACCTGTTAAAGATATATTATACATATCCTTACATGATTTAGACCCTGTGGAGGTATCATTTGAGCCAGTTACTCAGTCCAGTCTCATATGGGATCGCTCTGCAACTGCAACATCTTAGTGCAAATTTAGGCAAAGGTGGAGCTATAGAACAGCTATACATGATCAAGCTGTAAATTTAGCCACAAGGGACCACCAAATAACCTGCTAGTAGATATTCTATTGGTAATTGGATTGGGTATAGGTAGGTTATACATTGCTTCAATAAGATCATCTGTTTTTTTTTTTGAAAGGTTCAATAAGATCATCTGTTAACCATTCAACTCAAACATGATTGGAGTTATTGCTGAGTCTAGGACCACAATTTCGTTTCTTATATCGGCATAGGCCACTGCTTTAAACCCTTATTTGTGATATTAACAGTTTAGAGCTTTTCTTTATTACGATCACTTGTGTATTTATATGCTTCTGTGCTCAAGGGGGCCATGTGCTAAGATGGGGTACGCTGGTCTAGAAACCTTCTTATAGATCTGTTGTAACATCATACGAAGATTTGTTAGAATCACCACACAAAAACAAGTGGATTGTCTGTGTCAAGGATTTGCATTTTGTAGCACATAATAAGCTTGCTTTGCCAGGAGAGAGGTCAGAGGGGCAGTTCGGCCAAGAAATATCTTTGCCAAGTTAGGGGAGCGGAATTGGCTCTACAACATCGTTTCTTTCACTTTCTGAGAAAAGAACTACTCTCAGCACCAGATGCAGTAGGCCGGTAGTATCTGCATGCGTGACTCCCTGGCAGAACAATCAAACAAGGGCCACGGGCAAAGGAACCAAACTGACTCTACATTTTCGAGCAGCCAGCTCACAATACTACACTTTTGTCTTGAAAGTGTAGTTCTGTGGCAGGTTTGCTGTAGAATTGTGAAAATAGTACATAGTATAGAGTTGAGTTTTGTGACGTTACATACGAAAAGCATGGTTCTAAGAAATATTGCATGCCAAAAGTCTAGTGCTGTGAAATATTTTCTCAGTGCAGTTTTGACCAGAAAGAAGTTTTTGTGATGCTTACTTTAGTACCAATTCTGAACTCGAAGTCGTAGTCTATCAAGCAAACAAACCTTCCATTCTAATTTAAATATTTTTTTATTGAAAACAGTTATTTCAACCTTTCCATTTACTTTTCGAGTCTTGTTCAAATCTTGGTTTTTGTTCATTGTAATGTGATTTTCTGGGGGCATAAGTTGGATGAATGCTGTAGCATGTAATATCTATTGAGGAAAGAGATATGGTTTACATGCAAGTGCAAAGAAAGGAAGAACACAACCAGAAATCTTACTACATAAAAGAAAGCAACTGGTGTATGTACATAACTAGGTCTCCCAAGATCAAAACTTATTTACTTGCCCAGGAATGGGATTAACCATGCCAAATGTTTGATAACTCATATTGTAGTTACCACTTGTCTTTGTTTGATTACTCTTTAGACATACACCGTCAAAGTATAACATCAGTCTAACTTATTTTTCATGTTGCGCTTTAATGACCTACAGGGGAACTGGGAAGGGACAGCATAAGAAAGAGGACAACCTATTTTGGCTTATCATCAGGGCATTTGTTGTTTCTATGTCCAAGTTGTGGGCAAAATGAGTGATGGGCGATTGTCTTCTGGGACCGCTGGCTGGGATGTGTTCCTGCCTACTGGGAAAGGAGAAGTGCTTTGTGACCTCCATTTTCCCCGATGCATATAGATTCTTCTTGCGCCGCACTTTAGGGTTTGCTACCGTTGGTCTAGTTTATAGCTTATTATTGTAGTTCAGGTGTATCGCTTGGTCAACTTGCTATGCCAACTCTAAAATCTATCAGGAGTAGTTTCTCATTTTGTACGAGTAAGATCTGTCTGAGCTATGAAAGTATGATATCGTCCATTTGCTACTGAAGTGAGTATCAACAATTTCTTAGAATTATCTGTAAGAAGGGAAGCTTGTGCCTTTCATTCAAAAAACTTGGAGCAGCATTTTACATCTTCTCACATTGATGCTTGCGTCAACGCTTGTGACTATGACTATATGCTGGCGTGCACAGGATTTTCGGTCCATATAGGAATTCGGAGTTTAAGCACAGAAATGAACAAATTTTGTTTACACCTGAACTCAAGGTACTGCTTGCACAGTAAAAAAGGATTCCCACCTAGTTGCATGCCCGTGTGTTGCCATAGTAATCAAATTTTATTTCCCAATGCACACATATAATTTATAGTACTGCTGATAGAAATATCTCCCATATTAAGTTAAATTATTGATTAACACAAGTCACAGACACCAACATAAAACATTGGTTTATAACAAAATCTCCATCGCCGCTGCATGGAACTATCTCTAGATCCTCTAGGAGTTGCCATCGATTGCTCGACACCTCCTCTTTACCTTTAGTTTGAAAAACGCTATCAAAGTGCTACCATACACCTTCTCTATGTCTCCTTCAGCAATCTCTATAGCTGGATCATGCTGGTCAACTACTACTTTTTTGTTGGTTTGGGGTTACTTATCAAACATTCCACTCGATTGCTCGTCAACTACTTCATCTACCACAGTAACATGCTCTTCAATAACGGCAGGGATTACAAGCAAATATGACTTTGTCACTTCGATCGAGTTGGAAGAACACACTTGCTCTAAGAATTTTGCAGTTTCCATAGTTCATTTTGGATTTGCATATCTAAACATCCAGACACCGGTCAACGCTTGTGACTATGAATATATGCTGGCGTGCACAAGATTTTCTGTCTATATACGAATTCAGAGTTCAAGCACAGAATGAACAAATTTAGTTTACACCTGATCTCAAGGTACTGCTTGCACAGTTAAAAAAGGATCCCCACTATACAAAATACACCAGATTCATATTTCACTGTGTTCGATTGTTAAAAAGTTCAAGGGCCAAAGTACTCCTACAACTGAAGGATGGTGCATCGACTGCTCAATTCCACGAATGCAAGCTCAGTATTGCGTGCCTTCATCAAATTCTGTAAATCCACAAGAGCTATGGCTTGCGACCAAATTTCAACAAACATTACATCCTCTGGAACATCAAGTCAAACACGTTTTTTTTTTCTGAAACTTCCCAGTCAAACAGAGTTTATTAGTACATCTCAAGACATTACTGTTGAGACTTCACCAATTGGGTATTTGCTTGTCAATTTCAACAGCCTTATAGTTTGCTCATCCATTGAGACCTTATCCTCACCCATTCGTTCATCTATGATCAGAGGCATCATCTCAGCCTTAGCGTAAGTGCGCAGGACCGAGTTATATATCTCGGTCGTGACGTACCCCGCTCCTCGAAGCACAACGAGGAGCTCCTCTGCAGCTTCAATGTCACCTTTCTTCTCAACATGCGAGAAGAGAGCCGCAACAAGTTCAGGATTCGGCTCCCATTTCTCCAAGGTTGACAAGGCTTTCTTCATGCAGTCAAGAACTTTATCCACCCTCTCATTGTTTCCAAGATAACCCCAAACAAACAGCTCCCAGGTGCTATAGCTGGGCTTGACTCCTTTCTGCACAATGGATTGAAGAAAACTCTCGGCCTTCTCCATCTCGCCGTTCTTGATGTAAAACGAAAGGATCGTGTTTGGTATCCTCGAATCTTTTGTCCCCGACTCCGACTCCCATTCGCCGTAAACACTCTCCGCTGCCGCGATATCGCCGAACCTCGTGAGCGAAGTAAGCATGCACTTGTACTCGGCGTCGCTGAACTTCCTGAAGGTTTCCCTCATCTTGCCCCACACCCTGTCCAAGTTGCCCCTATCCTCCAGGCTGGCGTACAAGGTGAGCAGCGACGAGTACGCGGGCCGCTCCTTCCTGGAGGCCCTCCTCTCCATCTCCATGAGCGCGTCCCGCCCCTCGACACGCATCCCGGCGTTGACGTAGATGCTGGCCATCAGGCTAAACGTCATCCAGTCAGGAACCACCCCGTCGTCCCTCATGAGGCCGTACACCCTCTCCGCACCCTTCACGCTGCCCTTCCTGGAGCAGTAGGTGAGCCAGATGTTGTACGTCACCAGGTCCGGCACGGCGTACCGCCTGAGTTCTTTGACCGTCTCGGGCACCTTGTCGAGGTCGCCGGTGGACATGTAGAGCGACATCATGTGGTTGAAGGGCAGCGCGCACACGAGGTACCCCGCGCGGCCCATCTCCCGCAGCATGGCTTCGGCTTTGTCGCGGGCGTTGTGTTGAGTGTAGGTGTGTAGGAGGGCGGTGCAGGTGGACGGGCCCTTCGCCCGCTCCGGCATGTCCTCGAAGAATTTCTCCGCGCTCGCCAGGCCCCGGAGTTTGGCGACGAGGTCCAGGTGCACCGCGTGGTCCCCCGGCAGGAGCTTCATGTCCGGCTGGGTTCTCATCCACTCGCAGATCTGCGGGGTGGAGGGTGCGGGGTCATCAGGTCGAGAGGCAATACGGCGAACAGGTGGTGGGCATGGCGCCACGGTACCATTAGGCGGCACGATGGCGGTCAGAATACCTCGAGGGCGTGCTTGAAGCGGCGGTACTTGCGGAGCTCCCGGACGACGCGGTTGAGCTGGTACTTCTGCACTGTGCGGCCTTCCTCCGCCCACCGGCGCAGCACCACCACCGCGCTCCGCTTCGGGTAGATGAGCTTCAGCAGACGCTTCCCCAGCGTGTCCCCGCCGCCCGCCGAGATCGACCCTCCTGCTCCTCCGCCGCCAGACGCCGCCGGGGCGGACGCGGACAGCAGCCTCGCGCAGCCGCCGCCGGCGGGCGCGAGCCGGCGGGAGAGCATGGCTTCTTTCTTCGCAGAACAAGAGGGAGAATGTGGAGAAAGGTTCCGCACACACAGTCTCTGGCTTGGACACTAACGGGCCTCATATGGTCGGATGGTTAGGCCCAGTACGACGAGGCCCACATGGTCGAAGCCCCAGGGTACAAAAGCCTGATCTGGCAGGGTCCTCGCCGCAAAACCTCGCCATCTCCGCCGTGCTCCCCTCTCCCTGCCGTCGCCCCTCCCCCAAAGTCCAAAACTTATAATCCCACCCCGAATCCACCCCAAAATTTTTGAGAAATCGAGGCGAATCCCACCAACCCAGCTCCAAATTCGTTTGAAAGCAGGGACCCAAGCCCACCAACACCAAACCCATCTGGTTCTCCCTCTGGCGCGGTGGTGGCCGTGGCGAGAGCGAGCACCCGCCTCCCATGGCGTTTCACGTCGCGTGCCCCATCACTTGGTATGTTTCCCGTTACACTCCTCTCCCCATCTCCCTCTCTCGCTCTCTCCTCCGCCCCCATCTCCCCACCTCTCTCGCGCTGACGGCCTCCCTCTCCTCTTCCGCGCAGCCGGCGGGTGTGCGACTGCGACCTAGGGTTCGGGTTCGGGCCCGCGAGGGGGAAGGCGGCGGCGGCGGGGGCGTGGGCCGACGCGGCGGCCGCGCTGCAGGGCTTCCTCGCGGATCCGTGGCTGCTGAGGCCGGCGGATGGCGCCGAGGCGGGCACGGTGCAGGTGGAGGTGCCGCCGCTCGACCTGCGCGAGGACGGCGAGGACGAGGCGCACCGGGCCGCCATGCAGCGCCAGGCCGCCGCCGCCGAGGACTTCGCCAGGAGGCTCGAGGGCGCATACGGATCTCCGGTGAGGCCCGATCTCTGCACGCACGCGCGCGCTTTGTTGTCTGCCTGTTGTTTATTTCCTGTTGGGTTTCCACGGCGCGCGGTTGATTGCTTGCTTGCCGTGGGAAGGGAGATGGTGCTAGGGTTTGCGCTCCGGTGCTCGTGGTGGTGATCTATAAGCTTGTGCTCTCGTCTAGATGCATTTCGGGTTGTGTCCCTGACTGTATTTAGCTGTCTGGCTTGTGCGAATTCCAGGAAGTCATGGTGGTCTGGCTAGTGCGAATTCCAGCGTTGATTCCCATTCGCTGCCTCGGAAGCTTGCCTTGGTTTGTTTCCAGATTTATAGGCAGGTGTAGCAGCGCTAAACATGTACTATATGGGAGCGCTTGCGATTTTAGAGCCAGCTTAGGGTTTGAGGCCATAGTCAACAGTTGTTTGTGTTTGGGTTGATGAGTTTGGCTGGAGTATTGGGCTGTAGTATGCTCCCGCTGCGAGGTTTTGTCATGGTACAGGAATTTTTTGGGTGATGGGTTAACGGTCAAGCTGCTAGGTTTTAGTATTTGATAAGTGCTGGTTGTAGTTTTGGCACCCATGGAGCTTCTCATCTGTTGATAAGCCCGTGAGCTCCCTAGATGCAAAATGATGGTGTCAAGTTAGTTTGTGTTTTGTCGTTTTATCACTGCGTGCCTTTGGTTTTGCAAGTTAATTTGTGTTTTGTGCTTGTGCATGTTTTGCGCCGCTCTAAGCTTTATGCATGTGCATGAGAGGTAGCGTAGACGGTTGTTGAGGGAGCCCTGGTTCTAGGAATAATATAAGCCGCATCGGAATATGTCTCTACATAATACCGACACGGCGACACGTGCACCATGGTGGGAGCAAGCTTTAGAAAAATCCCGTGTTACCCTCTGCACTCCCAAAAGGGAAACACACACGTGTCTCACAGGGCTTCTCATTTACGTTAGTCATGCGGACCTTGTCGTATATTGAACTTACCTTTGCAGTAATAGTACAGTAACTGCTCCAGTAAGATGTACAAGTTAATCTATAGGTTTTCCTTGTGTATCACGTGTTAACTGGGTATACAATTGTGGTGCCTTTTGTTTACTTCCAAGTTTATTTAACGAGACATTACTTCGCCTGGTTTTGGCAATTGAAGAGATGCAGAATTCAACCAGTAAATAAGACTGAGTGTTGTTTGTCAGTTCATCGTTATGAGGAATAGTTTTATACATGAATGGTGGAGTTCATAACTAAATACTTTCTCCAGTTACCCCCCCCCCCCCCCCACACACACACACACACACACATTTTTCTTTGCATGTAGCGAATTCGCTGCAGCTTGGACCCTTTTGCCCCTAGAAAATTGATTTTTAACCAGTTCCTCCTCATCACAGTAGTACCGTAATTTTCTCGCTACCCGTGCCACAATTAATTAGTCTGCTTGTAGCCCAGCCGCCATCCTGCTCCCTCTGTCCTGTCCCCGCACAACTACTCATTCCGCCCAGTAAGCGATTTACCCTGCGTGCCAATTGTGGGAAAGAGAAAAGGGTAGACGAGGAGATATATAGGAGACCACGGGAGAGATCAAAGGGGAGCCAATTGTGGCATACGAGGTAACTAGAGGTAATTTAATCTCCGTAATCAGAGGGGTATGCATCGGTTTAGGAGATGGGTATTATTGGAAGCAGGGTATGCACCGTTTGAGGATAGGGGTGTCCGGGCTGATGAGTTTGGCTGGAGTACACGATTTTTTTGGGTGATGGGTTAACGGTCAAGCTGGTAGGTTTTGGTATTCGTTAAGTGCTGTGATAACCGGTGCTAGTTTTTGCGCCCGTGGAGCTTCTGATCTGTACGTAGGCCTGTGAGTTCCCTAAATAAAAAATGATGGCGTGAAGTTAGTTTGTGTTTTGTCGTTTTATCACTGCGCCTTTGATTTTGCAAGTTAATTTGTGTTTTGTGCTTGTGCATGTTTTGCGCCGCTCTAAGCTTTCTGCATGTGCATGAGAGGTAGCGTAGACGGTTGTTGAGGGAGCCCTGGTTCTAGGAATAATATAGCCGCATCGGAATATGTCTGTACATGATACCGACACCGCGACACGCACCGTAGTGGGAGCAAGCTTTAGAAAAAAACCGTGTTATCCTCTACTCTCCGAAAAGGGAAACACGCACGTGTCTCACAGGGCTTCTCATTTACGTTTGTCATGTGGACCTTGTTGTATACTGAACTTACCTTTGCAGTAATACAGTAACTGCTCCAGTAAGATGTACAAGTTAATCTATAGGTTTTCCTTGTGTATCACGTGTTAACTGGGAATACCGTTCGGGTGCCTTTTGTTTACTTCCAAATTTAGTTAACCATACATTACTTCATCTGATTTTGGCAATTAGAAGAGATGCAGAATTCAGACAGTAAATAAGACTGGATGCTGTAGTTCACCATTATGAGAAATAGCTTTATACTACCTCTGTTTCGATGAATAAGGCACACACGCACTCCAAGACAAACTTTGACCAACAAAATTGAGCAACCAAATCTTGATTATATTGTATGTAATTAGTACCGTTAGATTCATATTGAAGAACACTTTCTAATGATGCTTATTTTATATAAACAATCTTTTTATAATTTGAGTAATTCTTAGTCAAAGAAAAACACGGAAAATGAGGACGCCTTATTCATTGGAATGGAGGGAGTACTTGAATAGTGGAGTTCATAACTAAATACCTTCTCCAGTTACTCCCCCTGTTCCTTAAAACAAGGCACGCATTTTTCTTTGAAAGATCAAGGCAGCA
>NC_061512.1:71602634-71672100 GCF_022539505.1 Lolium rigidum | reverse complement strand
ATCATATTTTAATACTTCTCCTTCAACCTTCCTCTCCCCCTTGGAGTTTACTAATGATCTTCAAACTTCCTTTCTTCTAATCATTAAACTCCAAGGTTAGAAGATTAGTCTTGGTCTAACTTGTAGTTTGTACTTTTCTAGAGTCTCACGAAGAATTCTTTGTGGTGTATCCACTCAGTTGTGGGTATCCATTATGAATCCTCCAATTAAAAAAAAAATTTACCAGCTACGAGATACTAGCTGTGAAATACTAGCTGCGGAATCCCCCTTTCTTTTAGGTAAAGAAATGTTCAGGCTGTGGCTATCTGGTACCAAATTGCAGACTACCTAGTACCAGATGTAGCTTATTGGATACCAGCTGTGGCTATGTTGTGGTTGTCAATATCTACCTACCAGCTGTGGCTACTTACATAGCTTTAGTTAAGATATACCTCACTTTACATTCTTTCTCTTCATGGTTATCCTATATCAGCTGCGGTCTTATCATACCAGCTACGACTTCACTTGTCTATTTTGCTTCTTCTAAGGTTTGTTTTACAAGATAACCACTTGTTGACACTATGAAAATAGTATTGTAAGTGACTTCACTTGCATTCCCTTCTTCCATAATGCATACGGCTCCACTTCTACTACTCCATATTCACTATTTTTCTCACTTTCATGATACTTCCATGTTGAAGTACTCCTTAATTAAGGATAAAAGTGAGTTTTGATTGGTCTTTCCTTTAGAGTATTGTGGTTGCTTCCCACAATTTGACTTCCTTCATCTAGTGAACCTTCATCTTTTCTTCAAAATCTCCAGAATTCGTCACTTCCTCACACGAACCTTTACCCTCTAGACCTAGAACATCAAGTAAGAGCTTGATATTGCAACATGCATTTGCATATCAAAGTCAAACTTCATGTATGGATCTAGTCAATCAATGAAAATCCAATAAAATCCAAGAAGATTCAGCTTTGTGCTTATAATACACATCCTTATATGCCTGAATATAAAAGTTGGGTAAGACATCCCTAAACATCGGGATCAGATGTGTAGTATATAACACCACATTACATAGGTTTAGGTCGTGATACTTAGCACGAATACGTGAATTTCTACTATTTGTCTCAACATTTATCTTAATTGCACATTTGCAATGAGACAAACTTGAAACAAAATGGCATGGGATAGTTGAAGTTAACCTAGTTTTCTTTGGAAGTACTAACAAAATAGGATACCATATATATGTGCTATTGAGGACTACTTCCTATAATACAATTAGTTCTAACATGTCTACTCTAAACACATGATTGTTTAGAATATACCACCGATAACTCTAGGATTTCTCTATGTGATATGCTCTAAATAAGCCTTCTTTAAATTAAGGACTATGGTTCTAACATACTTGGTACATTTATTAGGATTTTAAGGCCTAAGCTTTCGAATTATTCCTTAAATCCTACTCCTTATCATCCTTTTGTTATCATACTTATGATGTTCTTCTCCCTCGCATCATGATTCTCAAGTGAATCATATATGATTACCAACTTTACCATGAAAAGTAGACTGAAATACTCCTATTACTCTTCCTTACCTCCTATGATTGACTCATCATAGACATATACTACCATATATGACTTATCTCCCTTACTTAACATCAGTCATTTGACATTTTAAATGACTCTTACTTAACTATAACATGACTTGGTATACATCTTCCAATAGGATATCTTCCTTATGGTTGTATCCTCTCTTTGGACTACCATGTGTTGTATACCAGTTGTGGTCTACTACCACCCATTATCTTAAGCTTCAATGGTGTTCTATTTATTTTGGAATGAAGCAAGATAACTAATTCACTTTACTAAAGAAAATAGATAAGAAAGATTGACTCAAGTGTGTCAGGATTATTCTCAAGTGAATACCCATCTCAAGTCATAAGAATGGTTGATTTAACTAAGACATCTTCCTATAGACACTACCAGACCTATAGGTCTCCTTTAAAGGGTTTTAATCCTAGGGTCAAAGCATTTGCTACGATACCAGTTGTGGTGACCCAGCGTACCACCGCATGGTGTAGTACACAAGTCGTTGACATAACACAAGTGAAACACCGTTCCACTCATATTACATCTATCAGAGTGGTACAACAGAAACATATGCGAGTCCAAGGTATGTCTATAGAAGTACACACGAACTGTTTACATAAGATCAACACAACCTCATACTTTACAGTGAGGTAAAACTTCAAATAAAGCTCCAGAAGAACGACTCATAGTCTATCTTATTGCTAACTCAAGATTATCAGCTACTTGGCTTGCTATAGAATTCTAGCTACTTAGGTGCTAGGATTAGGGAAAGGTTCCCTTCTATTACTAGTCTAGGTTTCCATTATAGCTGATGCAGAAGTTGACTCCATTGACTTCTTTGATTGGATTCTTCATCTTGTTGCAGTTGGCTCCTCTGTCTTCGAGTTCCACGGTAGTTTCTCCTTCAGTGCCTTGATCTAAGAAGGGGGTTCAAATGGGATAGAATGAGTACGAGCGTACTCGAGCAAGTTCATATTAGGAAATAGGTGTATCATGCACTAGCTACGGCCATAGACCGGAAAGTCATAGGCCAATGCAAGTTTTTGTAATCATTTCTTCAAAAGGTTTATTTTATTCTGAAAACTATGCCCGTCGGTCTTCACAGGTTGACTAGAACTTCGTGGAGTTCCTTTCTGCCGCGTTCGCAGTTCCCTTCCCGGAACAGGGAGTGACAGATCACAATTCTTGATACCCTCTCGCAGAGGTGCGTTACTTTACCCCACAAGAGATCTTAACCTTGTTGCCGGCCGAGAGTATGTCCCCGTCCACACTTCCTTTGGTGTGAGGCCTAGTATAAGATCCAAGCCAATCACTGCCTTCTCCGCGACCCTGCAAACCCACCCTTTTGTCCAACCGTACACCTCCGGTAGACTTCCCCGATAATACGGCTTTACTCATGGTGTACTCCGGACAATCCCTCATAGATCGAAGAGCTTATCATCACTAATGGATGGGGATTTAAAAGGATTTCCCAACCTATTGCGGCAGTGCCTCCAGCACCCCACCGGCTCTCCGATCCGTTGGCGTGCAGAAGGGAAAAGATACAGCTGACTTCCCCAGAGCCATTATAGATCTTATGGATAACGCGATATGTACGGCGCTAGAATCACTGGACGACATTGGTACTTAGTCCTAGATGAGTAGTACCCATGCAATGGAACCTCCACCATATCAACACATACCATGGTTCCATTGCCCACCACATAGTCATATTCATAATTGTAAAATAATACTTTGCTTTTCAATGCATGAGTGATAAGTATAGTACTTTGCATATAGTTTGATACAAATAATCAAATGACATGAGCAAGCGATGAACTTGCCTTTCTTGACTGCAAGATTATGCAGGCAAAAGCTTCGATACGTGATAACTCCAAATGCTGAAATACCATCATCGTCCGGTAAGGACAATGTTTAAAGAAGCTGGCAATAATGCTACAATGCATAGTATGAGATGCAATCGTCCCGAGCGTAACCTAACCTCGATGATTTAGGATGTATGAGTTGTAAAGATTTCTTTAGGGTTGGTTGCACTTTTAGAATGGTTCTCAAACAAGGTTCTTATTAGGGTTTGGTTATATTAGCATCATAATCAAGTGATATAAGGCATCATAACAATCATACACATAAGAATAGTGATGGAATAGTATGTAAAGAACAGTTGTCAATTTTAAGTTCTACAGAACATGGTTGATGGTTACCTTTACTATATTTCAAAAGAATAACTTTTGAAGAACAGGTTAAATAAGAACAAGAACTACTATAAATAGAAGCTATAGAATTCTAGGGTTAACTATTGGATTCATTTAGTTTCACTAATAGGAACTAGTTGGTTCTTAACTTGGAATGGATTTCTATATAGCAAGTATTGGTAGATTTATTGCTATTAAGGTTTACTATGGCTTCACATTTGCTTTACTAAATAATTCCTAATGGTTCCTAAACTAAGTGGCTTATCATTTCCTAAGTAAGGTTTAGTTCGATAGGAACATGTGATGTGATTTGCTACACAAAGTTGATACTAGGGTTTATCATTATGGTTCTACTAGGGTTTAATGATTGAGGTTGATCTTAATGGTATGGTATATAAGAGTGGTGATCAATGGTACTAATTCAATTACCAAGTTAGGGTTTCTACCTAGGTGATACTAGTGCATCATGTAGGTTTTAATTAAGAATAGGAACATGAAATGATAATCTCATGTGAATTGGTTTTATGTTAATGGATCATGAGCATGCATTCATTGGTTGTTTATTAGGGTTCTATATGTAAATTAAATCTCCCATGATCACATGTTATAAACCCCTAGGGTTTTAGGGTTGCACTAATTCAGGGTGATCACATGAAATAATGAGATCAAGGTTCATGTTTATGTTAGAATTAGGATTTCTAAATTATGGTACAACTCTACAAATGATAATTGACAAGATAGGTGTGGTTACTATTTACTTTGAAACAACATTACTAATGGTTTGACATTTTATTCATGTTCACAAGAATTTCTAAATATTTAAGAAAATAGAAAATAACAATTTTCAAATTAGGGTTTATGAATTATCACTAATATTTTAAGTAAATGAAACATGATCATGAAACTAATCTTAATATTTTATTTAGTTACTGAATAGTTAAAATTTAAATTTGAAACTTCACTAATTATTGAATTCAAATTGTATTTTTAAATAATTGAAATGGCATAATTAATAAGGTTAAAAAAAATAAGTGGATTTTTATTTTGACACACATTTTTGTTTTATATTTTATTTGAATAGAGTTTATTTTTGTGAGCATTTTGATATATTATTCATATTTTTCTGAGTTGAAATGGATTTTATATAATTTTGTAAAGTTTCAGTTATTTACTGGAATTTGAAATAAAACGAAAACACTAAACATACCGATTCGGTTACACACCCAGAGACAGACAGGTGGGGCTACTGCCACGTTGGATGCCACGCAGGCAACGACTGGTCAAAGTGGACTGGGGCTGTTGACCGTACCGACGTTTAACCGCCAGCGGCCAGAGCACGGTGGCGCCGCCGATTTAGGGTTCCCCGGGACGCTCCGATAGGTTTTTCTGGACCTCCTCGACATTCTAAACTCGATGGTGATGATGCCTTTCCGAAATGACCACCGGAGCTAGCTCCGACGAGGACTACCGCGGCCATGAACTCTGGCGAGATATCGAAATACGGCTACGGTTGATGCCAGGAAACGAAAGTGGGTTCTAAAGATGCGGAATCTCACCGTGAAGCTCAAGGTGTGGTCGGCGACGACGATGACTGCCGGAGTTGAGCTTGATTTGACCATTGCCGGTGATGTGCCGAGAAAGGAACGCCGAAATTGGATTGATCCCGAGCTCCCCTTGACGCTCTGATCCTCCAGGATGCTCTACGCGGCCTGGCGCTTCCAACGAGCCACTGCACGAACTCCGGGATGCTCTCAATCGACGGTGCCATAGAGGTCACCGGCGACAGAGACTTGCAGCTAGAGGAAGAATTAGGAAACGAGGGAGGATAAGGATGGGAGCCTAGGGTTTCTCGAGCCGTGGCGATCTCTTCGACCTATTTATAGCTCCAAGCACGGTCTGGTTCGACGGTGATGCTTGGCGGTGAGCGTCCAGGATGCGGCGGTGTTCCAGTTAGGGTTTTTGGGCGGGAATCGTAATAATCCTACTGGCAACGGATTCCAAAGTCCTGCGGTCGAGCTCTGGGACGTCTGACGAGGTCCGGGCTGTTCTTATCGACAACGAGGACGTGGCCGAGGCTTCACCTCTGCGCTGTCGTCGTCGGGGAAGAAGAAGAAGGTGGCTTTCTTCTTCGCACGATTCTTAAAGCGAATCGATACGGTGGGCTGGTGCTTAGTTCGTGGGCTGGGCTACTGGTGGGCTTGCGTGGACGTGGTGGTGATGGGCTGCTGCGGTGCTGCTTGGCCTGCCAGGTAAGTTTCCCTCCATTTTCTTTTTCAAATTTCTGTTTTCTTTTCTGTTTTTATTTACTGGTTTTAACTTGATTTGAATTATGTGTTGTTTTGCAGATTCTAAAATATTTTAATATCAGAACAATTTGATAATGCTACCTGTTGTATTGTTTTGTTTATAAACAACCATTTCATAATTGATTAATTTGGTGTTCTTGTGAAATGCATTTTAAATTGAAAATGAACATGGTTTTAAATGTTTATCTCTATTCCTTTTATTTAGGAACCACTCTGTTTGAATGGTTGAAAATTATAACATGTGCTTGGTGAACACTTTGTTAAGTTTGACTTGTACATCATAATATGGATTGTGCACATATTATAATTATAGCTAGAGTTTAAAATAAATGGCAATAGGAATGGATTGGTTCATGATTTTATGTGAAGAATTGTTTCCAAAGGTTTAAGAATATGGTTGTCTTCACTCTGTGTTAAATAATCTTGCTTAGCAAACTACTGACTTGAATTATTTAAGATAGATCCTAAGCTCATTATGGTTAACTCAACTACTTCTATGAATTCTATTTTATTTAGTTCACTAAACAAGGTAGTTGGATAGCAAAGTGAAATAGGGTATTGATTTCATTCTACTCACCAAAAGCATTTAGTCCTAAGTATAGATGGCTTGGTTTATATTTGTGATCCATGATACACAAGTGGGAACATAATTTTATGTGGTGTGAATTCTACTTGAAAGGTTTAGGGTTTTACATACGCTTCACTAAATTGAAGTATAAATAGGCATGAGGCATGGCAGGGTTCTAATTATAATCCAAGTTAATCCATGGGTTGGAATTCAAATGTAGTTTAGGGTTTAAGTAGTGATCACCAATGTGATACACAACTAGGATTAGAATATGAGCATAAGCTTTGGTTATGTTTCACTAATGGAATATGGCTCTCATCTACAAGATTAAAGGTTGGTTTAAACAACTAAGATTTAATACTACTCTAAAATTCTCTAGGATAGGCATGTATGGTTAGCATCTATAATCTCTCTCACTTCTAAATGTCTTGTAATATCCTAAGGTCCTACTCAAGATATGATGATATGATCCTCTAAATATATGGTTTGCCTAGGTATTCTACCTTGGTATCTTCTGTAGCTTGTTCTTCAGGAAATCTGATAAACCTGCATCTTGTGGTATGCCTCCACCTCCTAGCTTCTTCATCTTGATCCTAGCTAATGCATGGAGTGGCTCTATGTGTGTGTTTCCTTGTTTCATGCTACAAGATGATGAAATGGATGAAGGGTGTGGCTCTATTTATAGGCTTGGGCAAGCTCTAGTATCATGACACATAGGTGGTGACTCTTGTGTTGGTTTGATGAGTAAGGTGCTTGGTTGTCATGCCCTCATCCATAGCAATCCTTTGAGCATGAGGTGGCAAAGCTTGGAAAGCAAGTCATGTAGATATTTTCATCCCACATGGCATAGAGATTATCCTCTCATATGATTTATTTTTGGATAGCCAAGTGGCATTTGCTACTAAATATCATGTGGATGGTTTTATTATTGTGGATGAGTCATCATACCATCTTTGATTGGATTTACATTATAATATTGGTAAAAAGGTTAAGGTTGAGGGTTATTTCTCAAGTTTGGATAGTTGGTGTTTGAATTCATCTAGGCATGATCATATGAGTTTCAAAATACTCATAGTTAGTTTTATTCAAATAGTTTGAACTATAATTCGTAATGTAAATGGATTTAGTTTTATGATATTCCATGTATTTAATAAGTTATGATTTAAATAAGAATGTGTGGCTTTTATGCACTTTAGACCCTGTGGTTTGCCTTATTTATAAGTGAATTAAATTACACACAAAGGTAGTTGCTAACTTTTAAGTGTTAATAAGTTAGGGTTTGATTCTTATAGAATGTGTTGTTGTAAATATAATTCCATTTGATCTAATCCATAGATCAAATCATCTCTACCCAAAACAAGGTTTTAACAAAGATCACGAGTGAAGTTTATAGCGCTTGACTTGATGATCTACTTCAATTCCAGCAAGTCAAGTGAAACTTCGGTCCTCCACTTCATATTGCCCGGTTTGCTTAGCGAAGCTCCGCCGGACTTCTACACCGCCACCGAGCACCACGCCGTCGTGCTTGTCGGATTCAAGAAGGAGCTACTACTTCCGCTGCCCGCTGGAACGGGAGGTGGACGTCGTCTTCATCAACAACCGAACGTGTGACCGAGTACGGAGGTGCTGGCCGTTCGTGGCGCCGGAACCGATCGTGATCAAGATCTTCTACGCGCTTTTGCAAGCGGCAAGTGAACGTCTACCGCAGCAACAAGAGCCTCATCTTGTAGGCTTTGGAATCTCTTCAAGGGTGAGACTCGATACCCCCTCGTTGCTACTGTCTTCTAGATTGCATCTTGGCTTGGATTGCGTGTTCGCGGTAGGAAAATTTTTGTTTTCTATGCAACGTTATCCTACAATTCTAGCTTTATGCGTGATTCTAAACGCTGTAAGACTAGGTTTTACTTCCCTGCGGTGGTTGCAACCACCATCTCGTTAAGGGATTTCAAAGCTAACATCTACGATAAGTACACCTGGAGCTCTTTCGATGCAGTTCATTTCGAATATTTCAACAGCCCGGAGGGAAGATTTGTTCCACTAATTTCCGAAGACGATACTGGGAATTCTTTTTTGCTTTGAATGCTTCTTGCCGGTTCGGTAAAATTCGTATCCATGTGGACAGGGGCCGGGCATCATCGCAGTGCTGGGGCATCATCAGGTGGTCGGGCATCATGTCTCTCTACTGCTGCTGCCTCTGCTAATAGTGTGCGCCGTGGCGCTCCTTGTAGGTCCACAGCAGCACCATCTGTCCCCAGTACTAGTGGTAGCCAGATCGTTCGTACGGTCTATGTGGAGGACGATGCAGACATTGAGGATCAGTCTCCTCAAGATGATGAGGATGAGTCGATGTTTCCTGAATTGGTAGATCGATGCGATAAGCGTGCAATGGAGGATCAATACATGGAAGATATTGCTTTTGGTGCCGGATTTGATGACACCGATGATGAAGAGAAGAATGAGAATGATGACAGCCTCGTTTTAGCCGATTACGAAGGTGAAGACTTGCCAACAATTGAGTGGAACAGGGAGAATCCCCAGCTTGTAGAAGGCACCGTGTTTCAAACGATGATGGACTGCCGTAATGCATCCTAGCATTCACTTTATGGGAGAGAGACACGCTCCGCTGTAGCATATGGACAAGTATGTCCTTAGGCTTTACTCATAGTATTCATGGCGAAGTTTCTTCTTCGTTAAATTGTTATATGGTTGGAATTGGAAAATGCTACATGTAGTAACTCTAAAATGTCTTGGATAATTTGATACTTGGCAATTGTTGTGCTCATGTTTAAGCTCTTGCATCATATACTTTGCACCCATTAATGAAGAAACACTTAGAGCTTGCTAATTTGGTTTGCATATTTGGTTTCTCTAGAGTCTAGATAACATCTAGTATTGAGTTTTGAACAACAAGGAAGACGGTGTAGAGTCTTATAATGTTTACAATATGTCTTTTATGTGAGTTTTGCTGCACCGTTCATCCTTGTGTTTGTTTCAAATAACCTTGCTAGCCTAAACCTTGTATCAAGAGGGAATACTTCTCATGCATCCAAAATACTTGAGCCAACCACTATGCCATTTGTGTCCACCATACCTACCTACTACATGGTATTTATCCGCCATTCCAAAGTAAATTGCTTGAGTGCTACCTTTAAAATTCCATCATTCACCTTTGCAATGTATAGCTCATGGGACAAATAGCTTAAAAACTATTGTGGTATTGAATATGTACTTATGCACTTTATCTCTTATTAAGTTGCTTGTTGTGCGATAACCATGCTTACGGGGACGCCATCAACTATTCTTTGTTGAATATCATGTGAGTTGCTATGCATGTCCGTCTTGTACGAAGTAAGAGAGATCTACCACCTTAATGGTTGGAGCATACATTTTGTTAGAGAAGAACATTGGGCCGCTAACTAAAGCCATGATTCATGGTGGAAGTTTCGGTTTTGGACATATATCCTCAATCTCATAAGAGAATAATAATTGTTGCCACATGCTTATGCATTAAAGAGGAGTCCATTATCCGTTGTCCATGTTGTCCCGGTATGGATGTCTAAGTTGAGAATAATCAAAAGCGAGAAATCCAAAATGCGAGCTTTCTCCTTAGACCTTTGTACAGGCGGCATGGAGGTACCCCATTGTGACACTTGGTTAAAACATGTGTATTGCAATGATCCGGTAGTCCAAGCTAATTAGGACAAGGTGCATGCACTATTAGTATACTATGCATGAGGCTTGCAACTTGTAAGATATAATTTACATAACTCATATGCTTTATTACTACCGTTGACAAAATTGTTTCATGTTTTCAAAATAAAAGCTCTAGCACAAATATAGCAATCGATGCTTTCCTCTTTGAAGGACCATTCTTTTACTTTTATGTTGAGTCAGTTCACCTATCTCTCTCCACCTCAAGAAGCAAACACTTGTGTGAAGCTGTGCATTGATTCCTACATACTTGCATATTGCACTTGTTATATTACTCTATGTTGACAATTATCCATGAGATATACATGTTACAAGTTGAAAGCAACCACTGAAACTTAATCTTCCTTTGTGTTGCTTCAATACTTTTACTTTGATTTATTGCTTTATGAGTTAACTCTTATGCAAGACTTATTGATGCTTGTCTTGAAGTACTATTCATGAAAAGTCTTTGCTTTATGATTCACTTGTTTACTCATGTCATTACCATTGTTTTGATCGCTGCATTCATTACATATGTTTACAAATAGTATGATCAAGGTTATGATGGCATGTCACTTCAGAAATTATCTTTGTTATCGTTTTACCTGCTCGGGACGAGCAGAACTAAGCTTGGGGATGTTGATACGTCTCCGACGTATCGATAATTTCTTATGTTCCATGCCATATTATTGATGATACCTACATGTTTTATGCACACTTTATGTCATATTCGTGCATTTTCTGGAACTAACCTATTAACAAGATGCCGAAGAGCCGATTCTTTGTTTTCGCTGTTTTTGGTTTCAGAAATCCTAGTAACGAAATATTCTCGGAATTGGACGAAATCAAAACCCAGGGTCCTATTTTGCCACGAAGCTTCCGGAAGACCGAAGAGGAGTCGAAGTGGGGCCACGAGGGGCCGCCACCATAGGGCGGCGCGGCCCCGGCCCTGGCCGCGCCGACCTATGGTGTGGGGCCCTCGTGTGGCCCCCCACGTTGCCCTTCCCCCTACTTATAGCCTCCGTCGCGAAACCCCTGATACGAAGAACCACGATACGGAAAACCTTACTGAGACGCCGCCGCCGCCAATCCCATCTCGGGGGATTCTGGAGATCTCCTCCGGCAGCCTGCCGGAGAGGGGATTCATCTCCCGGAGGACTCTTCACCGCCATGGTCGCCTCCGGAGTGATGAGTGAGTAGTTCACCCCTGGACTATGGGTCCATAGCAGTAGCTAGATGGTTGTCTTCTCCTCATTGTGCTTCATTGTTGGATCTTATGAGCTGCCTAACATGATCAAGATCATCTATCCGTAATGCTATATGTTGTGTTTGTCGGGATCCGATGGATAGAGAATACCATGTTATGTTAATTATCAAGTTATTACCTATGTGTTGTTTATGATCTTGCATGCTCTCCGTTATTAGTAGAGGCTACGGCCAAGTTTTTGCTCTTAACTCCAAGAGGGAGTATTTATGCTCGATAGTGGGTTCATGCTGCATTGATACCGGGACGATGATGAGAAAGTTCTAAGGTTGTGTTGTGTTGTTGCCACTAGGGATAAAACATTGATGCTATGTCTAAGGATGTAGTTGTTGATTACATTACGCACCATACTTAATGCAATTGTACGTTGCTTTGCAACTTAATACTTGGAAGGGGTTCGGATGATAACCTGAAGGTGGACTTTTTAGGCATAGATGCGGTTGGATGGCGGTCTATGTACTTTGTCGTAATGCCCAATTAAATCTCACTGTACTTATCATGACATGTATGTGCATTGTTATGCCCTCTCTATTTGTCAATTGCCCGATCGTAATTTGTTCACCCAACATGCTTTTATCTTATGGGAGAGACACCTCTAGTGAGCTGTGGACCCCGGTCCATTCTTTTATACTTGAAATACAAATCTGCTTGCAATACTTGTTTTTACTTGTTTTCTCTGCAAACAATCATCTTCCACACAATACGGTTAATCCTTTGTTACGACAAGCCGGTGAGATTGACAACCTCATCTGTTTCGTTGGGGCAAAGTACTTTGGTTGTGTTGTGCGGGTTCCACGTTGGCGCCGGAATCTCCGGTGTTGCGCCGCACTACATCCCGCCGCCATCAACCTTCAACGTGCTTCTTGGCTCCTCCTGGTTCGATAAACCTTGGTTTCTTTCTGAGGGAAAACTTGCTGCTGTGCGCATCATACCTTCATCTTGGGGTTCCCAACGAACGTGTGAGTTACACGCCATCAGAAGGTAATGCACAAGGAATGTTTTAGAAGGGCTTTTGTTTGTTTCAAAGCTTGCTGGAAAGGCTTTTTGGACGGTTGCAGGCCTTATTTGGCCGTGGATGCATCAGCTCTTCATGGCAAGTTTAAAGGACAGCTAGTTGCTGCTCATTGCGGTTGATGGACATAATTGGATGTTCCTCGTTGCTTATGGGGTTTTGGAGGTTGAGTCGGAGGAAAGTTGGACTTGGTTTCTGCAGAATTTGCGCGACCTTATAGGTCATCCACCAGGACTTGTTATCCACACAGACGCTTGCAAAGGTTTGGAGACTGCGGTAGAAGCAGTATTCCCTGGAGTGGAGCATAGGGAATGTATGCGACACTTGGTACATAATTTTACAAAGAAATTCAAGGGTAAAGTTTTTACTGACAATTTTTTGGTATTTTCTCTATTACAATTTCTTTGATTTTCTAGCAACGATTAAGAGCTTGATGTTAGCTTTCCGAAAAAACCTAAGTCTTTCAACATGGGAGCCTAGATGCAAATGATATCACTTTTTCGTTAGAGCAGTTTTATGACGGTTCTAGGTCCGGTCAACTGGCACTAGTAGTGAAACAAAGCTGCTTTAGTTGGTTACATATAAATTAACGTGAATCAAACCTAAGCCCATATACAGTGGGGTTCTAGATTTGGTCTAGTCCCTAGTTTGCTCACCCGAACTAGTCTGGTCGAAGGTTGGTTAGACCGACTTCAAACTAGAAGTCCCAGTTTTGCTTCCAAAAAGCAGATTTAGCTTGTCCAATAAAAAGGGACGTCTTCCCCATCATTTTTGCTGGTTCAGGAGCATATTTTCTCTTACCATCATTAGTGACTTCAAAATCTTCCTCCTAATCCATATTGCTTCCTTTTGAGGGGTTTGAGAGAGGAGGTCTAGATCTACACAATCCCACCACTCAATTCCCTTTGATGTGAGGGGAATTTTCGGATTAAGATTCTATGGTCATTAGTTGACTTTCTCTTTGTTCTTCCACTCTAATTACTCTCTAGCATCTGTTACATCGGTAGCATTTGAAAGAAAAGGATATGAGAACACTCCTTGGTGTTTTTTGCTTTGCATTCTGACATTGTGTTGACATCTACATTTCGATTGGTTCGAGTGAGAAACAGTAAGCTTGTTTTCTTGGAGGGTAATAACCTCCTACTTGGTTTGGGGGTTGGTGCTAATGACCTCTTCGTTGATTGTGAAAGATTGTGAAGATGCTTGTGCTTCTCTTTTGTGGAGCTTCCCATCTCTAGAGTGAAAGGAAAACTGACCAACGAAAAACCCCTAACTTTGTGGAGGGGCTCGGAGAGGAAGGTCAGCATTCATAACGTTCAGGGGTATTTCGTGCTAACCATCCAATGATGACATGCCTTATTTTCAAGGAGGAAACACCGGGATACATCTCCGTCTCCAAGTGGACCTCTTATCTGCATACATGATAAGAGTTTTTGTGCTTCATATGCTACGACCATTTCACTTTCTCCGATCAACAACCTTGACTATAATTTTACTTACAATATGTCTATAAAATTAGAATAAGTGTATATATGTGAAATAACAATATCTCACACAAAAAATACAGTGATACCATTCGAGATATGTGAATTAGCGGCGCACGATACCATTTTACCGTGCATGGATATAATGAGAAAAAAATTCGGAAAAATAAAGGAAAAAAACTGAGGAAATTCACAAATGACTGAATCTGAATGAGTAGGAAGAAAACCTAGGACAGAGAATTGAGGACCGCGACCGTCCCGTCCCCTCCTAAAACCCCAATCTTGTCGGGTTACGCGCCCACATTTCCATTCCCCTCCGTCTCCGCCGGCGCCGGCGCCTCCTCCAACCCCGCGCCGCGCTAGGGCTTATCAGCCAATTCGCCCCCCAACGCTCTCCAGGTACAAACCCTCGACACCCCGCCATTCCGCCCTGCGAGGAAGATGCAGGCCACCGGGAGCGTGACCTGGGTCGTCGGCGCGCAGGCGTCCGTCTTGGGGAGATGCACCGGCGGCGGGGCACCATACCCGTCCTCCTCCTCTGCTCCGTCAGGTGGTAGGTTCCAGGGCCTCGGCGCCGTGCGGTGCTGCGTGCAGACGCAGGCGCAGGAGAAGAAGCCGCGGGTGAGGAAGACCAAGGAGGAGCGGAGGGAGATGGTCGAGTCCTTCGTTGACACGTACTGCCCCCATACCTTTCCCTGCCGCTTCAGTTGCTTATCGCTTTGAATTTCGTGTGTGTAGGTCCGTACCGTGTATATTTAGCATGCTCTCGTTCTGATTGTTGGTGCTAAATCCAAGTGTTGACGGTATGCCATTTGCAGTTATAGGGCAAGCATGCCGCGTCTGTAAATAAATCTTATAACCAGAATTGTACATCATTGTCAACTAGTTATCTTCACCTAGAAACCAGATTTGTTCTATTTCCTTTCCTGGTGTCATTTGTTTGCCACTACGATTTAGCGCAAACATTCTGCAATCATTGATAGTTGTATATTTTTGCCATCCTTTATAGAAATTTTGTACTACAAGTCTACTTTTCTAGTGTTCTGTTTCTTAGAAACATGATGTACCTCTATGTTGTGTTTGCCGCATGATCTGCACTGTATGATTTATCCAGTGTTCCTATTTTTTGCATTTTGGTTTATTCGATTGGAAACGGACAATGGGGAAGCGCGTTTTTTCTACCGAGGCTGCTCATAGTGGGAAGTAACTTAGACTAGTAACATATGTCATGTTACTAGTCTAAGTTACTACCTCCATAGTGGGTAGTAACTTAGATGTGGTCTCATGCATTGTGTCATTTATTACGTTGTAGACTCATATTGCCTTGGAATGCGTGATGTTATGGTAACATAGCTAGTTACCACCTCACTCTTTTTTTTTTTAATTATTGTCATGCCATGTCACCAAAATACCTTGGAATGTGTGATGTTACCACCTATGTTACCCCCACTATGAGCAGTCTGAGATTATTCAGTTTTCCCTATTTCATCATATGTACCTTTTGCTGGTTGTATTTATTTTTCGCTGTATTAATCCAGTTTGCATTGCTATTGTCCCATTCAGGTATCGGGTTTCAAACAATGGGAAATTTCCTTCAGTCAATCTTACACACAAGGAAGTCGGAGGATCATACTATATAGTCCGTGAAATTGTGAGAGATATCATCCAAGAGAACAGAGTTCTTGGCCCTGGTGGCTTGAATGCCAAGACCTTGAGTTTTGAGGATAGCCCTGATTCTTCAGAATTATCTACGGCAGATGAATTGGGCCAACACAACATAGAGATATTAGACATGTCTGACAAGGACGAAGCATTTCCAATGCAAAAGAATTTCATAAGCACTCAGCAACTACTTGGTTCAGATATTCTCTTGGAGCCTGGTATTCTGAATAGTGTAGCCAAAAATGGGAACGTAGGAGATGCAGCGTGCTTGGAGGAGGACCTTGAGAAACAAGATGAAGCCTTGTATTTGAAATCAGAGATTAGTAGTTCTGAAATGCAAGCCCCTTCACTTGCCCATGTTTCTGATTTGCATCGTGAAATTGATCTCAACACTCTCGAGGATTCTCATGAGGGTACAACCATCACTGATGAAGTTACTCATTTCTCAGATCCTAGTGATGTTTCTCAAATAAATGGTGCGCTTCTACACGAGCACGTGGCATTACCTGATGACTGTGATGACATAACTAATAGTGCTGTTGATGAAGCTAATCTTTGCCTAGAAAATGGAGTTTTTCAAACAAGTCGGGTCCTAATAGAGGAGCATGAGATATTGCCTGAAACTGCAAGTATCATGACTGGGGATGTTCAGATTACAGATGGCGAATTTATATCTCCAACATCTGCAAATCAAATGGATGCTTATATCTCAGAAACAAGTGCAGAAACTTTAGCCGTGTCTATTGACTGTCAGGATGTGGTTGAGCAACCTCTGCTTGATGCCGACCCAAACGGACAAGCTACGTCAGAAGATCTTGCTTCTCAACCAGCATTGGATTCAAAGGTCAGTCGAGAAGTTAATTCAGTTTTCTGCAAGAATTGGTCAAATTGTGTAGAATCGCGTAGTCTGTAGTATTATTTTACAAGTGTGTCATAGCCTTTATGGAACATATAATCTCCCAAAGAACTGGGTTTATCATTTGTGCTATGGCATTGAACGGCACCATTATGTTTTACTTTTTGTTGGACCCCTTTTGGTTGTAACTTACTTTCTTATTTTTTGGTATGGCCAATTCACATTATTCTGCTTCTTTATAGGGGTTGTTGCAAAAGGAAGACCAGGATGTCACATTAGAGAAAGCTGAAAGTATATTGAAGAAATCAGTATCTGGCATCACAAGCGAAGAACTGGAGGCAAGCAAGGCCAAGCATGAACATGGGATAAACACCACGACAACTATCAGCAGGCATGTACTTTACATTCTCAACTTAGGTTGCATGATTGCTGTCTATAAGTTTGTTCATATATCAGAAAACGCGATAACATATTAGGTAAGTCAAAAATAAAAGATCATCATGTTCTTGTGTACCTGTTAAAGATATATTATACATATCCTTACATGATTTAGACCCTCTGGAGGTATCATTTGAGCCAGTTACTCAGTCCAGTGTAAAACTCATCTGGGATCGCTCTGCAACTACAACATCTTAGTGCAAATTTAGGCAAAGGTGGAGCTATAGAACAGCTATACATGATCAAGCTGTAAATTTAGCCACAAGGGACCACCAAATAACCTGCTAGTAGATATTCTATTGGTAATTGGATTGGGTATAGGTAGGTTATACATTGCTTCAATAAGATCATCTGTTAACCATTCAACTCAAACATGATTGAAGTTATTGCAGAGTCTAGGACCACAATTTCGTTTCTTATATCGGCACAGGCCACTGCTTTAAACCTTTATTTGTGATATTAACAGTTTAGAGCTTTCCTTTATTACGATCACTTGTGTATTTATATACTTCTGTGCTCAAGGGGGCCATGTGCTAAGATGGGGTACGCTGGTCTAGAAACCTTCTTATAGATCTGTTGCAACACAATACAAAGATTTGTTAGAATCACCACACAAAAATGAGTGGATTGTCTGTTAAGGATTTGCATTTTGTAGCACATAATAAGCTTGCTTTGCCAGGAGAGGGGTCAGAGGGGCAGTTTGGCCAAGAAATACCTTTGCCAAGTTAGGGGAGCGGAATTGGCTCTACAGCATCGTTTCTTTCCCTTCCTGAGAAAAGAACTACTCTCAGCACCAGATGCGGTAGGCCAGTAGTATCTGCATGTGTGACTCCCCTGCCGAACAATCAAACAAGGGCCATGGGCAAAGGAACCAAACTGACTCTACAGTGTTGAGCGGCCAGCTCACAATACTACACTTTTGTCTTGAAAGTGTAGTTCTGTGGCAGGTTTTTCTGTAGAATTGTGAAAATAGTACATAGTATAGAGTTGAGTTTTGTGACGTTACATACAAAAAGCATGGTTCTAAGAAATATTACATGCCAAAAGTCTAGTGCTGTGAAATATTTTCTCAGTGCAGTTTTGACCAGAAAGAAGTTTTTGTGATGCTTACTTTAGTACCAATTCTGAACTCAAAGTCATAGTCTATCAAGCAAACAAACCTTCCATTCTAATTTAAACATTTTTTGTATCGAAAACAGTTATTTCAACCTTTCCATTTACTTTTCTAGTCTTGTTCAAATCTTGGATTTGTTCATTGTAATGTGATTTTCCGGGGGCAGAAGTTGAATCAATGCTGTAGCATGTAATATCTATTGGGGGAAATAGGTATGGTTTACATGCAAGTGCAAAGAAAGGAAGAACACAACCAGAAATCTTACTACATAAAAGAAAGCAACTGGTGTATGTACATAACTAGGTCTCCCAAGATCAAAACTTATTTACTTGCCCAGGAATGGGATTAACCATGCCAAATGTTTGATAACTCATATTGTAGTTACCACTTGTCTTTGTTTGATTACTCTTAGACATACACCGTCAAAGCATAACATCAGTCTAACTTCTTTTTCATGTTGTGCTTTAATGACCTGCAGGGGAACTGGGAAGGGACAGCATAAGAAAGAGGACAACCTATTTTGGCTTATCATCAGGGCATTTGTTGTTTCTATGTCCAAGTTGTGGGCAAAATGAGAGATGTGCAGTATGCATCGTTTTCTGGTACCGCTGCCTGGGATGTCTTCCTGCCTACTGGGAAACGAGAAGTGCTTTGTGAAGTTCCAGTTCCCTGATGCATATAGAGATTCTTCTTGCGCCGCACCACCGTGCTTTAGGATGTTATCGTTGGTTTAGTACTTTAGTTTATAGCTTATTATTGTAGTTCAGGTGTGTCGTTTGGTCAACTTGCCCTGCTGTGTCAACTTGACCCGTCCAACTCTAAAATCTATCAGGAGTATTATCTCATTTCGTACAAGATCTCTCCGAGCCTTGCAAGTAGCACTTCGTCCATTCTCTGATTGAATCAAGTATCAACAATTTCCTGTTGAATTTTCTGGAAGTATGGAAGCTTGTGCCTTTCACGCAGCTTGGAGCATCATTTTACAACTTTACACCTTGATGCTTTGGCGCCAATGCTTGTTTGCTATGAATCTATTCTGATCTACACAAGATTTTCTGTCCATTTACAGAATTTGGAGTCTAAGCACGTAAATGAACACAAATTAGTCGCTTACACTTAATCTCAAGGTAGTGCTTCCACAGTTAAAACAAGATTCCCACTATGCACAGATGTATACAACTTACGTAAAAATACACCTGATTCATAGTATTTTGCAAGGACCAAAGTACTGCTGGAACGGAAGGAGAATATTTTGATTGCTCTGGGCTTGGTATTATTACCATGTCAAATTTACCTCTGCGCTCATTCTAATTCGGATTCGTAAGTTCACAGGAGCTATGACTTGTCACAGCATATAAACAAACATTTCATCCTGGATCATCCAATCAAACACTTTTTTTTGAGGGATCTATAACGTAACTTTTCCTCCCGTCTCCTCTCAGCCGCCGCCTCAACCCTAGCCGCCTCTAGTTTATCCTCCTCCATAGATTGGTTCCCCCTCCTCCGGTCGGCTTCGGCGGCGTCGGGAGGAGTGGGGAACCCGATCTATGCGTGGAGTTTCGAATAAAAGTATTGTTTTCATTAGATTATGTTAGGATTTTGGTAGCCGCCTTCTTGTTGGTTTCTCCTTAATGGAGATGGCATCGTCTGCAACAAGTGATCTTCTTCCCGGTGTCGATGGTGGTGTTGAAGAATCACAATTTTCTAGGTATGGATCTTCAGATCTTGCTTCGCCAGATCGATTTTGGATCTTTTGTCGTTGTTGCCGCGAGGAGGATTATCCTCGCAGTTTTTGTCCCGGCTGCTACGTCCTCGACAATGGTGATTCGTACTCTCGGCTCTCCATCGATAACGACAAAGCTAGTCGGTTATTATTCTCTGATATACTGGTGTTGGTACTCTTGCCGATGTTGTATGACTGCTTTAATGGTTGTGTGCGTGCACGCAGCCTTGGCATTGCGGCTCAAAAAATTATGGGAGAACTTTCGTCAGTATCTACAAGTCTATGGTTCGTTATCTATCTTTGGCTGCCTTCAGAAGAGTACAAGATTGTGTTCTGGAAGAAGAAAGAAATTGAAGACCTCGAAGATTTGTTATTATCTTTTAGACTTTATTTTGTAATCGTTGGAGTCAGTTCATGTATCTCTACCATGTACTATTTGTTGCTATGAATATATGTGGTATTGATTGTCAAAAAAAAAACACTTTTTTTTGAACTTCACAATCAAACACAGTTTATTACATCTCAAGGCATTACTGTTGAGACTTCACCAATAGGGTATTTGCTTGTCAGTTTCAACAGTCTTACAGTTTGCTCATCCATCGAGACCTTATCCTCATCCATTCGTTCATCTATGATCAGAGGCATCATCTCAGCCTTAGCGTAAGTGCGCAGGACGGAGTTATAAATCTCGGTCGTGACATACCCTGCTCCTCGAAGCACAACGAGGAGCTCCTCTGCAGCTTCAATGTCACCTTTCTTCTCAACATGCGAAAAGATAGCCGCAACAAGTTCAGGGTTTGGCTCCCACTTCTCCAAGCTTGACAGGGCTTTCTTCACGCAGTCAAGAACTTTATCCACCCTCTCATTGCTTCCAAGATAACCCCAAACAAACAGCTCCCAGGTGCTATAGCTGGGCTTGACTCCTTTCTCCACAATGGACTGGAGAAAACTCTCGGCCTTCTCCATCTCGCCATTCTTGATGTAAAACGAAAGGATCGTGTTGGGGATCCTAGAATCTTTCGTTCCCGACTCCGACTCCCATTCAGCGTAAACACTCTCCGCCGCCGCGATATCGCCGAACCTCGTAAGCGAAGTAAGCATGCACTTGTACTCGGCGTCGCTGAACTTCCTGAAGGTTTCCCTCATCTTGGTCCACACCCTGTCCAAGTTGCCCCTATCCTCGAGGCTCGCGTACAAGGTGAGCAGCGACGAGTACGCGGGCCGCTCCTTCCTGGAGGCCCTCTTCTCCATCTCCACGAGCGCGTCCCGCCCCTCGACACGCATCCCGGCGCTGACGTAGATGCTGGCCATCAGGCTGAACGTCATCCAGTCAGGAACCACCCCGTCGTCCTCCATGAGGCCGCGCACCCTCTCCGCGCCCTTCACGCTGCCCTTCCGGGAGCAGTAGGTGAGCCAGATGTTGTAGGTGACCAGGTCCGGCACCGCGTACCGCCTGAGCTCCTTGACCGTCTCGGGCACCCTGTCGAGGTCGCCGGTGGACATGTAGAGCGACATCATGTGGTTGAAGGGCAGCGCGCACACGAGGTACCCCGCGCGGCCCATCTCCCGCAGCATGGCCTCGGCCTTGTCCCGCGCGTTGTGTTGAGCGTAGGCGTGGAGGAGGGCGGTGCAGGTGGACGGGCCCTTCGCCCGCTCCGGCATGTCCTCGAAGAACTTCTCCGCGCTCGCCAGGCCTCGCAGTTTGGCGACCAGGTCCAGGTGCACCGCGTGGTCCCCCGGGAGCAGCTTCATGTCCGGCTGTGTTCTCATCCACTCGCAGATCTGCGTGATGGGGGTCAGGTCGAGCGGCAATACGGCGAACAGGTGGTGGGCGCGGGCGGGCGGCTAGGTGCAACGCGGCAGCAATGTCGCTCAGAATACCTCGAGGGCGTGCTTGAAGCGGCGGTACTTGCGGAGCTCGCGGACGACGCGGTTGAGCTGGTACTTCTGCACCGTGCGGCCTTCCTCCGCCCATCGGCGCAGCACCACCACCGCGCTCCGCTTCGGGTAGATGAGCTTGAGCAGACGCTTCCCCAGCGTGTCCCCGCCGCCCGCCGAGATCGACCCTCCTGATCCGCCGCCAGACGCCGCCGGGGCGGACGCGGACAGCAGCCTCGCGCAGCCGCCGCCGCCGACGGGCGCGAGCCGGCGGGAGAGCATGGCTTCTTTCTTCGCAGAACAAGAGGGAGAATGTGGAGAAAGTTTCCGCACGCACAGTCTCTCTGGTTTGGACCCTGAGCTAACAGGCTTCACATGGGCTAGTACAGCAGGCCCACGTGAGGCCCAGATAGACGAAGCCCCTGGGTACAAAAGCCTGATCCCGCAGGGTCCTCCCCGCAAAACCTCGCCATCTCCGCCGTGCTCCCCTCTCCCTGCCGTCGCCCCTCCCCCCAAAGTCCAAAAACTTATAATCCCACCCCGAATCCACCCCAAAAAATTTGCGAAATCCCACCAACCCAGCTCCAAATTCGTTTGAAAGCAGGGACCCAAGCCCACCAACAAACCCATCTGGTTCTCCCTCTGGCGCGGTGGTGGCCGTGCTCGCTCTCGCCCCGCCTCGCCTCCCATGGCGTTTCACGTCGCGTGCCCCATCACTTGGTATGTTTCCCGTTACACTCCTCTCCTCCTCTCCCTGCTTCCCTCTCCTCTCCGCCCCCATCTCCACCTCTCTCGCGCTGACGGGCCTCCCTCTCCTCTTCCGCGCAGTCGGCGGCTGTGCGACTGCGACCTAGGGTTCGGGGCCGCGCGGGGGAAGAAGGCGGCTGCGGCAGGGGCGTGGGCCGACGCGCTCCAGGGCTTCCTCGCGGATCCGTGGCTGCTCAGGCCGGCCGATGGCGCCGAGGCGGGCACGGTGCAGGTCGAGGTGCCGCCGCTCGACCTGCGCGAGGAGGGCGAGGACGAGGCGCACCGGGCCGCCATGCAGCGCCAGGCCGCCGCCGCCGAGGACTTCGCAAGGAGGCTCGAGGGAGCCTACGGATCTCCGGTGAGGACAATCTCCTGTTGGATTTACTTATTCCCAACACTTGTCTGCTTATTCCTGCTGGGTTGCTTCCTTGCTTGCCTTGGGAAGGGAGATGGTACTAGGGTTTGCGCTCTGGTGTTCATGGTGATGATCTATAGCCTGTGCTCGTCTAGGTGCCCATGGTGGTGATCTATAGCTTGTGCTCTGGTGCCCATGGTGGTGATCTATAGCTTGTGCTCGTCTAGGTGCATTTCCGGTTTTGTGTCCCTGACTGTGTTTAGCCCTCTGGCTAGTGCGAATCCCAGGAATTCCTGGTGTAGATTCCCATACGCTGGCTCAGAAGCTTGCCTTGTTCTGTTTCCAGGTTTATAGGCGCCTGTAGCAGCGCTAAACATGTACTATATGGGAGCGCTTGTGATTTTAGAGCCAGCTTAGGGTTTGAAGCCAGTCATCGGTTGTTTGTGTCCGGGCTGATGAGTTTGGCTGGAGTATAGGGCTGTACTCTGAGGTTTTGTCACGCCACAGGAATTTTTTGGGTGATGGGTTAACGGTCAAGCTGGTAGGTTTTCGTGTTCATAAAGTGCTGTGATCTGTTGCTAGTTTTTTGCGCCCATGGAGCTTCTGATCCGTAGGTAAGACTGTGAGCTCCCTAAATAAAAAAAATGATGGTGTGAAGTTATTTTGTGTTTTGTCGTTTTATCACTGCGCGCCTTTGGTTTTGCAAGTTAATTTGTGTTTTGTGCTTGTGCATGTTTTGCGCCGCTCTAAGCCTTCTGCATGTGCATGAGAGGTGGTGTAGACGGTTGTTGAGGGAGCCCTGGTTCTAGGAATGATATAGCCGCATCGGAATATGTCTGTACATGATACCGACACCGCGATACCTGGTTGTAGTTTTTGGCACCCATGGAGCTTCTGATCTGTTGATAAGCCCGTGAGCTCCCTAAATGCAAAATGATGGTGTGAAGTTCACATATTGCCGCTTTATCACTGCGCCGCCTTTTATTTCCGAAGTTAGTTTGTGTTTTGTGCTTGTGCATGTTTTGAGACGCTCTAAACTTTCTGCACGTGCATGGGAGGAAGTGTAGACGGTTGTTGAGGGAGCGCTGGTTCTAGGAATAATATAAGCCGCATCGGAATATGACTGCACATGATACCGACACGGCGACACGTGCACCGTGGTGGGATCAAGCTTTAGATTGGGTTTTGTGCTTGTGCATGTTTTGAGACGCTCTAAACTTCCAGCGTAGATTCCCATTCGCTGCCTCAGAAGCTTGCCTTGTTTTGTTTCCAGGTTTATAGGCGCGTGTAGCAGCGCTAAACATGTACTATATGGAGCTCTTGTGATTTTAGAGCCAGCCTAGGGTTTGAGGCCATAGTCAACAGTTGTTTGTGTCCGCGTTGATGAGTTTGGCTGGAGTGATGGAGGTTTTTTCGTGGTACACACATATTTTGGGTGAGGGTTAACGGTCAAGCTGGTAGCTTTTCGTATTCGATAAGTGCTGTGATAACCGTTGGTAGTTTTTGCGCCCATGGAGCTTCTGATCCGTAGGTAAGCCTGTGAGCTCCCTAAATAAAAAAAATTGATGGTGCAAAGTTAGTTTGTGTTTTGTCGTTTTATCACTGCGCGCCTTTGGTTTTGCAAATTAATTCTTGTTTTGTGCGTGTGCATGTTTTGCGCCGCTCTAAACTTTCTGCATGTGCATGAGGTAGCGTAGACGGTTGTTGAGGGAGCCCTGGTTCTAGAAATAATATAGCCGCATCGGAATATGTCTGTACATGACACCGACACAGCGATACGTGCACCTTGGTGGGAGCAAGCTTTAGATAAAGCCCGTGTTATCCTCTGCACTCCCAGAAGGGAAACACGCACGTGTCTCACAGGGCTTCTCGTTTACGTTAGTCATGCGGACCTTGTCGTATGTTGAACTTACCTTTGCAGTAATACAGTAACTGCTCCAGTAAGATGTACCAGTTAATATATAGGTTTCCTTGTGTATTACGTGTTAACTGGGTATACAATTGTGGTGCATTTTGTTTACTTCCAAATTTATCTAACGAGACATTACTTCGCCTGGTTTTGGCAATTGAAGAGATGCAGAATTCAGCCAGTAAATAAGACTGAGTGTTGTTTGTCAGTTCATCGTTATGAGGAATAGTTTTATACATGAATGGGTGGAGTTCATAAGTAAATACCTTCTCCAGTTACCCCCCACATGTTTCTTTGCATGTAGCGAATTCGCTGCAGCTTGGAACCTTTTGCCCCTAGAAAGTTGATTTTTAAGCAGTTCCTCCTCATCACAGCACTACCGTAATCTTCTCGCTACCCGTGCCACAATTAATTAGTCTGCTTGTAGCCCAGCCGCACGCCATCCTGCTCCCTCTGTCCTGTCCCCGCACAACTACTCATTCCGTCCAGTAAGCGATTTAGCCTACGTGCCAATCGTGGGAAAGAGAAAAGGGTAGACGAGGAGATATATAGGAGACCACGGGAGAGATCAAAGGAGAGCCAATCGTGGCATACGAGTTAACTAGAGGTAATTTAATCTCCGTAATCAGAGGGGTATGCATTGGTTTAGGAGATTGGTATTATTGGAAGCAGGGTATGCACCGTTTGAGGATAGGGGTGTCCGGGCTGATGAGTTTGGCTGGAGTACAGGATTTTTTTGGGTGATGGGTTAACGGTCAAGCTGGTAGGTTTTGGTATTCGTTAAGTGTTGTGATAACTGGTGCTAGTTTTTGCGCCCATGGAGCCTCTGATCTGTACGTAAGCCTGTGAGGTCCCTAAATAAAAAATGATGGCGTGAAGTTAGTTTGTATTTTGTCGTTTTATCACTGTGCGCATTTGACTTTGCAAGTTAATTTGTGTTTTGTGCTTGTGCATATTTTGCGCCGTTCTAAGCTTTCTGCATGTGCATGAGAGGTAGCGTAGACGGTTGTTGAGGGGGCCCTGGTTCTAGGAATAATATAGCCGCATCGGAATATGTCTGTACATGATACCGACACCGTGACACGTGCACCGTAGTGGGAGCAAGCTTTAGAAAAAAACCATGTTATCCTCTACTCTCCCAAAAGGGAAACACGCACGTGTCTCACAGGGCTTCTCATTTACGTTAGTCATGCGGACCTTGTCGTATACTGAACTTACCTTTGCAGTAATACAGTAACTGTCCAGTAAGATGTACAAGTTAATCTATAGGTTTTCCTTGTGTATCACGTGTTAACTGGGAATACAGTTCGGGTGTCTTTTATTTACTTCCAAATTTAGTTAACCAGACATCACTTCATCTGATTTTGGCAATTAGAAGAGATGCAGAATTCAAACAGTAAAAAAGACCGACTGTTGTAGTTCACCGTTATCACATTTTTCTTTGGCAGACCAAGGCAGAGCCCACAGGTAGGAAATTTGCTGCATCTTGGACCCTTTTGCCCCTAGAAAATTGATTTTTAAGCAGTTCTTCCTCATCAGTCACAATTAACCTGCTTGCAACCCTGCCGCACACCTTCCTGCTCCCTCTGTCCTGTCGCCGTACAACTACTCATTCCGCCCAGTAAGCGATTTACCCTGCGTGCCAATCATGGGAAAGAGAAAAAGGTATGAGGCGATATATAGGAGAGCATGGGAGAGATCAAAGGGGAGCCAATCGTGGCATACGAGGTAACTAGAGGAAATTTAATTGCCGCAATCAGAGGGGTATGCATCGGTTTAGGAGATGGGTATTATTGGAAGCAGGGTATACACCGTTTTAGGATAGGGGTGTAGTCGGAAACAATTGATCAGATTTGGTTCTGTGTTTTGTTTTGTTTTTTGGAATAAATAAACAGAAGAAACGTACACACGTTTTAAGGAACTGAGGGAGTAGATTATTTTATACCTCGATAATAACAGTGGGTTTCTATATTTGATGATATTTGTAATAGCATAAGTTCTTGCAGATCTAGAATACCATGAATATTCCTGGTCGGAGTTAGTCCTATCGCAGACCTAACGCTTAGCTGTGCTACAGTTCTAAGCTCGTTATTACTCTTAATTAATGTGCCAAATCATGGATTCATAATGCCCAGGAAATGAAAGTTTTCTTGTAATTAAGTGCTAAAATTTGTTTGGTCCCACAATCACCGCACCTGGATGTGACATGGGTAAAAGCTGCACTTGCCATTATTGTATTTTTTCAGCAGATGTTTCATTTTTTGCTTATTGTTTCTTGTTCAAGTAGCGATACTAAACGAGGCACATATTCTTACCTACTAACACAAGAAAGTTGTTGCTCTTTCTCCAGGATGCCGAAGGAGATGAAGATGACTCGGACCGAGAAGATCAAGGGAATGCTGCTGTCAAGGTTATGTGCCGCTTATGCTTGTCAGGAGAAAATGAAGGTAGCTCCAAAGCTTCCAAAATGCTTCCATGCAAACTCTGCCACAAGAAGTATCATCAGAAGTGTTTGAAAAGCTGGGGTGATCATAGAGGTGATTTAAAAATTCTCCTCTGGTTGTCTTTTATACATCTACTGTCTTCTATATCCTTTGACAGTTTCTGTTCTATCTAGATCTCTTCCACTGGAGCTCATGGATCTGCCCTTCTTGCCGCAGCTGTGAGGTATGTTATCTATCTGTTAACATTATTATTGTGTTGTCTCATGTATGTGCATTTCTGAACTATTTAGAGTTCTTTTGATGTGACATCACAAGTATTGTAAGAATTCGTTAGCACTGTTAAACTTCAGTTAAACTTGTAGGTAGACAAATGAAGCTGAAGTCCTTTTTGAGTGGAGTGCACTTTATGCGAATTCTAGCAGACATATTCCAGTATTCCAGGGTTCTAGTATTTCTGTATTGCATATGTATTAGTTATTATTTTAGTGATCATATACTCCCACACTAGCAATATATATATGTTTTTTATCATGTTTATTTTGAAGTTCTCTTCACCTTGATTGTTTCTACGGATGTTTTACCTATTTCATGGGACTTTTCTAAAGTAGTATCTTGGCACCATGTTGAACATTTGTCTTACTGTATCTACTACCAGCTTTCTTCTTTAACAAAGAAGAAATAAAGCCATTTTCTTTTCCTGATTCTGTGTAAAATGAATGTTGTCATATATAGGAGTGTCGGCGGCCTGGTGATCCCAATAAGTTAATGTTCTGTAAAAGGTGTGATAGTGCTTATCACTGTTACTGTCAGCAACCCTCACACAAGGTACACACGGTGTGATCATTTTTGGTTCTGTTTTCCAAATTTGAATCTGTGGTTTGTTATCTCAGTGAATTATGTAACACTGCAGAATGTTCCCCAAGGACCATACTTGTGTCCAAAACATACAAGGTGTCACAGCTGTGGATCTGGTGTACCTGGGAGTGGCCATAGCACAAGGTACTAATCTAAAAGAATGAGTTTAATCAAATTTACTTTACAGTAGATCTTTTAAGCATGTCTTTACCATCTGATGTGTTGTGCTTTTCTATAATGTCATGAATTTGGGTGCCTAGGTGGTTTCTGGGGTACACATGCTGTGATGCTTGCGGGCGGTTGTTTGTGAAAGGAAACTACTGTCCAGTTTGCTTGAAGGTAGCCCCTTTGCTATTACCGTTTCTAGGTGTAACTTCTGGCCTTCTACATTGGGATTTATAATGCTGTGTCTGATTCCCGAATGTTAGAAAATATCTTGTTTCTGTCCACTGTTTCTCTTCTATAGTGGCACCCATGTTATGCATGAGGTCTAAAGGTGTGGATGTTATTTTGTCCATAGTTGAAAGTCTCCTAGTTGGGATTTCATTTAAGCTTAAGAATGTGTGAAACAATCTCCGACAACATACACTATAATGTGTTGCAAAGCTTTTTCCATGTTAACTTCTGCTAATATACTTTCTCTGCTGTGTGGGTTCAATCCTTTTCAGGTTTATAGAGATTCTGAAGTTATACCTATGGTTTGCTGCGATGTTTGTGAAAAGTGGGTACATATTGAATGTGATGGCATCAGGTCTGTACAAGCATCTAATCTTCATTCTGTTTCAGTAATTACATTCATATTTCTTGCCTACTCTGTTTCTACTGTTTCGTGCCTTTATACTTCTGTTCTCTCAAGTTTATATTTTCTCTTCGGTGGTCTATTTATGCAGTGAGGAAAAGTACCAGCAGTTCCAAGCTGACCAAAATCTACAGTATACATGCGCATCGTGCCGTGGTGAATGCTGCCAGGTAATATGCACTTCTGTCATGGTTTCTCGTTGCTATGTCTATGTTATCTTACGCCCTTGTTGGTATCTTCAGATCAGGGATGCAGACGATGCAATTCGCGAGCTTTGGAAGAAGAGGAACATTGTTGATCGTGATCTTATGGTTAGTTTAAGGGCTGCTGCTGCACTGCCTTCTTTAGAAGATGTGTCACCATCATGTCCAAACTCGGATGATGAAAGACTCAGAGCAGTTGTATTGAAAAATGATGGTAGAAACACGCTGAAGTTCTCTTTCAAAAGTAACAGCAGTAAGCCTCCATTAGATCAATCTGAGCAAGAGAAGAATGTTCCCAAGATCTCAGGGTCAAACAAAAAGCATTCCAAGAAAAAACGCAATCACGGTAATAAGTCAGTTGACCCAGATGAGGTTTTTTTGGAGAAGAGGCATGAAGCCAAATCATTGAGCAGTCTCTTGGGAGATCATACTGTAGAGGGTAATCAGGAGAGGGATTCTTTCAAGAACGATGATACTCGAAGTTCAGAGAAGGATTTGAAATCCTCATTTGCAAAAGCTGCAGCAAACAATTCGGAAATGATACCAAAAGTCAAAATTAGAGGCAGTAAGGCCCCAAATTTGCATTTCAAAGATATAGGCGAGGAAACTACTACCAAGAGTGATGCAGGAAAGGGTACCAAGTTGGTTATTCATCTTGGAACCCGTCACAAAAGTAAAAGTGGCTCTCCTAAGTCTGAAATGCCCAACTCTCACAAAGAGCGAGAGCTTGGTTCAATTCCTGGTATGTGCCTCATTTTTTGTTGCTTTGCCATTTACATATTTAGTTTGCCTGCTGTAGCATATCTGGTATACATGGTAGTAGTAATTTAAGATGCAACACATGGAATTATAGCAGTTTTATCTTTTATGACATTTCCATACTTGCTGATGCCCTTTGACTTGATGTGTAGACCATATGCCTGATTCGGTAATATTTAGTCGCTTATTCTCAATTGTGGCTCCCAAAAGGCTTTATGGTGGGTTATATTATGATCAAATTATTAGCTGTTTGGTCATTTTGACCTAAGTTAGATATGTCATGTAAGTACATGATTCTGCAATTTTAACTACTCCCTCCAGCCCTAAATACTTGTCGCAGATTCAGACAAAATGTAGGCTAAAATGTGTCTAGATTCATTGAACCTGCGACAAGTATTTAGGGCCGGAGGAAGTATCATATTCTTACAGAACACAATGGTCAAATCTGCATGTTGGAGACTGCATAAATGCCCTGTAATTTAGAATGGAGGGAATAATTGAATATTAATTCCCGTGTATGTAGTACTCCCTCCGATCCATAATAAGCGTTGGAGTTTTAGTTCAAATTTGAACTAAAATCCTGACACTTATTTGAACTAAAACCCTGACACTTATTATGGATCAGAGGGAGCATTAAATATTTATGCCATTGCTTGATTGTTACCGACGAGAGGTTTCTCTTAGTTCACTTAAGATTTCTTCCATTGATCCTGTGTTCAAGCCTTCAAGGTTGAAGTAGCTAGTATCCTTTTGCTATTTCAGGAGGGAAAATTGATGTAACAAGCCAGTCCAAAAGCTCGAAGAGTGAGAAAAAAGAAAAAAGTGTAATGAAGTTAGTTAGAGAGACTGCAGTACATCAAAGGAACAGCCTTTTGGGAGAATTGGGCACTTCAAAGAAGCATGTAACTGGAAAAAGGAGCACTTCTGTAGTTTCTGCGATGGAAAATGCAAGTGAAGGCGGTACAAGAAGCAGATCATTTGGACACAAACAATCTATTTCAAATCAGCTGCCGGAGAACCATGGCACTGCTTCTCCTGACAGCTTAAAGCCCTCATTGCTCAAACTCAAATTTAAGCGTCCTCATTTCGAGCAGCCAAGTGCCCAGGTTTCTCAACCAGAGGAGCTAGCCACCTGGGCTTCTCAGCAAGAGGAGTTAAATGTTGCTAAAGGCCAGAGATCAAAGAGGAAAAGGCCTTCAATAGACAAGATGGATGGTTCGGAAGGTAAGCCCCCATCCAAGAGGCATGCGCAGGGCACAGGCGATGAAGCGATGGATGCGACCTGGATACTGCGCAAGTTGGGCAAGGATGCAATTGGGAAAAGAATTGAGATCCAACTAGCTTCTGATGGCAAATGGTGAGCTCCCTCTTACCTAATACTTTTATCTGTTCTGTTTATTGGCCAGGTTAAATATCCTGTCCTTTTTTAAGTAATTACTGTTGAAGTTATTCTTTTTGCATATCAACTGAATCCCTTGCTATCTGGAATGGATTTAGCCTGTGTGGTATAACCAATAGTTCAAGTCCGCTTACAATCTTGCCATGCCTTTCATCTACTCAGTAATGGAACTTGCATCGCAGAGTAGTATTGTCCACCAAGCTTTGTAATCGTAGTGTGTTTTTGCTGGGTGGCAAAAGAAAGAGAGAATCAGTGTTGTAACTTAGTATTGTCTGGCACGCTTTGTAAATATTAGTATTGTTCTTTGCTGAGTGGGGGAAAGTACTAATATCTTTCTCTTTTGGCAGGCATCAAGGGGTGGTATCGAATGTCGTCAGTGGCATGCTCGGTGTTCAGTTAGATAATGGTAGCTCCGAGAACTTGGAGCTGGGAAAGCAGGCGGTTCGTTTGATAGCTCAAAGATCAAAGGGGGGAAAAAGATGAATGAAGCCTTCTCCATCTATGTCTTGGCTCTTCCCCTCAGTGCTGGCTGGCAGGGTTCAGCAGGTTGTGTAACATCGCAGCATTGTTGGCTGCTGTTGTCCATGATGTGGCTCCTCCCTGTGCTGCCACTGCTTGGACGAGACATGGAGCGCAACCTAGTTTGTTGCGCCCGTCCGTCACCAGTCTATCATGTAACAGACTTTTGCGTCATGTGCCGTTTGAAGCTTTGTTGGCTTCATTGAATTCTGTTAGGAAAAGATGGGATGGTCTTAGGGTACCATGGATGTAAAACAAGTGGTTAGCCCGATGACAGGATGTTCTTGTATGTGTAGTTGATGATTGAGATTTTACCTCTTCCTGGAAGAAAAGTTTCAACTGCTATAATTCCTTGTTTTCTGGTATGTTTTCAATAAGTTTGACCCCGTATCAGGCTATTATTGCATCACCAAGCCGCCTAAGGTCGTTGTGCATTGCATAGGTTAAGAGCATTTGCAGATAGTGTTGGTATGATACAAAACGCTGTTCCCTCCACAATGTGGTTTCCATGTGTACATATCTCCTTTTTTTACCACAATGGGTTCAGTTATGCACAGGTAGGACCTGGCTGGGGATGTAAGTAAATTGTGGGGCAGCTCGTTAGTTCGGTTTTGGAACACAAAATCGGTTTTTTTTTCTCTGAATAGGGGACATCTTGCACCAGTAGATGCATGCAACCAAAGGTCTAGGATCCAAAGGGTGGCCATGAGAACAACCTGCAAAAAAGATTTATTTTGCCTTGTTAAAAGTATGATTTGTAATTCTGTCAATTTCATTAAATTATTTACTGACCTTGACATATTCGTTATGCTAGGTCAAGTGGGTAAGCTAAAGCGCACACCAACTAGCTATTTGCCACACAAGACGAGCCAAATGACGAGATAAAAAATATGTGGTGAATTGTTTCATCTCCATTACAAAAGTGACATTTCTTAAAACTATTTCATTTCAGTTCAGTTCCGCTTGGTAAGACAATCTTTCATTAAAAGTATCTTTCTATATAAAACCAGAAAAGATTGCTACTTTGATTTTTCTATTTCCCCTGATTCAAATTAATTACCACAGATTTAGATAAAATGTCGCCTAAAATTTACATGTTCTTTATTGGCTGATAGTCTATATAAGCTGAGGCTATCACTGAGTAATAATGTCGGTCGGCAGCACTGGATGTCTGGATATACATTTTTTCATGGCATGTCAGAAAGATATAGTACAAGGCACATATATTACAATATATTTGATTAAATGAAATAAATGCCGGAAGAGCACACACTGAGTTTTTGTTTGGTAGACAAGCAAAACGAATTGCTGTCTCAATGCGATCGTGCTTCTTACAGCTTAAGACAGGTTTGTTCCCATGCTCTGAAATTTGATGCTCCAACTCTTGCTTGAGTTGTTCTCCACAGGAACCATGAAGCTGAACTTCCTATAGTTTCTTTAGCTTGTCTAGCCCAGAAATCGGCGAAGTGTAATATCCCATGGCTGCTGGCGAGTCCCATGACATGAGATGGATACAATAGCAGCTTGTGGAAAGCTGCTAGACCTGAAGGAGGGGATCCAGAGTAGTCAGAAGAAGAACAGGAGGACCTGAGGAAGAAGATGCAGTTCAATTCATATTCTGTTCGCCCTTTCCCTTGGCTGCTGCTCTGTTCCCTCTTGTAGCCACTGGTTCCTTTTAGAAGCCCAGACCAGCTGGCTCGTGACCCATGGATGCCAAGCCCAGCCTGGTAGGGGTGTGACATTACCGCCCCCAGGAAACATTGCTTGCCCTCAAGCAATGTCTCACTCATTCTGCATTGTTTGCACAGAAATTTGCCAGCAATCTCCAAGATAAACAACACACGCCTTGAACCAGAAGGAGGTTTGGAACTGTGACTTGGAGTGTCTGGATCCCACGGCCAAGTGATATCCAGAAGATGCTGGCTTACATTAATAATGTGCAGGTCTTGTGCAATCTTTATGCCTCCAAGAACCACCATCTGATTAAGGAAATGATGATCTTGACCATAATTTTTTTGGTTGCGCGTGGTTGATTTGTTGCGCTGCTGAAATAGAACATACAACATGTATTCCTCTTCAGCGATGAACATGTCCATCTCCACCTTTCTAACTTGTATAAACATCACACGAGAAAATAGAGAACTGACCACTTAAACAATTCAAATCTTCAAAACTTAGGGATTGACCACTTTCTGTAAGCTCCAAGAACCCAACAGTTTCCCTGGATCCCATGGAAATACGAGTGTGGTACTATTGGAGTCAAGCTGTAGTGAGAATGTCTCAACAGTATATGATTCTCATTTTCTTGCAACAGAGTGTGCCTTCGTGAGCCCATGGTTGGATAATAAAAATTGTCCGCTGAGTAATTCACGCATATCATGTTATGGCGGGAGAATGCAGCCATTTTGCCATTAGCGCTGCAACCTAAGAAGCCACGAAGCTGATGAGTGAGCATGTTTGCCAGCAAGCTCCTCATCCTTACAACCTAGACCAAGCTCCGGGAGAAGTGACCTGCCACCGACGTGAGTTAGCATGTTGTCAGCAAGCTCCTCATCCAACACCATGTCCTTGGAAAGGCTTTCAGCGCACACATCCTCTGCAAAAGCCAAACAAAGTTCCCCAAACAGTGACATGCTACCAACATTAGCAAAAAACATCATCACAAATCTCTGCTCCACACTGATTTTTTTTAGAGGATTGCCATCCAACATCACATTCACAGATTCGGAGCGATACTCCAGGAAAAGTGACAAGCCTCCGAGAGGAGTGAATATGTCATCGACTGCGAACTCACCATCATCCTTCTTACCAACAGGGAAGTTCATGGGGCTGACTTGGATCTGACTATACACCGAGTCTTTACTTGTGGCTGCTTGGGCATTGAGAATTTTGTTATCATGAATATATTGACACTCCTCGGTGCTATCTAGTAGTTTCTGATCGGTGCCAGGACCAAATGCATGAAGCATCAACACACAAACATCTTCCCAAGATTCAATAACATGCCTTGTTTTGTGAGCCTGTAACCAAGAAGCAGCATCACCTATCATATTCATCTGGGCGGCAATGATCCACATGACTTGAGGAATCTTGTACAGCTCAAAGAACTCCTCGCAATCTGCACGCCCCTTATTCATATTTGTGCCATCAAATGTTGGAACCTGCTTTGGTGTCGTGGTCACTGATGGTTGTTTGCTATGCATACTAGAAGAAGTTTCCAACACATTAAACTGGCTCTGTTCAACGCCCTTGATGTCCAACTGACAACATCCATCATAGATATACCTTCCCTGCAAACAGTGGCGAAGGACGAAAAAAATCTAAGGTAGGGCGAACTTTGAATGATGCAAATACCAAATAGTCCTAGAAAAAGTAATATCTCAATGCAATAAAAATAAAAATATTTGATTGTAAGTATAACCTAAAAAAACATACCAATAATGCTAACTCAACGTCAAAGATTTATCTTCTTATAAAATATGATGTAATTCAAATAATCAAGATGTTTGCTTATCCCTCGTTTGATGCGCAACTCGATTTTGATTATTTTTGTTGCTAGAAAATTCCTTTCAATTGTTGATGTCATCACGGGTAAATCCTATGTCATCTTAATAGAGTAATAATGCGGTCGGAGAAAGTATTACGTGTCTTTAAAATATCTAAAAATCTTCAATTCTACAAGTATGTATAATGAATAACTCGAGCTTATCTTGTATATACTAGGGTACATTCAATGATAAATCTCTGTAATACAAGCAATATTATTCACATTGAATCTAGAATACGAGTTTATATTTGGAGGTAAAAATAGTCTATGTTTTTGGTCTGTAATCGATTTTGCGCAGTGTTTTTACTAAAACACGCATAACTTTCTCATACGGAGTCCGTTTTCGATGTATGACCACTCAATTTTTTTAGAAAAAACACGCGCATCTAAGTGTATTCACCAAAAATCAAGGTAGGGCGGCTGCCCTACCTTGCCCTACTGGGAGCTCCGCCCCTGCCTGCAAACCATCCATTGCTTGTGCAGCGCTTTCACATGTGTTGTATTGTACAAGCACCTCACAACACCCCAGCTTACCAACCGCACTCAAACTTTAAGACCACACCATATGCACCAAACAGTTGATGAATAACAGATAAAGTGAAATAGTGATAGGATATAGCATGCCCTTTCCCTTGGCTGCTCTGCTCCCTCTTGTAGCCACCGGTTCCTTCTAGAAGCCCAGACCAGCTGGCCCATGGCCCATGGCCCATGGATGCCAAGCCCAGACTAGTATGGGTGTGACACAAAGACGACAAACTAGAGCAATGAACCATCAGCAGCTCAATAGATTCCACAAAGTACATTCCAAACTGTACATTTAAACTGGAGGTGCAATCAATCTCAAGGATAGGAAATCTGAAGCTTTCATCAGAAATGGGAGATATACCCTCTGCTGGACCCGAGATGGTAGAACACAGCTCCTTGCAGCTTTCACCGTTGATGCCTACACCCCCAACTTGCGCAATTGGTAAGCTTCTTGAGCTCCTTTAGGAAGGCCTTGTTGCCTACAGCATTGACATTGACAACACCAAGAGTATGTAAGACCACGGTGTTCCCAATCCCCGCAGGAACCTCAACAGCACAATTATCAAGGCGGCAGGTCCTGTGCAACTTGGACAACCAGGACACAGAACTACATGGCCTCGATGCTGTGGTTGATGTCTGGACTTGATCTCTTGCTGCTAGAATTGTGTTATCACATCCCTCCAATGGTCTTGATATCTGATGGAGAGGTAAGCTTGAAACTGTGACATCTGATGTGCCGGCACGAATGTATTGCATCTTCTGTAGCTTGATGATAGCCAGTGGCAGTGTGACTACGGAGGTTTTTCTGGCATCTAGAGTCTGTAACTGCCTAAGGCTACCCAATGAATCTGGTAGACGACTGGCATCTTTGCATCCTCGTAGGCCCAGGAACTTAAGGCGAGATAGTAGTTTCACGATATGCTCGAGCCCATCATTTGTCACACCTAACGTGCCCTCCAAATCCAACACCCGAACCAGGCTCATCTTGTCAGAGACCATCAATGATTTCCAGTCACCGAACACTGTCAGAGACCGTAGTCGTGAGAAGTCAATGCCCCCAAATACGATCTCATCTCGATCTGTCCCAGCTGCTTATGGTGAGGTGTTGTCCTGCATGCTGACTGTTGAGGCTGCACACCCGTCCAATGCAAAACAAGATTATCTTCCATTGGCCATGAGATGATGTACTCATGGAAGAAACCATTGATCTGGCACAAGACATTGCCTTCTTGCTGGTGGATTACGCTCAACTCGACCATCTTGGAGAATAGTCTTTTCCCATTCTCCTCCGTGGTACTTCTGGATGTGAGCTTGGAGGATAATCTTTGACCACTCTCCTCAGCGAGAAAATTACAAAAAACCACCACATATCAGGTGGTTGTTTCAGAAAACCACCACTTTACGATTTTTTTTTCAAAAAACAACCACTCTAGAGATAACACGTTACAATTAGCACTGATTCCACTATGATGCTGGTTTAATCACCAAACTGACATGTGGGTCTCGCTGTCAAGCTGACGTGGTGACTAACAATGGTCAAGAGAGAAGATGGTTTAAGTTCTGGGCTTCTTTGCAAAATTTCGTGGGACCCACTAGTCAAAATATCATATTTTCTCCTTTTCATCTAGAAAAGAAGAAAAGGACGGTGTGCTCGGCCGCCGGCCGCCGGCGTCGGCCCTTAGCTCCGCCGGTCCTCAGCCCCACCGGCGTCGGCCCTCAGATCCGCCGGTCCTCAGTCCCGCCGCCGCCTGCCCTCAGCCCCGCCGACGCCGGTCCTAAGCCCCGCCGACGCCGGTCCTCGGCCCCGCCAGCGCAGGCCCTCGGCCTCCGCCGGCCACCCGGCTCCGGTGAGGACGCGCATCCGAGCCTTGCGTCCCTTGTCGACGCGCGCGTAGGAGGCCTCTGTGCGGAAGACGAGGAGGAGCACGAGCGCCGAGCGGTGAGCTGGTAGGGAAGGGGGGATGCGGTGAGCGCGTGGTCCGGGACGAGCATGTTGTAGGCGGCGACGGCGGCGGCGAAGGTGGAGATGGGCGTGACGAGGGAGAGGATGACCCGGGAGGAGAGCGAGGAGAGGAGGTGCCGCAGGTGGCGCAGCGAGCTGCGGAGCTCCCGCTACTGCGCGTGGGATTGGCTGCCGCCGGGAGGTGGTCTGGGAAGCAGCGGGCGATGTGGAGGTGGTGGCGCCGCGGGTAGGGCTTCGGGGGCGGCGGCGCCGGCATGGCCGGGCCCCTGGCGGCGCGACAAGGGGAGGGGCAAAGGGGATTGAATCCTTGCTCGGCTCAAGCCATGGCCGCGGTATCTCGGAATCGGGCCGGACAACTTGTTGGCGCTGAGCTGCAGCTCCTGCAACGACGAGAGGTTCACGAGCGTGGCCGGGATGTGGCAGAGGCAGCGACGTCTCATTTGGTGGAGCTCCCGCGTGCCAGGAGGAGGGGCGGCAGATGGGGACTACTCAAGGGCCATTGGAGAATACGGAGACTGGGACGCGGCAGAGGTCAACGGCGGAGATTGGCCGGAACGGAGGAAGATGGTCGGGGATGACGACGCAGACCACATTGACTCGACTCCTTGGCGATTACCCGCAGTAGGAAACGGCGGAGACGAGTGCGCCGGACCGCCGGTGCGTCCGGCCGTAGCTGATCTCTCTGGCCGGAGCCCGACGGGCTCCAGTTAGATTGGTCAATGTGGTGGAAAAAATTAAAAAAGGAATAAAAAAGTGTCGTTAAAAAAGATGTGGACCATAAAATTAGAATTTATAATGTACCAAGGTCTTTTTTACAAATTTTACATGCCACGTCATCCTGACAGCGGGACCCACATGTCAGTTTAGCTATTAACCAGCATCATAGTGGAATCAGTGCTATTTGGAACGTGTTATCTCTACAGTGGTTGTTTTTTGAAAAAAAATCGTAAAGTGGTGGCTTTCTGAAACAACTGTCTGATATGTGGTGGTTTTTTGTAATTTTCTCCTCCTCAGCGGTACTTCTGGATGTGCCCCTGCAGTAACCTTCAGGAATCCACCGCCTCACCAAACGCATCCGCCTAATATTATAGTGGTCTATAGGGAACACTGGCAGATAGAAGATGCACGGTTTGAGTAAATCTGGGCAAGCATCAAAGTACCACCGCATCCAAAGAAATAGGCCATTGGTTGTTCTCCAACTTGACCATAAAGTCATCATTTATATAATTCAACTGATACAGTGACGGATTGGGAGTTTGACTTTTCACCAAGAATGGTTATAACCTTGGGAATTCCACCACACTTGGCCATAATGAGTGTTGAAATCTCCTTCTCCTCTAAATTCATCAATCCCTCCCCACTTACCTAAATAAAATCCATAAATAAGTTTAAAAATCTAAAATACAAATTGGGGCATCAGCAGACATTTGTAGAATATGATGAAAATAACAAGGAGGCTGGAGCAAATGGAATCTCATGCGTTCTTCCAGCCATTGGATCTGCATCACATGCTTTTGTTTTCCACCAAAGTATTGCACCAACATGTGACTTGAGCAAGGCAGAGAGATCCTTACTCCCTCAGTCCCGCTGCCAGGCTCCTCACTCCCATCAACATCACCCTCCATCTTCGTTCCTTGACAACTGTCACAACCCTTATCTGCTTTATTTCTCTACTATCGACCCATGAACATTGATCGGGGATTATTCATGGCGTTTTTCATTACTGTGTAATGTCTGTTCATCTCCCCAGCCAATGTGTTACCAACGGGGAGCTGGAGGATTTTACGGGTACATATCTGTTGGGTGTCCCCTCCTGCATGCTTCTTCCTCCTCGTCAATCCTCTTCACATCTCTCATCACCAGGATCCTCGCCATGTCCAACACCATCAAGGGATCACTCCTTCACAACCACATACACAACGCAGCCATCTCATTTTTTCGATAAAGAGAATATATTAATAGCAAAAGATACCAATTACACCCAGCCTCTGCAACAACGCAATGCCCTAAAAACATTACAGATGTACACAGCCAAAAAAGAGAAAAAAAAACTAAGAAATAAAAGTCCCGCTATAGTATTCTAGCCCTAGCAACAGTAATACATCCACCACCAAGACAACACCTGAAATTCAGACTCCTTCAACAAGGACATTGCCAGGCACAACCAGTTAAGGCCAAACCTTGGGTTTTCACCCTGAAAGGTAAGATTCCGAACTTCACATGTGCTGCCGCCCCCACTTTCATACCACTGCTGCGAAGTCCGGAAGCACTGTTACATTCGCTAGCAGCGCCTTCCGGAACTCAACACTCCGTACGGAATCTTGCATGAGTACCAGGACTAGCTTGGGCCTCAAGTATAAATATGAACCTAAATTCGCGTCCGTGAGAATTTGAACTCAAGTGCTGGGTTTGTACATCCTCTCCCCCAACCAGTTGAGCTAGGCTCACTTCCTAGGCAGCCATCTCATACACCACAAACCTTAACACCTATGAGGTTTGCTCCCTCTCCTGTATGCATGTGTCTATTAAATTTCATTCATTTTTAATGCACATGAGGTGTTTGTGGGAACAAGGTTGATATATTAGTTCCTGTTTTGATGCATAATGGAGAAGGTCTTGGTAATATCCAAAGAAGTAGCAGTTGCAGCAAATCAGATGATGGTAGTCGATCTACCCATGCGCAAGGATGAATAAGCTTTTAAAGTTTTTTCTTGTGTAATAATTTTTTTTCTAACCAATATCAAAAGAAAATTGGTTGGAAGAAACAAGTGAAGGAAGTTCACCTGATTCATGTGTGGTTCTTTACTCAGGAAAAAAAAAGTTAAAATCAAAATTTCCAGAAGAATTGACCACTTTTTGGTCTATGCATGCGTGCTGTTAATCTTATGTAGAGGCCTTAGATTACATCCATTGCTTATTTTTTTTCTTTGTTTTTGTTATGATGTTGCGTTTGAAAATTCAAATTATATTTTGATCCATACTGTTTGTTGACAATAATTCCTAATGTATGCCATGGCTGACAATATTTACCCGAACGTAGTTGAATATTTCTAAGGTAGAACTACGCTGATCACCATAAAGTATGATGACGGGCATAATGGAAATGCTGAAAGGTACTAACATTTTCCTTCAACAAACTAGGAGTTAACTACTCCCTCTGTATTAGAATGTAAGACGTTTTAGATTACTAAAACAGTGTGGCATAACGTCTTACAATAAAATACAGAGGGAGTACATCTTAAAAGTGGCTAACTAATAAAATGCTGTCTGGCATGCAGATATAACTATATCGAGTGCATTGTGGATCATGCAAATTCACGGCAGATATATAGACATAGTATCTATATTCTACATGCATCATAATTTTCCAGGAGGAAATTGTTAATTAATAAAAATTATCTAACAAAATACATATTCAAATAAATTTGTGTGTAGAGGCACGTAAAAGAGGAAACCTCCCAACATCTTGTAAGCTATATTAAAAAAACTGAAGAAAAATGGCAGAAGTCACTAGTGCTTGCTCACACCAAACTTCCGCACAACATAAACTTACTTTGAACTTTAAATTTTTGAAAAAATAGTTTTTAGATGGTTTCGAGATGTTTGAAGTAATAATTACTACCTTATATGGTGGAACCATCAAAGCACAATTCAACATTATTCAGTTTTATCTGATAGTTTGTCAATATAATAACAGAAGTTTTGCAGAATAGTGCAAGCCTTACAAGCCTTTGATTATGAAGAATTCTTGGTTGACATCTGTGTTAGACACGTAGTACGCAGTACAGCAGTTTCTCACTGAAGCCATCATCTGCCACAGTTATCTTCTCGCAGGAACAATTGATTCAGCTATCTACAGGCAAGAACCATTATCAGGATGTCTTCACTTAATCCAAAACTGAGCTGACCAGAGTCCATAGCACGTGCCAAAGCAAATTCCATACTATGCCAGAGGAATGAGGTTCCACTGCTTCCCAAATAAACCAAGTGTACACTATGACAGGGCTTCATTGTGTTGTGCTAGTGTTAACATGTGTTTTTCTCTTCGCCCTTGTTCCTGTAATTACCAGTATAGTAGACAGCAGGAATAAACCTTGCACCTTTATCAACTAACTGCAAATCTAGTGCCAGGTGGAGTTTTTTGGCCATTGAGAGATGATCAAAGAATTCATGCAGCAAGACCTTGTCAGGAGCCATGCACCTACTGAGCAAGTCCTTCATCACATCCACTGCTCCTTGAGAATCCTTATTCTTGCAGAAAGTAGAGATAACCATCTTATAAATGTCGTACTTGGGATGGAAGCCAGTATTTTTCATCGCAGTCAACAGCTGCAGCGCTCGCTCTGAATTCTGCGCCTTGCATTGCCCAATAATCAGTGCCGAGAACGTCGAAGCATTAGGTTCAAGCTTTTGCCTGTCAAGCTGGTGGACCAGACGCTCGGCCTTCTTTATCTTCCCGTCCTGGCAAAGACCAAGAATGAGCGTGTTGTATGTCACGATACTAAGCTGCACTCCGTTCGTGACCATCTCTTCGTGGACCCTCGCCGCCGCCCCGTTATCGCCAAGCATGACGTACCCGTAAATCAGCGTGTTGTACGTTACTGTGTTCGGCGTGATCCCCATCTCCCTCATCTCGCTCAGCAGCCGGTTCGCGTGCTGCATCCTCTTCTTGTTGCACAGTCCGTGGATGAGCGTGTTGTAGGTTACCTCGTCGGGCGGCAGCCCCTCCCGCTCCATCTTCTTCTTCAGCTCCAGCGCATGCTCGAGGCCCCCAGGGTCGCCGCAGTAAGCAGCGATCAACGTGTTGAAGCTGACCGCCGTCCTATCAACGCCCCAATCCGGCATTTCGTCAAGCACCTTGGCGGCGTCGGCGACCCGCCCCAGGTCGCAGAATGCCCGGAGCAGCATGTTGGCCGTGTACACGTTGGGCGAGACACGGCAGCGGCGCATCTCCCGGAAGAAGGACACGGCGATCTCGGGGCGCTTGAGGCGGAGGGCGGCGGAGATGAAGACGTTGCAGGACTCGACCCGCGGGAGCAGGCCGTGCGAGCGCATGGCGCGGAAGGTGAGCGTGGCGTGAGAGAGCTTGTTTCGGCGCGCGCAGGCGGAGAAGAGCACGTCGATGGTCGGCACCGCGGCGACGTGGCCGGCGAGGCGGGCGGTGAGGAGGAGGTGGTGGAGGAGGTCCGGGAAGGCTTGGTGCGGCAGGGAGGGGAGCAGGGAGGAGAGGAGCTCGGAAGCGCGGCGCGGGGGGAGGGAGTGGAGGAGGAGAGCGAAGGGGAGCGGGGGCGGCGGCGAGGGGAGGAGGGAGGCGATGAGGTTGCGGGGCGCCCGGGGCGGGGAGAGGAGGAGGTGGGTGAGGCGGAGGGTGTTGAGCTGGGGCAGGAAGCGGGAGAGGGAGGATGGCGCGGGCGGCGGCGAGGAGGAGAGGTGCGAGCGGAGGGCGGTAACGAAGGCGAGGTCCTCGCCGGCGAGCGGCGGGAGGGTGAAGTGCGGCAGCGGAAGCGGGCGCGGCGCCGGCATTGGTGGTAGGGTCCCAGCGTTCCGATCAGATGCTTCTGCGCTGTGCCCTTCCGTTGCTGGAGTGGAGCTTTCCCGAAAATTCACTTCCCCGTCTTTCAAAATAGCTTATGTATTTACGAAAAGTGTGTTCGGCACATGAGCGCAAGTGCTCTTGATTTCTAAAAATCAAAATTTTTGAATCCAAAAACTGAAATTAAATACCTACATACATATAAATATTTTGAATATACTGTACAAGTTTTGGAGGAAAATATGTTGTATTTTGAGCTATATAAAAAAGAAAAAATTCTCACAAATAATTACTCCTATACGTAATCATAAATTTGCTTTTTTTCATGTAGCTCAAAATACAATGCAATTTTTACTGAAACTTCATACGAGTATTCAGAATATGTCTATGTATTCATAAAATAAATATGACGATTTTTAAAATAAAAATACATGATTTTAAAATATTTTAAAACTTGAGAGCACTGGGGGCTCAAAAAGTCATTTTGGATCCTAAACACCAACTCTCATCATATTAAAAAATTAAAATTATATTTATGTGTTTAAAAATATCATGTAATAAAATTCTAAAAGGAGCTGAAGATGTATCCCACTAACCTACAAAATCTCAATTACAAATGTTTTATTTTCCGAGCTACACAAGAATGACAAAGTTTTTTTTTTTTTGAAGATTTGAATCACTATACTCAGAGCTACACATTTGTTATTTTTTTTAGCCCAAAATACACATTATTTTCAGTTGAAAGTTTACACGTTTGTGGGATACAATACGGACTACATCATAATTTATTTTCAGATTTTTCTTAAACTTAGAAATATATATATATTTTTTAATTATTTTTAAAAAGGGATCACTAGTGTGCATGTGCACCAAATTTCTATACATTTACCTCAACAACAACAACAAAAAGCTTATATATTCATTCGGAATTCCATCACATGATCGAATCATCATCCTATTAATTGCTTTCAATTTTTGAAATTTCATAATCGTCAATCTCATTAGTGATCTAATATATTTCTAACTCTACTACACTGGTACCGTTTTGATCCAAGCTTCAACTCCAATGGCGCCCTCGGTCCTTCAAGCTGAGGCTGAAGCGTTCTTACTTGCTGCCAGGGTTGTCAGTATTCTTCAGCTTCAAGATGCTACGGAGTACTTTCTTAACAGATAGTTCTACCTTAGCCAAAGCTTCCGCGGCTCCTTCAGTTTCACATTCTTACGTGCCTTGGGAGATTAGGACCAACATTGTTGAGTACATCAATTTGACTCAATCTTTAGGTGCAGCAGTATATATAACCCGAATTTAAATGGAATGGACTTGCTCACAACTGTCCTCATCAGACAATTAGACAAGATACGTCCGTGCCTCTTGTCAGTTGCATTATTTGAGCTCATATAGTCATATGTACAATTCATGCAATCACAAGGTGTTGTAACTCAGGCTGTAAACTCCATATAGCTGAATAAAAGATGACGTCTCCAACGTCTTGCCTTGTTAAAAAAATAAGGGTGAATTTCACTTTTTACCCTGTAGTTTTGTATTTGTAATATTAATTATCCCGCCGAGTGAAAATTTGTGTAGATTACCCATTTTAAAGGCTTTGTACCATTATGTTTTCGTGTGTGTCCATTGGGCAAGGTGTTAGGTGATGATCGGGGTTCAAAAATATCAAAACCTTAGTGATGAAGGGAACATATGGATTAAAGAAGTTTGGGCATAAATCGTCCATAAGGCCCTTCTATATTTACATATTTTATCGCTCCATATCGACGTATTATACCTATTCTATCTAACAATAACAAGTGAAATAATAAATTGGGTCTAAACCGTGTTTAAAATCTCCTAAATGTATTTTGGTAGAAGTTCCACTAAATGGGGTAATATGTGTCACAAATGCACAATTACAAGGTAAAAAGTGGAATTCACTCAAAAAATAAATCAAAATCTCATGTTGTTCAATGATTTTTTTTGCCGCAAAGTTTCATTGCCATGTTAGCAGGGAGAAGCTAACAGGTATAGCAGATAAATAATTCATATTTTTTGTATTACAATATTATCCAGAGTTAGAGGGCGAATATTCAAATGTTTGCAACTAGACACTAAACTATTACAGTATATAATACCAGCTGTTGGCAACTAGACCTTGAACGTGAATTTATGATATCCCGATTGTGAAGGTGACTTCCCCCAAATGATATCCAATAGTTCTAGGGTTTCAAAATAATTGATGTTTTATTTTCTCGTAAGTCATAATTCACTAAGTTTGACCATATTGAAAGAACCGTGGAAATATCTACAGCCCGAAAATACACAAGGGAGTATGGTCGATCTAATAAAGCTAAGTTGGTGCTCTAGACATGGCATGTTTTTCTATAAGGTTGATCAAAATTGAAGTAGCTTATAACTTAACACAAACCTGACCGAGGAGACCTCCCCCCGCCCGCGCCTCCAGCCCCCTCCGCTCCCTCTCCGCCTTGCCGCCACCGGCAGTCTTTGTCGGGCAAAGCCTAGCCTGAGACGACAGTGGCGAGGCTTCTCCCCTCTAGGCGGCGTCCCCTCTTCCCGCACCGACGGCGGCGATGGTTCCAGTTGAAGCTTGGCGGCGTGGTGTTGCGGAGTTTTGCGCGGCCTTGACGCGAACGAGGGTGGAGGTGGTGCTCCCCTGCTCGGTCCAGACGCTGGACCTAGGGTTTCCCCTGGCCTTGTGCTTCTGGGGCGCAGTGTACGACATGGCGACGAATCTTGGATAGCGTCTTCTCCGGGTCGCTTAGATCCTGCCTTCTTCTCGTCCTCATGAGTGTAGGTACGTTGGTCCGGATTGACTTGGAGTCGAGGTTAAGCTGGGTTGTGTCTTGCTTGGTTCGTGACGCGGTCCTGAAGCCTTGTGCTCCTCTTCTCACCATTCGTGGTAGGTGATACGTCCATTTTGCATCATTATTTTAAATCATAATTTACTATTATTCATTGATATATTTCATATTTAGAGATGATACTTATGTTATTTCACCTATTTTGCATGTTTCATGATTATTGGAGAATTACTCACCGGAGTCAGGATTCTGCTGGAAAAAGCGCCGTCAGGATACAATATTTCTGAAGATCAACAATTGATGGAAAATACACCGAAGCTCCTATTTTTCCAAATGACGGAGCCAGCCAAAAGGGGAGGCCGAGGAGGGCCGCCATGCATGGGCCCTCCCCATAGGCCGGCGCGGCCACCAAGGCCGGTGCGCCGCCACGTGGGGAGGGGGGGCACGACCCCCTCGGCCATCGCCCTTTCGCGTACTTCATCTCCTAGAAACCCTAAGGTGTGGGGGGGGGACATCGAGAAGAGTCAGCGCCGCCTCCTCGAGGCGGAAAACACCAGAGAGAAAAGAGCTCTCCGGCAGGGCAAAATCTGCCGGGGAAACTCCCTCCCGGAGGGGGGAAATCGTCGCCATCGTCACTGTCATCGAGCTGGACTTCATTGGGATCATCATCATCATCTCCACCACCGACACCGTCATCTCCACCGCTGCACCTCGTCTCCGCTGTAATATATAGGGTTGAATCTTGAGTATTTCATAGGGGAAACTCTCCCGGTGTTAATTACTCTTTGTTATTGATGCTATTGAGTGAAACCGTTGAATCAAGGTTTATGTTCAGATTGTTATCCATCATCATATCACCTCTGATCATGTTCCATATGATGTCTTGTGAGTAGTTCGTTTAGTTCTTGAGGACATGGGTGAAGTCTAAATGTTAGTAGTGAACTATGTTGAGTAATATTTAATGGTTTGATATTTAATTTGTGGTGTTATTCTTCTAGTGGTGTCATGTGAACGTCGACTACATGATACTTCGCCTTTATGGGCCTAGGGGAATGCATCTTGTATTCGTTTGCTAATTATGGGGTTGCCGGAGTGACAGCAACCTAAACCCCCGTTGGTATATCGATGCATGAGGGATAGCAGGATCTCAGAGTTTAAGGCTGTGGTTAGATTTATCTTAATTACTTTCTTGTATTTGTGGATGCTTGTAAGGGGTTTAATCACAAGTATGTATTAGTCCTAGGAAGGGCGGTGCATTAGCATAGGTTCACCCACACAACACTTATCAAAACAATGAAGATTAATCAACTATATGAAGCGAAAGCATTAGACCAAATTCCCGTGTGTCCTCAAGAACGTTTGGTCATCATAAGTAAACAAACCGGCTTGTCCTTTGTGCTAAAAAGGATTGGGCCACTTGCTGCAATTATTATTCTCGCATCTTACTTACTTGTATTTTATTTATCTGCTATATCAAAACCTCCTGAAAACTTGTCTGTGAGCATTTACAGTGAATCCTTCATCGAAACTGCTTGTCAACACCTTCTGCTCCTCGTTGGGTTCGACACTCTTATTTATCGAAAGTACTACGATACACCCCCTATACTTGTGGGTCATCAAGACTATTTTCTGGCGCCGTTGCCGGGGAGTGAAGCGCTATTGGTAAGGAAAACTTTTACTGTACGTGCTGTTTTTATTTCTGTCTGCTGCTATAATTCATTTTGGAGAGATCTTCTCTTGAATTATTATTTGGAAAATCTACTACTACTGCAACGGTAGTGGATGAGGTGCCATGTGAGAAAGTGATTCCATATAAAATACCTATGAAAATTATTGAACGTGTTGTGGATAACCGCTATGAAGGGGATGGAACTGTCCATCCTGGGGATCATTTACTGTTTTTACATGAATTATGCGGGTTATTCAAGTGTGCAGGTATTTCTATGGATGAAGTTAGGAAGAAACTATTCTCTATGTCGCTGTCTGGTAAAGCGGCACATTGGTATAAACTGCTGAAGAATGTGCATTCTCTTGATTGGAAGGATATTATGCCTCTATTTTATTCTAAATTCTATCCTCCAAGTGAAATTCACAAAGACCGAAATCGCATATATAATTTCTGGCCTCATGATGGAGAGAGTATTGCCCAAGCATGGGGGAGATTGAAGTCTTTAATGCTCAAATACCCCATTCATGAGCTTCCTGGTAATATCATTATTGATAATTTCTATGCAAGACTTTCTTTTCAAGATAAAACCTTGCTGGATACTACTTGTTTTTGAATCATTCACGCGCAACAAAGAAGAGTTTAAATGGGACCTTCTTGATCGGATTCAAGAGAATACTGAAGGATGGGAGAACGACAAAGGTAGAGAGTCAGGTATAAATTATGATTATGAATGCATTGAAACTTTTATGGATACTGATAAATTTCGAAATATGAGTGCTACTTATGGTCTTGACTCTCAAGTTGTTGAATTTTTTTATAAAGTTTTTGCCTCTCATTTTGAATTTCCTAGGAAGATTTTTAATAAGTATCATGAACCTTACAAAGATAAAACTGATTCATCTATAGGTAAATGTATTGAAGTTAAAACTGTTGATCACATTCTTCCTGAAGCTTATATTGAAAAAATTCCTTTTTCCTGCTAAAATGAAGGAGTATTCTGTTATAACTAGTGTGGTTAACAAAAGTGCAAAGAAACCTATAAAACCTGAGGAGCAAATAAATGTTGAACCCGTTGTTGCAATAGTTAAAGACCTTGTGACTGAAAATGTAGAAGATGGTCACATCATTTTCTGTGAAGATGCTTCTAATATTGTTTCACATCCTAGTAAATCTAGGAAAGCCGGTGTTCCTATGCTCTCGTTAGAATTGGTGATCATTGTTATTATGGTTTATGCGATATTGGTGCAAGTTCTAGTGCCATTCCTTATGAGCTTTACAGGGAAATCATGCATGAAATTGGTTCTTGTGAACTTGAAGATATTGATGTGGTTATTCGGCTAACTAATAGAGAAACTATCTCTCCTATTGGTATTGTTCGAGATGTGGAAGTTCTATGTGGTAAGATTAAATATCCTGCTGACTTTTTGGTACTTGGTTCTGCTGCTAGTAAGACTTGTCCTATCATATTTGGTAGACCTTTTCTAAATACTTGTGGAGCTATTATAGATTGCAAGAAAGAGAAAATTGTGACTAAATTTGCTGGTGAATCTTATGAGTTTAATTTCTCCAAATTTGCCAAAGTTCCTTATGAAGCTGAATTGCCTAGTGATGATTTTAGAGTTGAACAGCTTGCATCTATTGCTCTTACTCCTAATAATCCTTTGCAGCAATATTTGGAGGATCATGAGAGTGAAGTCTTTAGGGAAGAAAGGAATGAGCTTGATGAAATTTTCCTTCGTCAACCCATTCTTAAACATGACTTACCGGTCGAAGATCTAGGTACAACACCACCACCAAAGGAAGATCCTGTTTTTGATTTGAAACCGTTACCTGATAATCTTAAGTATGCTTATATTGATGATAAGAAAACATATCCTATTATTATTAGTGCTAAGCTTTCAGATTTTGAGGAAGAAAGATTATTGGAAATATTGAAGAAACGCCGAGGAGCTATTGGCTACACTCTTGATGACTTGAAGGGGATTTCTCCCTCCATTTGCCAACATGCCATCAATATGGAAGATGATGCAAAGCCTGTTGTTGAACATCAACGTCGTCTAATTCCTAAGATGAAGGATGTGGTAAGGAATGAGGTATTGAAACTTCTTGAAGCTGGTATTATATATCCTATTGCTGATAGTAGATGGGTTAGTCCCGTGCATTGTGTTCCTAAGAAAGGAGGAATAACTGTTGTACCTAATGATAATGATGAGCTCATCCCTCAAAGAGTAGTTGTAGGGTATAGAATGTGCATTGATTTTCGAAAGGTTAATAAAGTTACTAAGAAAGATCATTACCCTTTGCCTTTTATTGATCAAATGCTAGAAAGGTTATCTAAAAATAATCATTTCTGCTTTCTTGATGGTTATTCTGGGTTTTCACAAATTGTTGTTAGAGCTAAAGATCAAGAGAAAACCACTTTCACTTGTCTCTATGGAACTTATGCTTATAGGCGTATGCCTTTTGGTTTATGTAATGCTCCTGCTACTTTTCAAAGATGCATGTCTGCTATTTTCCATGGCTTTTGTGAAAAGATTGTAGAGGTATTCATGGATGATTTTTCTGTCTATGGGAATTCTTTTGATAATTGTTTGCGAAACCTTGATAAAGTTTTGCGAGAGATGTGAAGAAACTAACCTTGTTCTTAATTGGGAGAAATGCCACTTTATGGTTAATGAAGGAATTGTATTGGGATATAAAATTTCTGAGAGAGGTATTGAAGTTGATAGAGCTAAAGTTGAAGCAATTGAGAAGATGCCCTATCCTAGGGATGTTAAAGGTATTCGTAGTATTCTTGGTCACGCTGGTTTTTATAGGAGATTTATTAAAGATTTCTCTAAAATTTCAAAGCCTCTTACTAATCTTCTTCAAAAGGATGTACCTTTTGTTTTTTATGATGATTGTAAGGAAGCTTTTGAAACTCTAAAGAAAGCATTAACAACTGCTCCTGTAGTTGAACCTCCTGATTGGAATTTACCTTTTGAAATTATGTGTGATGCTAGTGATTTTGATGTAGGTGCTGTTCTTGGACAACGAGTAGATAAAAAATTAAATATTATTCATTATTCTAGTAAGACTCTTGATGCTGCCCAAAGAAATTATGCTACAACTGAAAAAGAGTTATTAGCTGTAGTTTTTGCTTGTGACAAGTTTAGACCTTATATTGTTGATTCAAAAGTCACAGTTCATACTGATCATGCCGCAATTAGGTACCTTATGGAAAAGAAAGATGCTAAGCCAAGGCTTATTGGATGGGTGCTTCTTTTGCAAGAATTTGATTTACATATTATAGATAGGAAAGGTGTTGATAATCCCATTGCCGATAATTTGTCTAGATTGGAAAATATTGCTTATGATCCCGTTCTCGTTAATGATAGTTTTCCAAATGAACAATTGGCTGCAATAAATGTGAGCTCGCGAGATAGTCCTTGGTATGCTGATTATGCTAACTTCATTGTTTCCAAGTACTTGCCTCCAACCTTTTCAGCTCAGCAAAGGAGGAAATTATTTTATGACTTGAGGCATTATTTTTGGGATGACCCACACTTATATAAAGAAGGAGTGGATGGTATTATGCGAAGATGTGTCCCCGAATATGAACAACAAGAGATATTGAGTAAGTGTCATGGTAGTGTTTATGGAGGACATCACGCCGGAGATAGAACCGCGCAAAAGATTCTACAGTCAGGATTTTATTGGCCAACTCTCTTTAAAGATGCAAGAAAGTTTATTTTATCTTGTGATGAATATCAAAGAGTTGGTAATACCTCTAGACGCAATGAAATGCCTATGAATTATACTCTCGTTATTGAACCATTTGATTGTTGGGGATTTGACTTCATGGGTCCTTTCCCTTCTTCAGAAGGTAACACTCATATAATTGTTGTTGTTGATTATGTTACTAAATGGGTGGAAGCCATACCCACAAAAAGTGCTGATGGTGAGACCTCTTTAAAAATGCTTTTAGACGTTGATGCGCGTGAGACACACGTCCGTTGGGAACCCCAAGAGGAAGGTGTGATGTGCACAGCAGTAAGTTTTCCCTCAGAAAGAAACCAAGGTTTATCGAACCAGTAGGAGCCAAGAAGCACGTTGAAGGTTGTTGGTGGCGGAGTGTAGTGCGGCGCAACACCAGGGATTCCGGCGCCAACGTGGAACCTGCACAACACAACCAAAGTACTTTGCCCCAACGTAACGAGTGAGGTTGTCAATCTCACCGGCTTGCCGTGAACAAAGGATTAACCGTATTGTGTGGAAGATGATTGTTTGCGAAGAACAAGTAAAGAACAAGTATTGCGAGTAGATTGTATTTCGGATGTAAAGAATAGGACCGGGGTCCACAGCTCACTAGTGGTGTCTCTCCCATAAGATAAATAGCATGTTGGGTGAACAAATTACAGCTTGGGCAATTGACAAATAAAGAAGGCATAACAATGCACATACATATATCATGATGAGTACTATGAAATTTAATCGTGGCATTACGACAAAGTACATAGACCGCTATCCAAAGCATGCATCTATGCCTAAAAAGTCCACTTTCGAGTTATCATCCGAACCCCTTCCGGTATTAAGTTGCAAGCAACAGACAATTGCATTAAGTATGGTGCGTAATGTAATCAACACAAATATCCTTAGACATAGCATCGATGTTTTATCCCTAGTGGCAACAGCACATCCACAACCTTAGAACTTTCTGTCATTGTCCCGCATTTAATGGAGGCATGAACCCACTATCGAGCATAAATAATCCCTCTTGGAGTCACAAGTATCAACTTGGCCAGAGCATCTACTAGCAACAGAGAGCATGCAAGAACATAAACAACTCATATATGATAGATTCATAATCAACTTGACATAGTATTCAATATCCATCGGATCCCAACAAACACAACATGTAGGATTACAAATAAATGATCTTGATCATGATAGGCAGCTCACAAGATCGAACATGATAGCACAATTAGGAGAAGACGACCATCTAGCTACTTCTATGGACCCATGGTCCAGGGTGAACTACTCACACATCAATCCGGAGGCGATCATGGCGATGAAGAGACCTCCGGGAGATGATTCCCCTCTCCGGCAGGGTGCCGGAGGCGATCTCCTGAATCCCCCGAGATGGGATTGGCGGCGGCTGCGTCTCTGGAAGGTTTTCCGTATCGTGGCTCTCGGGACCGGGGGTTTCGCGACGAAGACTATATGTAGGCGGAAGGGTAGGTCAGGGGCGTCACGAGGGGCCCACACAATAGGCCGGCGCGGCCAGGGGCTGGGCCGCGCCGCCCTACTGTAGCGTCGCCTCGTGGCCCCACTTCGTTTCCTCTTCGGACTTCTGGAAGCTTCGTGGAAAAATAGGCCCCTGGGCGTTGATTTCGTCCAATTTCGAGAATATTTCCTTACTAGGATTTCTGAAACCAAAAACAGCAGAAAACAGCAACTGGCTCTTCGGCATCTCGTCAATAGGTTAGTGCCGAAAAATGCAGGCGTGTGCGACGGAGGCAGTTGGTCAGGCCAGCCAAAATCTGGTGGCTATTTCGGCCATCTACATGGACAGAAGAGAGAGAAGATGTGGGGTCGAACGGATATAAACGGACGCGCGGAGCTGCACGAAGCCGTCCGGGCAGACGCAAAGGCCGCCCAGATTTGTAATGGGTTTGGGTCGCTTCAAACTTTGTGACCGTCCATTTTAGATTTAGGTTTACCCCGTTGGCTGCTACTTTTGTCCCGAAAGATCCAAACGGACAAATCTTTTGCGTTTAGGTCTTCCCTCGGAGATGCTATAACAAAGACACTTTGGACAAAACTAACTGCATACTTAGCTTAGGACCTAAGCTAATCTTAATAACTGCTTAGTTAGCTTAGACTAGTCACAATGCATAGTATCATATAGAAGTATCATGCGTATGATACTACTACATGTTACTATCTCCACAATGCATGGTATCATATATTAGTATCATAGTCTCCATATATTAATTGCTTTGTAGAATCTCAATGCAAATATATGTACAAGATTTACTTGACATTAATTTTTCTAGTAGTATGTGCTATGATACAGTATCTACCTATGATACTAGTACCCTCTCTCTCATCCTTAATTGCACTGCCACATCAGCATTTTGCATGCATGGAATGCATGATACTACCTATGATACTCCCATTGTGGCTAGTCTTAGTATCAAAGCTATCCTATTTCTTACAGGTTTTAGCATTCCCCTCTAGGGCTCCAACTCCAAGATAGGGAGAGAGATAGAGAGAGACGAGGCCGCGGCGGGCGTCAGGCATCCCTTCGAGACCGGGCAGAAGCCGCGCCCTCCTCCTGCGGCATAGCAGATCTACGCCGCCGCCCTGTTCTGCAGCCCGAGTCAAGAGAACACCTCCAGGTAGCCTCGGTTCGTTGGCTGGAAGTACATATCCTTGTTCTTTTTTGATTTGCATCATCGATTGAGACGAACCTGAAGTGAACTTACTATGTTGGAGCGGGTAAATTTGCCTCCAGTTCCGTGATTATCCTTAAATTTAGTACAGTATGTTCTCTGAGCAAAAAGGCAATTTCTTTGTGCGCCTCTGCACAAGGCAATAAATCGAGCCTAAACTGTTCAGTCTAGTAGATGGATATTATCTGGTAGACTTGCATCGATTCTGGGTCATATGTCCATCGATTCTTCCTTTCTTTCATTTTGCAAGCAATTCCAGATGCCTAGGGTTTCGTCTGCCTGATCTTGTTGCTTGTGTGCGGTCAGAACAGGGATTTGGCGAAATTAACAGGCTGTTACCTTAGTTGATGTTCTATGCGAAGATGAACACAAGAATTTTGTATAGACATGGGAGAACACCGAATTTTTTTTTTCAATTGATGCTTTTGTTATATATATGCTTCAGAAATTGGATTTTTTTTTCTGTTAATGAATCAATGTAAGATTTGGTTGGTTATATGCATGTTTCAAGATGGGTCAACCTTATCTTGTTGCACATGTGCTGTAGAGATTTAGAGATTACTTTGGGTTGTACCATAGTTCATGTGTGTATTTAAAATGAATGTGTGAATCTTTGATAGGTACGAAAACTGAAAAAGTTTTCGTCTATTGATGCTTTGGTTATATATATGCTTCAGAAATTGGATTATTTTACTTGGTTCTGTTAATGACTTGATGTCAGACTCGTACGTTAGGATGAAATTGTTTTGGTTCTGTTGATGCAACTTGCCCAGGAGTACCTAGATACCACCACTCCACATTGTTTAGATGATGTGGTTTTCATGCGATCAGTCAGATCAATATAATCTTGTAGACTCATATTTCTGATCGGTTCTTTGTTGTTCCCAATTTTTATTTTTAATTGTTTCAGCATTTTCAGATACTTGGCCGGTAGTTTAATTTGCTGTTATTTCTTCTAAATAAAGCTTATTTTTTTATCACTATACATAGTTTTCTTCGCTAACTAATATTGCTGAAGTGATCTGATTATATTGGTGTGCTTATTTCTGATCTCTTTAGTTTCAGTCCAGTGCTCTTTGTGCCTGTTGAATCTTGAGATTACTGCCCTAGCACACGGAATTGCTCGATGGAGGATCTCCCGGAGGCACTGTTTGCAGAGGTCATCAAGAGGATCACCCGGACAAGTGATCTGAATTCTCTTTCCCTTGTGTCAAAGCAGCTCTACAAAACTGAGGCAGATCAAAGGAGAGCTATCCGTGTTGGCTGTGGCCTTTGCCCTGCTACAGAAGCCTTGTTATCTTTGTGCACCCGATTCCGTAATTTGCATAAAGTGGAAATCGACTACTCTGGTTCGGTGGCAAACCATGGGAATCAGTTGGACAATAAAGGCCTCTTTGTGTTTTCATCTCACTGCCTCTTGTTGACTAGTCTCACTTTAAGCTTCTGCTCACACATCGATGACTCTGGTCTTGGTTATCTAGCCAATTTCAAGAAGTTAGCATCCCTCAGGTTGGAGTCCACACCAAATATAACTTCAAGAGGGCTTCTTGCTGTGGCTGTTGGTTGCAAGAGTCTATCTGCTCTCCACCTTATTGACTGCCAGAGTATATGCAGCAAAGATTGGCTGGAGTACCTTGGCTATGATGGATCATTGGAAGAACTTATAGTAAAGAATTGCGACGGAATCAGCCAGGATGACTTCCTGAAGTTTGGTCCAGGATGGATGAAGGTCCAGAAGTTTGTGTTTGAAATCAACAAAAGATTCTTTGTTAATTCTTATCTGGGTTATGAGGGCTATGATCCGTCATACAACGCTCATAGCCCAAATTTGTATGATATCTGCTGTGAGAGTTTGAAGGATTTGAGTTTGGCGTGTATGGAAATTGCAACTGGAAAAGGATTTCGTTTTCTCCTGGGGAGGTGCAAAGCACTGGAGAAGCTGTGCTTGGAGTATGTCCGGGGCCTAAACGACAATGACGTGATTGCGTTATCCCAGAGCTGCAACAACCTTAAAAGTATCTCACTTTGGCTGGATCCTCAGTTCTATGCTGGTTCTTTTCGGACAGCATTTACTGATAAGAGCCTTAAGGCTCTAGCTCTCAGCTGTCCTATGCTTGATACTGTTGAGCTCACGTTTGCAGGTTGTGCTTCGGAATATCCATCAGAAATAGGCTTCACACAGAAGGGTCTTGTGGTGCTCATTCAGTCCTGTCCGATTCGTGTTCTTGTGCTAAATGGCGCCAACTTCTTTGATACTGAGGGGATGGAGGCTGTCTCATGTGCGCCATACCTGGAGACACTCGAGCTTGTGGATTGCGAGGAAGTAACCGATGCTGGGATGCGTTTCATCGCACGTACTCCATGCTTGATTAATCTTACAATCAGGTTATGCGGAGATGTGACTGATGTTGGAGTGGCCGAGCTAGTACAAGCACAGAAGTTGGAGTCTCTGATCATTGAAGGCTGCCCTAGGGTCTCTCTGCAAGCTGTGAAGGGGATTGCCAGATCAGTTCAATACTCTGTCAAGTGTGCAAGCCCTGGCCATCTAAACAGAAAGTTCCACAAAAACTCTTCTGTTCTAGACCTTCTCTGAAGTTAGCAAGTTGTTGCACACTGGACAGAGTATGAGAGTATCGGTACGTGGTGGATCTTGGACCCCATTTGATGAATGTATAACTTAACATCTCGCACCATCGTTGTACTTTTCTTGCTCTATAATTGTCTGTTAAGTTTTGCTGCCCAATTAGCAAATTTATGAAACTGATGATTATGGAATTTGCCACCAAGACGTTTGTATGTCTATGCACTTTTATTATGCTTACAAATTACAAGTACTGTACATCATTGTCAAAGTTCGTTGGCCTGCATGTGTTTCTGTTGGCAATAACAACAATGGAGTGTTTCTGAATGGGACACCGGGCGGCCGGGCGACCACCAGAGTGATTCTGTATGAATTGGTATTAGTATGAATTGATGTGCTCATTCGCTAACTGCGTACGTGTAAATCAAATGATACGTTGATGGAGATTAATTACGAATTTAGAATAAAACTCTGACATCCTTTTATGGACGGAGGGAGCAGTTTTCTTGCTCTCACAGCTTATTTTTCGTCAGCCAGCTGTTTGCCTTTGTATATTACCTAGTATAATTGTCTTTTATGTTTTGTTGTTCAATCAGTAAGTTTGCCGAAGCTGATAGTTACGGAAGTGGCTGTCTAAGACTTTTGTTGGTCTGTATGTGTTTGAGTTGGCAATCTGGGGGCCACCTAGCTAGCGGTCGAGCGCTGCCTTTGATCCCAGCGATCGTTTTTGTCGTTTCCGAAAATGGAAATCCGGGCGATTCCGCTGTTTCCTTTTCTGGCTGAACGTGAGGCGGAGCAAAATTAAATTGCAAAGGAAGGGATTCGAACCCAGGACCTCCGGCCCAGCCCGGGCGGGCGACAAATACGTGACGACCAACTAAGCTACCTGTTGTGTGTGTCAACTACATAAACGTACCTATATTTATACTAAACTTTAACACGGCTGAGATAAAAAAAAAAAGAAAACACGGTCGAAACTAAAAAAAAAACCAGATAGCAAAACCATGAACGTAGCATCCATGTTGGTATATCTTGACAAATTTTTATTAGCTTAAAATTTATCAACCCATCTGTCCGTTATTTATCAACGGTAAATGTGAAAAATTATCGATACGAAAAACTAATTTAACTTAGAATATTATGGAGACATTTTTAGCTCACAATTTATCAACCACTATGCTTATTATTTATCAACGGTAAATGTGAAAAGTTATCGATCCGAAAAGCTAATTTTATTTAGAATATTTTTGAGGATATTTTTAGCTCATAATTTATCAACTCCTATGTTCGTTATTTAGCAATGGCAAATGTGAAGAGTTATCAACCCGAAAAAATAATTTAATTTATAATATTTTAGAAACATTTTTAGCTCTCAAATTTATCAACCCCTCTGCCCGGTATTTATCAACGGTAAATGTGAAAACTTATCGATCCGAAAAGTTAATGTAATTTAGAATATATTGGGAACATTTTTAGCTCATAATTTATCAACCGCTATGTATATTATTTATCAAAGGTAAATGTGAAAACTTATCTACCCGAAAACCTAATTTTATTTAGAATATTTTTGGGAATATTTTTATCTTATAATTTATCAATCCCTCTATTCGTTATTTAGCAATGGAAAATGTGAAGAGTTATCAACCCGAAATGTTAATTTTATTTAGAATATTTTAGAAACATATTAGCTCACAATTTATCAACCCCTCTGCCCATTACTTATCAATGCTAAATGTAAAAAATTACCTACCCAAAATCTAATTAAGTTGAAAGTGATATTTATTTGAGTTGCAAGTGTACTTATTTGAGTTGCAAGTGGTAGTTCATTTGAGTTGCAAGTAGTTCTCCCACCCGTTATTTTTTCCCTCTTAAAAACCACTAGCCCAATAAAGGGAATTAAAAAATAGTCCAAATAACATGAATTATTTATACAAAAGTAACAACAATATGGAAAAAAGAAAAAGTGATACATAATTTCTAAAAGGGAATTGTACAAAGGGAATTGAAAAAAATTGCATAGCTAGGTTAAATTTGGAATATATTTACGCAATCAAAAAATAACTGATACAAATGAAAAAATCAGAAAAGGGAATTCACGAAAAAAAAAGTTCATAATTTTACATTTATAACATGTACATTCGATAGTACAAAAAACGTCTGTCTCTGTTTTTGACAAGAAATGCTAGTGGCTCATATGGTTAGCCCAGGCGTGCGTGGGTGGCAGAGGTTGCCGGTTCGATTCTCCACGGGACCATTTAATTTTTACCGGCGCGGGCGCGAGACGAGGCGGGTCGAATACGACAAAATCTGATAGGCGGCGGCGGATTTCGCGGCACAAAAAAGACAGACCAACGAGTGTGCGCCGTGGAATGTGATCGCTCGCGCGGTCGATCGCGCTAAAGGGAATCTGGGCAATCTGAGTGTTTATGAACTGGAACACCGGGGGGCGCAGTCGGACACTTCCGGCCGGGTAACTTGTTCGTAGAGGGATCTGTATAATTTCTGGCTAACAGCACGTTTCCGAAAAGGAAACTTGCTGGTTGACCCAAAGGACGTCGGATTCTCTTAATCTCTATATAGTAGAACCGCGTACGTACTACTTGGCCAGACCGGCAAGAGAGGCGAAACAAATCAACAGACGTTTTCTGATCACGATGGCAATTTTATCCACAGATCCGGGTATCCACGGATATTCGACCCGCCGGGCACGGGTATGGAGGGTTGATTGTGTCCATGGATTTCATGGGACGGATATCCGATAATTCATGGAGCGGGCACGGGTAGAGCTTTTGCTCCGTGGATATTCGATGGATATCCAACTGACATGTGGGACCCATCACTTCAGTAGCATCGGAGTGTGTCTTTAGTGCTAGCGGGAGATTAATTAGTGCACATCATAGTCGACTTGCAGCAAAAATAGCAGAAGCTCTTATGTGTATGCAATCATGGTCTCTGAGCGGTCATGTTAGGTAATTCATTTCTACATTCCCACTATGTGCTCTGACTACAGTATGATATGAAATCTAAGTTCTTTATATTTTTTGAAATTGTATTAGGTGAGATTCATGGTGATCTCATTGCTGTCCAGAATGTTCTTGAAGATGAATAAGAAGAAATGGTACTGTCCAAAAAGCTCTTATTTACTTGCTTTAATTATTTATTCTTTTGATGCTTTTTTCAATTGTTAAGCTTTGTTGCTTTTTCAATTGTAGGATTCCAATGAATCCATTGTCATCGAAGAATGACTGAATGAGGCTACAATAATCCAAGATTCAACTCAACCTTTCTACTATCTTTTGCTATATAGCTTTAATGCATTAGTTGTTGTGTTGGAATCTTGTAATAAAAAGCAATGGCTATATATGTTCCATGAGATTGAAATGAGACATCTATTGTATGGTGTGATTGTGTGGGATTTAACATATTATAAGTACTATGTGATTGATATATTGTTGCTTTGATATTCCTATGAATTGTCGACATAATTATGGCTGAAATGCTACTGAAATAATGTCGAAATGCTGCCAAAATATTCATGGTAGCTTATTATTGATGAAATGCAAGTGAAATATTGCTGAAATGGTACCCAAATTTTATGGGCATGGATATCCGGGTATCCAGCAGATTTGGATTTGGGGCGACATCCATGCCCACAGATACTTTCGTGGGCGGGGCAGAGGGAGGCTGATGGATTTGGGCATGGATCTGGTTTTTCTATATCCGTCCAAACCCGCTCCATTGCCATCCTTATTTTCCGACATCCACGAAGATACTAGCAATATGGAAGGGCAGCGGTGTTACCCGGGATGCGGCTTCTGGTGGACCGTTGCCACCGTCGGCGTCCTGGTGTTCGGCCTCATCTTCTTCTTCATGCACGAGATCTCGGACACGCCGCACTACTCCATCGCAATAAACTCAGTCGCCGGCTTAGACGATCCCAGCGGCCGCCGGACTCTGGACCCGGAGTTCGAGCTTACCCTGGGTATTGCCTCGCGGGCCTTCCTCATGGGCACCCAGTGCGTCTACCATGACATGGAGGTGGAGGTGAGCTACCGCGGCGTCCTGCTAGCCACCAGCGTGCCTGCGAAGCAACTGTGCGCCGAGCCGCGGACACACAAGGAGCAGCGTCTCCTGGCGTACGGTATCGGGGTGCGCTTGCCGGCGTCAGTGCAGGACAGCCTCGCCGCGGATGTACGGCGCGGCGTGCAAATCTACGACGTCGCAGTGCGTTTTCCACATAGTCTGGAGCCGTGTGGGCCTAGGCAGGTAGGGGACGATGGGAGTTTGCCTAGTTCATGCGATTAGCTAGTCAATAGTGTCATATACTATATAGGTACATTCTAGGTTTTCCTCCCTCTCCCTCTCGCCGGCGATGCTGCCTGCCGCTCCACGTCCACTGGCCTTAGGATCTAGGAGGTGTGGCGGACGGCGGCATCTTGCCAGCGAGAAGGTTTTTATTTTTTTAATTAGCATGTTTTCAGTGTCTTATTTGTGATTGTGAGATGAGGACTACGTCATGAAGTTAGAATAAGGTCCTCTCCTCCCTATCCTCGCTTCGATGGTGTGTTTAGCGTTGGTGGAGAGCGCGTGGAGTCATGTGTCCAACCAATGTTTTAGGACCCGATCGGTTTCCGTGTTCGTTGTTGTGGTTTTGGGCAAGTCTTTTCCGATCTACGGTTATCATCATTGGCGATGGTTGATGTCCTGGCGCGTCGGTCCTTTGGGGCCTTAGCATGACGATTTCTCGTATATCTACTACAACAAGGTCTATTACGACAAGCTTTGCCTGGCTCCGGTGATGGAGGGGCGAGGACGGCTCTTGCTAGTGTTTGTAGTTGTCGCTAGGTGATTCAGTGACCTCTTTGTAATTTTTATTACTTTTAGGCCTCTTTGTACCGTTGTTGATGATTATTAATATTTTTGTGGATTTTTTGCCAAAAAAAAATTACAATCAAATATCGTCTTACCTTTTGTTTCTCATCTTTTCTTTACTAGTTAGATGCTCATGCTTCACAACGAAAATAAATAAATTAATAAATAATTATTTTAATATGTGCGGGCATGTGGTTTCCACTCATATATATAGTGATGGATATTGAACTATGTCTCCCTCTTCTTTCCTCCTATGTGGTGTCATGCCTCATTAAGCACCATTATCTGCCTCTTCTTTCACTCCATCTCTCCATTATCTTTATCTACCCTCGCATTGTTTACCGTGAGATAGTAAAATAATCATATACGATAGTACGGATGAACCCCGCTGCCCACGGGGGTAGCTACACACCCCTCTAGCATCCAACACGTGTCCCCAACGGTCAAACTTGATTATCACCATCCCTCCCCTAATCCCCTAATATTACATTATATGCAGCGTTTGGTTCCCAAAAAAAAATCTCGCTCCCTATCCCTTTTCCCCCAAGAAGCGGCCGTCCCAGACGAGATGTCGCCCGCCACCCCATCGCCGTCAGGCCCCTGGGCTGCGCCGCCTACTCGCCCACCGGCCAAGCATCAGAGCGCCGCCGCCCCACCCTACCCACCACGCGAGCCTACAGCAGCCTGCACACGCTACCACCCGATTTAGCACATCGACCCCATTGAGCGTCTCTGCCATGAACGGAATTGGAGAAATAAATCTCCCAAATCCTGGCCACAGGAGAGGCGGAGCTCCAAATCGAATCAACGGGATCCAAGGGCGCGACCATGGCGGCCCAAATCGAGTCTGTGGGAGCTCGCGAGGGAGGCCATGGCGGACGAGCTCGAGGGGGACCCCATCTTCCTCTGCTTCTTGTTTCTCCAAATCGGATGTGGGAGGAGGCCAAATCAGCCCCGTACAACTCGTACGAGATCCTGCCCCGGTACGAGATCCTTCCCGCCGCCATCCCCGTACATAGCCTGCCCGCGGCCGTCCTGCGTGAGAGCTTCAACGTCACCGTCCCGCGCAGCCTGTATGCGAGATACGCGAGCGCTTGATTCGCTCGCTCGTTTGCTAAAACTCCCTCGGCCGAGATGCAGGGGCGCTCAATATTTGACTGGGACAGAGAGCTAATGTTGCGTTCATAGATCTCTCCAATTCCTCTGGACGAGAGCTTCCAGTGCTCTTGATTCGTATCTTTGCTCCTTAGCTTGACCACCAGATTCAATCAATCTTCCTAGATCCTCAATTGATTGATTCGTTGACATGATTTTTTCTCGCGTCCTTGCTCCATGGTGTGTTCAATTTGGGAACGAGCTGAGCGGCCGGTGGTGCAGCGGCCTCGAGGGGGAGGCCATGGCGGACGAGCTCCGGTGATGCAGCGACGGCGGTGTTCAAGGGCAGGGGCGACGGCGTTCAGCAGGCAGGGACGACGTGCGGCACCCCGCTGTCGGCGGGAGGCGGACGTGGAGGAGCGGCCGGTGGTCGAGTGCAAGGATGCCGGCCATCGTCGGTGGCGCCAGAGAACGAGCGCGGATGCTCGTGGTGGAGGAAAGTGGAGGAGCGGTGGTGGTGTGCGTGTCTGACCGGAGCAGTTAAGGGATAAGGACGCCACAGTCCTTTGTGTTTAAGAGATAATAAAAAGTAGACGCGGGACACGGTCAACACGACAGCTAACCAAAAAACGAATCTCCGAACAGATTGGATGGCGATGAACGCATGCGTAGCTACCCCCGTGGGTAGCGAATCCACTCTCTACGATAGTAAAATGTGAGAGAACTCACACCTAAAGTCATGATAGTTTTGAAAGAAAGAAATTGACACCAAACAACCATACATGATGTGCATTTCCATCCGAAAAGAGAGCATACCGTCTCAAGTTTTTGTTGTCGCATGTGGCAACATAATACACATGAAATTCGTGTGCATATAAAAAGGATAGCCAGATTCGTGTGTGGCAACATAATACACATAAAATTCGTGTGCATATAAAAACGATAGCCACATTCGAGAAATGAGATTCTACCTTGCTTAAATTTTAAAATTGATAAAGAAACTATATCTAAAACACCGGACCATGACTAAAAATTCAGATTGCTCCTATCCTTTAGACGGCTTCAAGTATATTCATGATATTTACAAATATTTTTAAATTTCGTTCATTGCCGTAGGTAAGACGTTAGCATATCGCCAACACCTCTCTTCTGTTACCTCGGCTGTCGAATATTTATCCCTCTCATATTTTATTCTATTTTTATGTTTTATTATTTGTGACAAATTAGTTGAAAATGAATTGTACATCAATGCCCCAAATTAGCAATTGCAAAAAATAAATTTTGAAGGAGAAAATATAGTATGATTGTGGCGTGCTTCCAACTGATTTCTCATGGTAAGTTAACGTAGTACACCGTCCAAAAATACAGAGTTTTGTTTCCACATTTTTCCGATAAAGAAAGTATATTAATATCGTGAAGATACCAATTAGACTCAGCCTTTACATCAACAAGATGTTTTAAGACATCACGAATGCACACAGCTAAGAAAAAAATAAAGAAAAAGAGAAGAATAAAACAAAGACCTTGTCATGAACCATTCGCACCACCAAAGACAACACCTAAATTACAAACGAGATTCTCTAAAAGCAACGCTTTTAAAAAGGAAACAATGCACTTCACCCGATCGTAGATCTTGGGCTTTCAACCTGGAGAAATTCTTTCTTTTTCGAGAACCCACAGGAGAGTTGCGCGTCATTGTATTGAGCTTAAAAGGAGAACAACATGGTCCAGTTTATGAGGGAAACCGGACCGAAAACCGTACACATGATGCCTTCTGGCCTACAACGCCCGCCCAAACAAGCACACAACAAGCACCCGCCTTGCCCAACCGCTAGCCAACACAGCGCGAGGTAAGGGCACATAGTCTCAAAACCGCGAGGTACCTCTCTAGAGTTAGGGTCGTTCTAGGTTGTCCTGCTATAGTTGACCTGGAGAAATTCTGAATTTTGCTTCCACATATATCTTGTTCTTATCCCTCAGCCCTCACCTACCTCTCAAAGCAATTTATCTCTCTTTCAATGGGAGCACGCCAGCAACACCAAATTAGTTCCACGAACCAATCCAGCATGCAGCGAAGCTTCACGGCTTCACGCGTCCCGCTGCAGGGGTGGCCTCCTGAAAGAACACGTCCATTACCCCATGTGTGGTTTTGGTAATTGATGATAATCCCTATGGACTAACGGTTGCATTGAGAATCAATCTTAGGTCAAGTCCATAGCCATGTGTTGGACTCAAGGTTGCAAGATGGAGAAGATCAAGTACGATGAAGAAGACCGATGAAGATGGTGTCGAAGAGAGACGAAGACGGTGTTGAAGATGAAGAGAGAAGACGACGTAGAAGATGGATGAAGAAGGTGGCGTGCGTACAAGATCGAAGAAGACGGTGGCGTGTATGTTGGAGGAAGACGGTGGCACGTACAAGGTTGATGAGGATGAAGACGGAGCTTGCCGACTCGAGAGGAACGCGCAAGGACAAGGTTTGTCCTCGATAGGATAGTGGGTCGCATCATCGGAGAGAGCTCAAACCTTGCATGCATTGCATCGTGTTTCTTGGTTGTTCTTGGTTCTTATCCATGAGATGAGTTAGAGCTTGTGTTCATCTCCATGACAAGCTCTAGCTCATCGGAAACGGATTCCGGATGCATCGCATGTTGCATGTGCGAGGGTGATGATTTTTCCGACATACCATATTGAGAGGTTACACCTGTATAACCATGAGAAAATCATCACTCACTATTTTCCATGTTTTCACCTTGTGTAGTGGTAGCTCTCGTCGCCCTCTTTCCAACAAAATTGGTTTCACTGCAATCCGAGTTTCCTAGCTCAAGTTATGAATTTTACATTGCGTCTTATTTGGAAAAAGAAAAGAAAAAGCTTTGATGGGCCGGGCGGTACTACCGGCCTAGTACCGCATCAGCCTTCGAGGCTTACTGGACCTGGAGCGGTACCAGGCCGGTACCAGCCCGGTACTACCGTATTTATTACGGTACCGGCCCGGTACCAAACCGGTAGTACCGGCCCACCTTCTCCCACCTCCTCCAGCCTCCACCGCCCTGCCCCCGCAGTGGGCCGCCGCCACCAGTTCGGCCCGCGGCTGGCCAGCACCCAGCCAGGCTACCGCACAAGGCCACACCCAGCTTGCCGTGCCCCACCGCCCCATGTTCGCTCGCGCGGGAGAACCGGCGATCGAGGCACGCGATCGTACGGGGCGTTGACCCGCACGGGACCCCGCTCGCTCTGCGCCGCACATTGCACGCGCTGCTGCTGCCGCGCCTGCATGCTGGCCCCACTGCCTCACGCCCACGTCCACGCCTGCAAGCCCAGCTCTGCTAGCTCTCTCTCTCTCTCTGCGTTTCAGATTTCAGCACGAGCGGTAGTATCGCTCCCCAGAGCGGTACTACCGATTTTGGGCCGATTTTCAAATCTGACTTTTTGGGGAAAAGCGGTAGTACCGCTTTGCACAGCGGTAGTACCGCTTGGGGCGAATCTGACCGTTTTTCTCAGCCCCAACAGCTATATTTTGGAGCCTCTATTTATACCCCTCTTCCACCTCCGACCCAAACACTTCTTCCCCTCCATTCTCTCTCCTCCATTGTTGACCTTGAAGTCCTTCTTCCTCCTCTTGATCCCCCCACTATTTCTTGCATATTTTGGGGGGAAAGGAGAGAGGAGATCTAGATCTAGAGCTTCACCAATTGAATCCCTCTCCAAGTGAGGGGATCTTGCTAGATCTAGATCTTGGAGTTACTTGGTGTTTCTCCTCATATTTGTTCTTCCTCCCTTATTCCCCCAATAGCTTTTGTAGCTTTGTTGGAATTTGGGAGAGAAGAACTTGGGCATCTTAGTGGTGTTCTTAGCCATTGCATTAGGTGCATCGGTTTGGGTTCTCTCCGGGGTTTCGGTCTCGTAGAGGGCGTGTTTGACCTTAGTGGTGTTCTTGTAGCCTTTTGTGGCCTTGTAGCCTTTGTGGCCTTGTCGTCTTTGTGGCGTGGTAGCCTTAGTGGTGTTGTTGCCTTTGTGGAGTGTGGTAGCCTTTGTGGTTTTGGAGCCGGTTGTGGCGCGTTGGTGTCTTGGTGGCTTTGGTGCCGGTGTGGCATGTTGTAGCCTCTTGTGGCCTTGTACTTGAGAGCCTCCGTGTTGTGGAGTTGCCACAAGCTTGATACTTGGGGTTTGCCCAAGCTTGTACGGGTTCGGTGACCACCCTCAAGGGTCCCTTAGTGGATCGAGGCTTTCCTCCTTGGAGGAAAGGCTCGAGGAGAATACGGTGGCCCTAGTGGCTCATTGGAGTGCCTCGTGCCTCCACACCGCTCCAACAGAGACGTAGCACCCTTGGGTGTGAACTTCGGGATACATCGTCGTCTCCTCATGCACCGGTTACTTCTCAACCCGAGCTCCTTTACCTATGCGCTTTACATTGTGATATCTATCATGCTTGATGCTATACCTATCTTGTTATCACGTTGTTGCTCATCATGCTAGCATAGGTTGTTGGAGCACTTAGGCAAACCCCTAGTTGATAGGCTTTGAGCTAAACTAGTAAACACTTATTTTATTCCGCCTAGTTTAGCTCTCAAGTAGAAGTTTTTATACACGGCCTATTCACCCCCCCCCTCTAGGCGACGTCCTAGTACATTCACCTCCCCATCAGCAGGAGCTTGAGCCTTGGGCAAGCAGCAACCTCACGCGTCCTCCCCATGCTAGCTGCTCTCGCGTTCTGGCAACTCGTGCGTCCTTCCCAGTTTTCTCTCAATCTCCAGCAGCCCGACGTCCAGGCCGGGCCAGTAGTACCTCCAAGGGCCGGCGGTAGTACCGCCGCCAGTGAGGTGGCCTGCCACGGACAGAGCGAACAGGGGAGCGAGCGGGAAGAAGGGCGAGCTAGGCAGCGAGGGAGCGCCAACAGGAAGCGAGCGAGAGGGCGTGCAAGGGGCGAGCGGCTGGCCTGGGCAGTTCGGTAGCACCGGCCTGGATGTCCCGGTAGAGCCGCCCCGGTACAGGCCAGGTACCGGTCACCAGCGCGCAAGCTACTGGCACCGGATGGGCTTCGACCCATTCACCGCCAGTAGTACCCTGCCCCTCCAAGGGCCGCCGGTACCGCAGCGGTAGTACCAGGCTATCCAAAACTGTTGCTCCTCTCTTTTTTTACCAACAAATATGTAAATAAGAAATGCACTACCGAGAAAAACTTTAATATCAAAAATGCAACAAGTAAATCATGCGAAATCCATTTTCGATAAAGAAGAGCTTGTCATGAAAAAACCAAAAGCTCTAAGTCACCATATATATAGGATCTAAATAACAACCAAGAAAGATGATGAAAGTGCATGGAGCCCCCATGTGTGATTTTGGTAATTAATGACAATCTCTATGGACTAATGTTTGCATTGAGTTATAATTGTAGGAGTTGACCATATGCAATGCTTGAACCATATGTTGGCTTCAAGATTACAATAAGAAGCAAATGAAGAAGATCAAGTGTCAAGTATGTCTTGAAGATGAAGATGAAGTGAGCCAAGTTAACTTCAAGACATCAACATGATGAAGAATGAAGAAATGAAGTGCAAGTTCAAGATGAGTCATCTCAAAGAGATCCTTTGCTTGAATCTTGCCATCCATATGGTGATGATGTTGGAGATATGCCCAAGAGGCAATAATAAAAGTGGTTATTATATATCTTTATGTTTATGATAAATGTTTATATACCATGCTATAATTGTATTAACTGAAACATTGATACATGTGTGTTATGTAAACAACAATGAGTCCCTAGTAAGCCTCTTAACTAGCTTGTTGATTAATAGATGATTAGTTTCATAATCATGAACATTGGATGTTATTAATAACAAGGTTATATCATTATATGAATGATGTAATGGACACACCCAATTAAGCGTAGCATAAGATCACGTCATTAAGTTATTTGCTATAAGCTTTCGATACATAGTTACCTAGTCCTTATGACCATGAGATCATGTAAATCACTTATACTGGAAAGGTACTTTGATTACATCAAACGCCGCTGCGTAAATGGGTGGTTATAAAGGTGGGATTAAGTATCCGGAAAGTATGAGTTGAGGCATATGGATCAATAGTGGGATTTGTCCATCCCGATGACGGATAGATATACTCTGGGCCCTCTCGGTGGAATGTCGTCTAATGTCTTGCAAGCATATGAATAAGTTCATAAGAGACCACATACCACGGTACGAGTAAAGAGTACTTGTCGGGAGACGAGCTTGAACAAGGTATAGAGATACCGATGATCAAACCTCCGGACAAGTAAAATATCGCGTGACAAAGGGAATTGGTATCGTATGTGAATAGTTCATTCGATCACTAAGTCATCGTTGAATATGTGGGAGCCATTATGGATCTCCAGATCCCGCTATTGGTTATTGGTCGGAGTGAGTACTCAACCATGTCCGCATAGTTCGCGAACCGTAGGGTGACACACTTAAAGTTGGATGTTGAAATGGTAGAACTTGAATATGGAATGGAGTTCGAATATTTGTTCGGAGTCCCGATGAGATCCCGGACATCACGAGGAGTTCCGGAATGGTCCGGAGAATAAGATTCATATATAGGAAGTCATTTTATGTGATTTAAAATGATCCGGAAGGTTCTATGGAAGGTTCTAGAAGGTTCTAGAAAAGTCCGGAAGAAACCACTAAGGAAGGCGGAGTCC